>NC_056729.1:858488677-858563677 GCF_019279795.1 Protopterus annectens | reverse complement strand
TAAACACACACACACACACACATATAAATGTGTTACATTGCTCTGAACTTATTCATAATGGAGCCTTCTATTGCGACCCAAGTGACTTAGGCAATAGGATCATAGGAGACTACTAGGCTATCGACCTGGATTTCATTTTAAGACTAGTCATTTAATTCCAACTTAATGCCATAGAAATGCTAGTCAATACCCAAAATTACATTTAGTGATGACTGCTCATATCCAGGAGGGTTGTGGGCACTATCCCTGGTAAGAACTGACAGTGTCCCAGCCACCTCATCCAGGTTCCTCTTGAACAGTGTTACAGAGGGCTCTGTTTCACATGAACTGGTAGCCTGTTCCAAAGATGCTGCAGTCACTGGGCAATAAATCTATCCCTCCAGCAGGTCCTATTTAAGTCACAGTCCAAATTTTCGTCGCTGGAATGGGTAGTCCTTGTCCCATTTGATTTACGGATATGCAGCAAGTTTATTAGGTTTGGGTCTTGGATTGCTCTTTAGGCCAGGTATAAGTCTCTGCTAAGAAGTCTATATGATACGGAGTATAGTGACAGGGACTTTAGTTGGTCTGTATAAGACACATCCTGGAGCTCCTTGATCTTCTTTGTTAGAAACCTCTGAGGTCTCTATAATTGCTGCAGTTACTTAATATGGTACATGTCAAATGGGGCATTTTACTCAGTTATGGGCTGAATAAAGTTCAAATGACAAATTCACCACCAAAACAGGAACAGGCAAGCAAAAACTGAGGGTAATGCTACTCAGTGCTAGAAGTCTAAATCTCAAAATGCACTCCCTCAAGGCACTCCTTAAAATTGAGAACATCGATATTTGTGCAGTGACTGAGAATTGGTTCAAGGCTCCAGAGAGTACCCCTGTATTACCAGGCTATAACTCATACCACACATTTCGGCCACTTAACCTGAACTGGAACACCAAAGATGGAGGTGTGTCCGTATTCATTAAGGATATCCACACCTCCAGGCTAGTTGCTCAGCATAATGCATCCGAGGTTACCCAAGTGCAACTAACTCTGGGCAAAACTGCAATCCAAATTGTAGCTTGCTATAGATCCCCCACCAAGCCCCATGTTTCCCACTCCTCTTTTCTTGATATACTGGACAATATTAGGGTTCAGCCAAACTCCCTAATAATGGTAGATTTCAACTACCCCATCATTAACTGGACCACTCCTTCATCAGCGCTTTCTGGAATTCATAAATTCCAATGCCCTGGATCAACTTATCCACATCCCCACCAGGGGCGACAATATCCTAGACCTAGTCATTACCAACATGAGTGACCAACGTTCCATACCTGAAGTCATCTCCTCGTTGGTCAGATCGGACCATAAGCTAATCACCCTAGATATCCACATCCCATCCCCACCCCCCATTAAGGAAACCATGGTAAAAAAATTCTCCAAAGCCAACTTCATGCTTCTTAAGACAGAAGTTGCGAACTTCATGACACCCATGCAGATGGACAATACAGTTAGACTGCTGAATCCTACACAGATGCACTCTATAAGCACTTACATGAGTGCATGGATCGTGCTATCCCAGACAGAACCAAGATGCTATCCTCCAAAAAAGGAAGCCAATCTGGTGATCCCCTGCCATAAACAAACTCTACAATAGAAGGAAGAAACTGTTGCAAAAGAGAGTAAAATCCCATGAATGGAGGAGTTCCCTGGTCAGCCTCAGTAAGAAGTTAAGATCCCTTATGAGATCCTTCAAAGCTAGGTACAAAAACAGAATCACCACTGATTCTAGGGACAGCCACAAAGCATTTGATAACTATGTCAAGAATCTCAGTGGTAACACCCAGATCTGCTCTGAGTTACAGCACAATGGCATGAAAATTACAGAAACAACTGATATTGCTACCATCCTAGCAGATAGGTTCAGTGCTAACTTTA
The DNA here is from genome assembly GCF_019279795.1 of Protopterus annectens. Classification (NCBI taxonomy): domain Eukaryota; kingdom Metazoa; phylum Chordata; order Ceratodontiformes; family Protopteridae; genus Protopterus; species Protopterus annectens. Next base: position 858,561,757 of record NC_056729.1, on the reverse strand, counting down.
CCCCCCTCTCACCCCTTAAAGGGCCCATATCTATACAGGAAGAATGCAGAGTCCCTGTAATTACAACTACACAGCTAAAAGTTGCACTCTCCAAAGCCAAAAACACAGCATCCATGGGACCAGACAACATCCCAGGCTATATTTTACATGAACTTCAGAATGAACTGACTCCCCACCTAAGCACCATGTTCAATCATAGTCTCACATCAGGCTTTGTGCCCACTGAATGGTGCACAGCAACAGTTATCCCACTCCACAAAGGGGGAGCCACCACTGATCCTGGGAACTATTGCCCTATTAGCCTGATGATCCTGGTCTGTAAGGCCATGGAATGTATTATCATGGAACTCATAAACAAAGGCATTGGTAACCTTCAAACTCTGGACCCCACCCAGTTCGAGTTTGTGAAAGGCAGATCATGCCTCCTGCACCTGATCAACTTCGTTGAGGCAGTCACCAAAGCTGTAGACGAGGGTAAGGTGGTTGACACAGCCTATCTTGACCTCGCCAAGGCTTTTGACACCATCCCCCATTCTGGAATTATAGCTAAACTCACTAAACTAGGTATAAATCCCTACGTCACAAGATGGGTTGCCAATTGTCTCACTGACAAAACCCACACTGTAAAAGTTACAGACTCAAAATCTGACTTCAAACCAGTGACAAGTGGAGTACCACAGGGTTCAGTCCTGGGACCACTCCTGTTTGGTACCTACTTCTCTGAAGCACAGGCTAACACTGCAAACTGAGTCCCCAAATGATGTGGACATCCTACAGAACGGCCTCACTGAGACAGATGCCTGGTGTCAGAGCCATGGCCTCAAGCTCAATGCCAAAAAGTGCATTGTCATCCCGTTTGGTAAAAATTCTGTACCCATAAACTACCACATAGGCGGCAGTCTACTTCTCACCGAATGTGTGATAAGAGACCTTGGGACCCAGGTGGACAGTAGTCTCTCCTTTGATAATCACATCACCACAGTAGTCAGGAAATCCTTCTATGTGGCACACCTCATCACAAAAGGGTTCTCATCTAGGAAAAAAGAGGTAATTGTTCCCCTCTACTCGACACTCATTAGACCCATTATAGAGTACAATGCCCCTTTTGGAATGTACCTCACAAGACACCTGCAGCAGCTGGAAAGGCCACAGAAGTACCTCACAAAGAGGATTACTGGCCTCAAACAGATGCCCTACACTGACCGTCTCAAAAAACTCCAGCTTTACTCTGTAGCATATCGCCTACTCCGAGGTGATCTCTGCCTAACATATAATGCTATGTCAAACCCAGAGCTGTTGGACATGCTACACCTAAAGAAATCCCAATCCCTCCGAGCTACATTCTCTAGGGACCTAAACTTTGTCACCACAATAAACAGGACATGCTGGAGGGATAGACTTCCCATAATCTGGAACAAGCTACCCATCTGTGTCAAGCAAAATTCCTAATTAGCACTCTTCAAGAAAAATCTTGATAAGTGGATGGGAAATAGGAAATACACCCCAGGGATCACTTCTGTGGCTCTGCTCGACAGGGGCACATGAAAATAACTTTCTTGGGTGGCGTAAGCCAGGGAACCTTGTCGGCTAAGCTTACTTAGGCCCTTGGGCCAATCGCCTGGTACCTACCTACGAACCTAAGTGTAGGGGGGGGGTTATAACTTCATTTGCTCTCCGGGTGATGCCTTTACTAATCAAGTGTGCTACATAGAAAGCTTTTCTTACTACAGTAGGTGCATGGTGGTCAAACTTAAGGTCACAGCCAGCTTGTGATTTCAGATCCCTTATCACTTCATGGGTACTTAGGGTATTGTTGTTGATATGATAGTGTGAGGGGACATTGTTTGTACCGAAGGAAATGATGATGCATTTCTTTGCATTCAGTTTGAGACCGTGACTAACACACTAGTCACCAATCTGCATGAGACCCTCCTTTAGTATACTGACATCATTTGGGGATTCAATGAGTGCACCTAGTCTATAGTCATCTGCAAACATGGCCAGCCAGAATCCCTTAGTTTTGACCTGAACTTCTGAGAAGTATACCAAAAAGTAGGGAGCCCATCACTAATCCCTGTGGCACCCCACTGGTAACAGGTCTGCTGGATGATGTGGAGTCACCCAGTTTGTTAGTGTGTGACCGGTTTGTGAGCCAATTGGCAACCTATCTTACAATGAAGGGGTTTACATTCAGTTTGGTAAGTCTACTGGTAATGCATAAATGTGGGATTGTGTCGAAAACCTTTGCCAGGTCGAGGTATGCTGTGTGCACAGATTTGCCCTCATCAATGGCCCTGGTCACATTTCCAAAGAAATCCACCAGATTTAACAGGTAGGATCTGTTTTCACAAAGCCGAATTGGGTAGGATCCATGGTTTGGAGGTCACCTATGTCTTTATTTATTAGGTCCATAGTGATATGTTCCATGGTCTTACAGATGAGGCTGGTCAAGCTTATGGGTCTGTAATTCCCCAGGTGTATTGCTAGGCCAACTTTGTGGAGGTGAATAACTGTTGCTGTTCTCCATTCTGCAATATACTTGAAATAAATTTTGTGTCAACATCATTCCTAAGACTTCTATTCAAAGCCATAAAATCGACAAATCTCCTACTCCCCCAATTATCTCTAAAGAAATGTTACTGAAAGTGCTAAAAAAGATCAAAAATACTTCCCCCATGGGATCTGATAATATACTTGTTGCTTAATTAATTGTGTTAAACATGCCATTGCAGACAGACTCCTCAAACTATTAATCTTAAGTTTATCTCCTTGTTTGGTCCCTGATGTCTATTTCACAACATTGGGGACTATCAACCCAAGTACTAGGTCCCTAACTACATTTTTATTTTGTAGTAGAGTGCTCCCTAGATAGTATGATGAGATGAGGGATTGTCTACAACAGTGATGGAACTATTCTTTTTCTGATCTAATCTAAGCCCATTTTAGTACCCCAAGTATTTACTAGAGTGAGTTCATTCCAGACAGGGTGTCATACAGTGATCTAACTACAACCCCCAATTTACAATCATCTGCACACTTTGTTAACCACAGGTCTTGGATCTTTGCTTGCTGACTGGTGAAGTAAATACCAAAAAGAAGAAGTCCTAGTACTGAGACCTGAGGGGCACTACTGGCCACTTTCATACTCTCTGATGAAGCACCTGCAACTCACATTGCATGGGTTCTGTCTTTCAGCCAGTTTGCTATCCATCTTACCACATATGGGAATATGTTTAAAACATTATCTTTTGAGTGCTGCTAGCATGGGGAATACTGTCATAGGCCTTAGCCAGGTCATAATATGCCTCATGCACTGCATAACCAGCATCTAGAGCCTCTATAACCCCTTTGTAGAAATGTACTAGATTAAATAGTCAGAATATATCCTTCAAAAAAACATACTGCTGGGTATCAAATCTGACAAGATTCTTGATACCACAGTCTCAAAGGAAACATTGGCACTAAATTTGTTCATAACTATATTGGCAGTCAGTTGTGTCAGAATAGGAGGCCCCATTATGAATACATTCAGAGCAATGTAAGGTAATGTTTGTCATTACTGGCCATTAAATTAAAGCTATAATCAACTGGCAGGTGGTTTGCAATGCATTTTTTAATTTCTCCAAATCTTTTGGGTTTCTAATACCATCAAGGGAATGGACCCCATTCCTAAGTCAAAGTACTATTAATGTTCATGAAGTCAGTATTGTTTCAATCTTTGATGTCAGCCAAAAGTGCTCTTTGCAACACCCACACTGTGCCCAGTAATGATTCCTTCTGCAATTCATATGAGGTTACATGTATTGGTAACATATCTAAATACAATTGTAGATTCTTTTTATAAGACCCATTGCTGCTACTACTATTGGAACTATCTGGGTTTCTTTCTTCCACATTGCTCTCATTTCTGCCTGCAAATCCTTATATTTTAGAACTTTGTGTCTCTCTGTATGCAAGACACTGTAGTCACAGGGTGTGCCGATTTCAGTGATCAATGCTTCTTTTGTCTTCTTTTCATTGATCACTATATCTGGTTTTCTAGCATCTATCTTTTGAACTGTTGGTAATGAGTGATCCCATGTGATGTAAACTTCATCATTTTCTATGATGCTTTGTGGCTCATGTTTACAGTGTTTTTCATCCACTTCAGTACCATAATATTTGTACAATCCCCAGTGCAACAATCTTGCCACATTATTATGCTTTTCAGTATGCAGTCCTTCTGCCGTTAGTATGTCACAACTAGCAACTAGGTGTGCGACTGTCCCCAACTCAGTTTTACAAAACCTACATTTATCTTTTTCTCCTGCATGTTCAATGGACTTTGTAAACCAGTGTGTATTTATCCCACGGTCTTGGGCTGCCAATATTAACCTTTCATCTTTTGGTTTGAATTTGCTTCTCCTTAACCATTCCTGGATTTGTTCCTGATCTACTTGCAACTATATTTATGCATTTTCCACATTTCTTGCCTTCTCATTTGGTCTTTTACTTTATATTCTTTCTTTTGTTTTTTTGGCACATTCAGTTGCTGCCTGATTTTTATCTCCTTGTGGTTTGATTTCCATTCCTGCTTGACACTGATATGCTTCTGCTAGATTAAGCAGAGAAGTATTCTTAGATTTATTCTTCTCATGTTTCAAAACTTTCACTACGTTTGGGTCTTGTGAGGTCAGCAGATATGTGTGGAATCCCACAATTGAGATCTATACATGTTATCCATTTCAAGGAGGCCCATCCCTCCTTCAGAATGAGGAATATATAATCTTGGTATGCACTGATTTTTATAAATCTTTTGGTGGGTATGAAGCAGCCTTCTTGTTTTTCCTTTCTAATCTAGCCAACTCATTTTGGGGCCAGTCAGTCACTCCAAAATTGTAAGTTAGGACAGGAAGAGGTAATTAGTTTATAGCTTGGATTTTATTCCTAGATGTCCATGCTGTTTTCAGGATTAAAGTCTTTTAATGTATTCCTTACTACGTTTTATTTGAATTTATTCATGTTTTGTGGTAGATCTTTTATCAATCCCCAAATATTTATACACTCTCTCTTGCTGAAGTGCTTTTGTATCACATTCTTCTCCTAAACCAATGTTTGCCTGCTTTAAAGGTGGCTTTTGCGCATTTATCAAGACCAAATGACATTCTTATATCATCTGAAAAAAAATTGACAACTTGCAGTTGTACCTTCAGTTCCTCATCTGATGAGCTATGTAGTTTTAAATCATCAACAAACATAAGATGAGAAGTCTTTACACTTTGTTGCTTTAAAGGAGCCAAATTATTGCCATGGCCTAAGCTGTTAAGTAGACAGCTTAATGAGTTGAGGACAAGTCAGAATAGCAATGGGGACAGAGAGTCACCCTGGAATATCCCCCTTTGAATTTTTACTCCTGGGATAATAATTTCTATTTCATCATGGCTTAATTGGAAAGTGGTCTGCCACTGTTTCATGGTCACTGTAATGTAGTTGATCAGTTTAGGGTGTATCTTATACATTTTTAAGCACTCTTTTATCCATGAATGTGGGATATTATCAAATGCTTTTTTTGTGGTAAATCCATGATTCTTCCCCTTTTTCAATTTTCCATTATGACTTAAATAAATGATTCTTTGTTCCATATGACTTTCTTTTGTTACCCTTTTGTTCCATTAAATGACTATAAACACTGTCATCAATTCACGTGTATAGATTATACATCGTTGGAAAGCAAGTTATTGGTCTATAATTTTTAGGGTAGCTTGCAGGTTCACTCTTAAGTAGGATCATTGTTTTTCCTGTTGTTAGCCAGATTGGTGTCTGTTTGGGGTGTGCATATAAACAGTTCTTACTCAAGCTAAATCTTCTTGCAAAGATGTTAATACTTTTAACCAGAAGTTAGGTACTGCATCTGGGCCTGGGGTTTTCCAGTTAGAGGCTTTTCTTAACTTTGTTTCAATCTCTCTGGCTGTCACTTCATCCCATTTCATATCCTGTACCTTTAAACATCTTATTCTTTCTTTTACTTCTTCTATCCATTTTGCATATTTGTTATGTTCCATAGGTTCTTCATGAATACTTCTCCAAATGTATCTATTTCTTCTTTTTTTGGTGGTCTTTCAATTCCTTTTACCTTGTTTCCCAGTTCTCTGTAAAACTTTTTTGGTTTATCAGTGCATTGCTTATTTTGTACTTTTCCTATATATTTATCTGCGTATCTTCTAAGTTTTATCACCTGTGTTGATGTTTTTAGCTTGTTATTTGTGATAGCGTATGATTGATCCTGGTATGTTCTAATACTGTGCATTGCTTTTATTATGTCTATCTTTCTTAGTATTTTTGTTGAACTGTTCCCTCTTCTATAGTTTTCTAATAGTGACGCTTCTTGTCTTAGTTACTTTATGGTTTTCTCTATTTGATATTTCCATGATGGTATTTGATTTGTCCCCTTCCTTTCTCTCACTACCCTATGTTCTTATGGTAGAAATTTATCAGTTATTAATTTGACTGCACAATAATATATCCTGTTTACTTCTGTTATATTTCATGGATCTCTATGTATAGTCCTAATCACTGTGTTCATTTGTTTTATCAAATTTCTGACTTTTGGGGTTTCATTGAAATTCCGCAGTCCATTTATTTCATTGGTTTTAATATGTCTATCTATGTCTATTAAATCAAGCAACTGTTCTCTTAGCTCATTTTCTTCTAAACTGTGGGCACATTTTTTGTTTTCCATTTCCTGTGGGCATTCTATAGAAAGTTCTATAGCATCTTCCTGTGGCACATTCTCTTCAATTTCATTCTGTGCCATCTGTTGCTCTGTTGTATGGGAACTCACTGGCCTATCACTCCTTAACATTGACTGTGTCAGAGTTTCCACAGTTTCCTTCCTTTGCTGTCCAGCTTCAAGTGAACATTTGTACTGGTTTCCTGTGGAAGGATCCAAAATATCTTCATATAGCACCTGACCAATTGCTGTCCTTTCCACTGGTTTCCCATTAAATTGGATATCCATTGTCCTATCACTTTCTGAATTAGGTTCCCTACACTGGATCCTTTACTTTGCAGGTTCCCCATAACCTCTGTCTCTATGTCTTTAACTTCTCCATTACTAATCTCCTTCTCTACTTTTCCTTTTTGTCTTCTTATTTTTTCCTTGAAAAAAATTTCTTTGAGTATATTTTTCTTCAAATATCTTTGGTGCTGCTCTTTTTGTATTGGTTAGTTTTGCTTTCTCCTTTGCATAAATATTACACCATATTAAATCTCTTTTTCTTTCCTATGTCCATATTTCTTCTTCAGATGTCTCCTGATCTTCCTGTTTCTTCTTACTTTGGATATTCACTCCAAAGTGAATATCCATGTGATGTAACCTGTGTTAGACCTTCTTCATTAAATCCTTCACTTCACAGGCATTCCATAACTTCAGCTTCTATTTTTTTAACTTTTACTTTACTAATCTTATTTTCCACATTTCCTCTTTGTGATACTACTTTTTATTGTGAAATGTTCCATATCTGGATGACTTTGCCTGTATTTCTCTTTGAATATCTTTGGAGCTGCCTTCTTTATATTGATTAATTTGGCTTTCTCCTTTGCATAAATATAGCACCATATTAAATCTCTCTTTCTTTCCCATGTCCATATTTCTTTTTCATACTTTTCAAAAATCTCTTAGTTTTATTGTTTATATTTTTGCACTTCCTCAGATGCTTCTTTTTTCCAAACATTTCAAAGCTTCTTGAACTATATACTGTTTTTCACAAATCTGCTGTATTAATGAATACACATTTTTATTTATAGCTTCTGCCAGTTTTTCTTGTGGAAGTATTTTTCTTTCATCTAACTTCTCTCTTAATCGTTTTATATATATTGTATCTAGAAATGTTGGGCTTTTTGCAAAATAGCAACAATACATAATTCCTTTCGTATCCTCAATAGTCCATTTTATCATCTTTATGGCTCTTCTTTGGCCTATCAGTTTTTGGTCATTTTTGTGGCCTACTACTTCTTTCTACAACAGGGGGGCCTGGCTTGGCCCCATTGAAGGAATGTTTCTATATTTTGAGGATCCTACAGTGTCATCTTTTCCAGTCCTGGCACCAGTTGGCCTACCAGGATTGGGCACTTTTTTATCCTGGGTCTTGTGCACCCATCTATCTTGTTTTATTTTTAAACTACTTCTGTCCATGATATATGCTATATAAATACAGTCTTTATATCAGTGGCATCTTGGTGAGATTTTGTGAAAAACAGGGTCTTTGTCGCGAAGGTACTCACCAAGACTTGAGGATAAATTCAGTTTCAGCAATAATACTCTCCTTTACTTGCTGACTTATCATCTGTCCATTTGGACAATGCACAGAGTGTCATCTCCAATGTGTGGCGAGGCTACCAGGTATTTATCATGACTCTAACATACAACACACTCATGAACTATACCAATGGTTTGTAAGGGATGACTTCACACAGATGCATCTTATTGTTGGCGCTAAGGACACCCTGGATCCCTGGATGACACCAATAGGAAATCCATAAAATCAAACAGACCAGGGGTACAGCCATGCCCAACAATAAATAAGAAAAATTACTGAGCATGTGTCTGAGCTGCTGAAGGCATGCTTTCACTGTCTGGACTCATCATACCTCTTAATCTCTTTATGAAAAACATCTGGGCAAAGCCAAAAATAATGGGAGGTAAATGCCCACAAATAGTAACAGAGTTTAAATATTGGACTTATAAACTTCAAAAGTTGCTAGAATAACAGGTATTAAATTAGCATGCATTTTCCTGAAGCATATGAATTCTGTAAATCAAATGTCTGTCATTATTTACTGATTTTTATACTCAGAGATGTGACAGAAAACCACACATTTTAGGAGGAACAGCCCAAGAATATGAGGCAAAAATGTGGACATACTGTGAACATCGAACAGTTGAGAGATATGCCAATGGTGTCCTGCAGTATGACCATGGCATGTGCAAAAACATCAATGTGTGCAATGTTACACAGTTTCATACTTAGTGAGCAGTTACAGCAGTGAAAGCTAAGTCAAACAAAGAGTTTATAGTGGAACCAGCAACAGGGTATGGTCATTTCGGACAGAAATGGGCATAGTATGACATGGCATTAGCAAAGAGGCAGTGACTTGCGCATAGCTTCAGAACATATTAGACAAGTGCAAAGCAGATATACTGCAGTACGAGTGATGCAGGCAAAACCAACACTAGGCTGTTTTTACCCATGCATAAGGTGGCCGTGCATCGCACATATGCAATTCAAGTATCAAGGCATAAAGGGCAGGGCATGGTTATTATCATATGTGCAGGTAGAGAAGGGAGCACAAAAGTGTGTGAATGTGAGTGCTGAGCAAAACTTGCTTTTCCTGTGAAATGTCAGTACTGGTGGGTAGGGCCTGTTAACAAAACATTTGTTGAGAAGGGCTGGCATCTGCAGAGTTGTGTGATGTACTGGGGGTTGTAGTGTTATTAGTATGTGCCAGCAGGGACACAGCCACAGCAATAATTGGAGCACCATGGCTCTATCAGACATTTCTAGGGCCATGTAATGGGGAGGGTTCTTCATGCCTTGCAAACCTGGCCCATTTGATCTGGTTCTACCAGGAGTTACATGGACTGCACCATAACCCTAGTTAGATGTTGGTGTGCTGTGTATCCTTGAGCAATATTTGCAATGTGGCATTGGACATGACCAGTGGGGTGCTCTCTGCAGGAAGTAGATACCTCTACAATAGATGCCACTGTGGAAGTGCTAGCACTGCAGGAGCAGGATCCTTGTTTCTATGGCTACACTGGTTACCATCTGTGGATGCAGCAGTTGATCAACTCCATGGATAACTCTTCACCCCTGACTAGCAGATCAGACAAGACAATGAGTCTATCCAAGCAATCATACATACAGAATAGGCACTTCCACAGGCCATCACACACACACACACACACACACACACACACACACACACACACACACACACACACACACACACACACACACACACACACACACACACACACACACACACACACACACACACACACACACACACACACACACACACACACACACACACACACACACCTTACATAGCCTTCACTATCTACGCCTGTGCCTCCGCAATAGCCCTGCACATATGCTGGGTTTTAGTGACTGACATACCAACCTATAGGGGAGGGCAACAATTATGTTTCCAGAAAGCACCATTACCCACTTCCCTGTGCAGATCTCTCTGCTGAAGAGTGCAAGGGGCCAATTCTGATATCTGTCTACTGTGGGCCAGCACACTGCCTGATTGATAGTGTCTCAATTAACCTTTCTGAGTATCCACAGGCATTGAGGCTATGTTCATGTTCTGTGCAAGGGATGTGGTGGTAGCATTCCATATGCTCAACACAAACTCTGTACTCTGTGACTCTACCAGCTCATCCATGTCATCATTATTAGAAGCTACAGTCCCTCCAACATATTGAGGGGCAGTTCCATAGTGCTGGTACCAGATACAGAATCACCTGTGAATATATCAAAGCAAAAAATAGCCAGTGTAACTAGGATCCAACACTGGAAATATACATGCAACTTTATTTTACAAATATAAACAGGATAAAAAGTAAGACTTTATGTGTATACCTTGGGCAGATGGCTAAGGATATTGCACCCCTGATGTACCTGTATAACATAAGTCAGACAGCTTCAATAAGTTTGATAGCAACTAAAGGATGCTAAAAATTTTAATGTATTAATACGTGGAAACAGGGCTATACACCTGGGGAATCTGCAACAAATTGTCTCTGGGGCATGTCCAACACTGCACCAATATCCAGCACCACACTAATGGACTCTGTAGGGGTACCACTCTCTCTAAGTGAACCAGGAATTCCTCAGTGTCTGTGAGAGGTGATATGGTCAATAGCCCCACACTTGTTGTTCTACATTCCATGCCAGGAACTGTGGTCTTTAATGAACAATGTATGAGGAACACCATTTCATAACCATGGCTGTGGACACCAACTGCATTAACATTTGTCACAATGTCATTTCAGCCACAGTGTCAGTAGGCCTGGTTATCAGCATACAGGACAATATGCCATTGTCCATGGAGACAGAAGGCCTAGAGTAGCACCTCATTCTCTGCATGTGAGAATGTGAGCTTATGTACAGATGTCCCAATAAATTTGGTAGTGTATTTCTGCTCGACCTGATTTTTACATTGGTCTGTTGGTATGGAAAACAGTGGAATTACCAGCCTTATTCCCATATGGTCCTGACTAATACTAAAGCTACCAATGTCCTCTTTAGCCATATAGTGTGTTGCATGTATGCCTAGCAGATACATATCTCTATCTGCACTCTTTAGTTAATGTCAGGAACATAAGCTTACCGAGCAAATGCATCCCACTAAACAGTCTTATACCATTTCAGCTGACCAAGGTAACATGAATGCTCCTGTCAATATTAAAAATAAAAATGCATTTGCCACTGAAATATGTGCAAAGTAAACAACAGTCAGATGTATTTATTGAAAGTGGTATTATAAGCACTGTATGCATGTTTTGAAATGTGTTCTGAGTATGTGCTCATGGGTGTGTCTCCCAACAAGCTTAACAATCCTGCAGCACAGCAAATGCTGTACTCTTATAATACCCCTCTCAATATGCATTTTGCAATACTTTTAGAAATACTGACAAACAAATAAGTTATTATGTCAGTAGGTTGAATGGCAACCATACTACAAAGGAATGGACTTGTAAAAGTAGCGCTCATCTTATACAATCAGAGGTATTTTTCCAGAAGTTTTCCAAAATTTGTCTTTAGCAGGTTCAGAACTCGGTGCTCTGCAGTTTTCATCTAAAGCACTATGATACTCTCTGCCAACCATTGTACTTGTCATGCAGATTCACATGCTAGGTGAAATAATTATGCTGATTAGGGTGATCAACTCATTATTGCTTCTGATTCACTCAGTTTGGATAAAGAGTACACTAGCTAACCATAATTTGTATGTCTTCTTGACACGGTACACATACCTGGGTCACTGTGGGCAGCTCTGTATACACTCAGTCCAAACCATCAGTCTACTGGGGCATCTATAATTCCTATTCTAACCATCTGTAAATGAAGTCACAGTATTGTCTGATTTCTAAACAGCATACACAGGGATACAGGACTGCCACCTTTCCAAAATAAAATATGTACAGTGGTATTCAACTGGTTACTAAAAAATTTTAGTTTTGTTCCACTCTGCTATACCCCTTTTTCTTAATTGCAACCAAGACAAATAATCTAGATTTGTATAAACCATTGGTAAGTTACACACTCTCCCTTATCAAGGACCCCACTTAGTCAACCCTTTAACTTCTCATAAGGTATTTCCATAATTCCACACAAACTGCAGAATTATATATTTACTTTGTTTTACTGCTCTACCTAATGCATTAACTCACTGAAAAATTATGTTTCGTAATGTATTTTTTGGCTTTTTCTCCATACTTGGAACTTTAACTTGTTTGTATGTACCTAACAAATGTAAAACTTTTGCTCTGTATAATTGTTTCTCACCACATTATTTTTTGTATTAATATGTTACTCTGTAATAGAAATGTATTGTTGGAGCTTTTCTCCTCGGGTCTCCACTGAAAATGGGCCACAAGCCCAGTTGGACTAACCCAGTTAACAAACATCAATAAATAATAATAAATAAAATGATAAACTGCAATCATGACACAGAGTTACTAATATAAATATTGTTTGTATGTGCTAAACTTCTGGCTGCTTAAAGATTAAATGATGATTTTCAAAATGTAAAGAAACTCATAATAACTAATCAAAATGTGCTTATCTCATATTATTGTCCCATCTTATTTCTAGAAGGTTTTTTCTTATGGAATTGAAATATTTATATATCTATAGATCTGTCTAGATATATATATATATATATATATATATATATATATATATATATATATATATATATATATATATGTATATATACATACACATCTATATCACTTCATCGAAGACCCTATTTCCCTATTTAGCAAATTGCTATTGGTCAAACCAATTTAATCGAAAGCTAAATTTGCCAAAGGATCTCTTCAGTGAATTTTTTGCCAAGGAAAGAAAGTAGCTGACTATTATGGGGAATTTGCCCTTTTCCCCACTGTAGTGTGACACAGAGTTGGTATATTTAGTTAGCGGGTTGGGAGGGATTGGGAGGTGTGAGTGGCAAAATCCCCCACTTTGCTGGGTTTTAAATTTTGTAGTTTTTCTGATGGTCGGTAGTTGGCCAACTAGTTTCTTTACCAAAGAAAAAATTCACTGAAGAGGTCTTAGTACTCAGTATAAAGTCTTAAAACTCAGAAAGTGACACACTATTCTCCCATTACACATCTAAACTCTGGAACAGCAGCTCAACATACATAAAACAGACCATGAAACTTTTCACCTTCAAGCCCTTACTAAAACAATACCTAAAACACACATGGCCATGCACGTGCTCCTCACCTGGAGAATTTCAAGTCATACCCGCTATCACTTTACAGCCTATGTCCCCTTCTACCCAACAAAACTTTGTACCAGTCCTCCTTAATGTCCTTCTAATGTAATCCCCACTTTATATTTTAGTTTCTTTCTGACCTTCCCACTTTATCTGTCTCCTTCAAATACTTTCCACCACTTTCTTATAACCAGGTTCTATGTCAGTAGATGCTCTAGTATTCTTACGCCTACTGTCACCCACTCATCAGCTATACAATGCATCGGTATCTCCTCAAGCTTTATCTTCTTACTGACTAATGTTTCTTATTTCTTACCTCAGTTTTATTGTTAAATAACATCCATATTATAACACTCTCTAATGGTGTCTTGTAAATCATAGTTAATGATAGCTTATTACATATATTGTGTATGAAGTGCTTGCATACTGATTGATTTATACTTGGAATGTACTATGAAACTATGTACCTTTGAATTTAATATTGTGCATATTGTCATCACAGAAAAGTACATGTTTATTTTTTGTATAGTATGTGTAATGTATGTTTGTAAAAAAGTTGTTCTGTTATTATAATCTTAAAAGTATCTGTTGGAGCGTTTCTCCCCAGGCATCTGCTGCCATTGGGTTTTGCCCATTTGGAATTTCCTAGTGAAAAATAGACAAATAAATACATAAATAAATAAATTAAGCTAGCTATTTTTCAAGCCATCAACAATGAAACCTGCAAAGTACTAACATATGTAATGAAGATGCTCTGACTTGATCTACTGTAATATAGCATGCTGGTTTCCAACAATTCCAAGTTGAAACATCTCTCATCATTTAATATTACATTTCTCTTCTCTTCAATATGAAGGGATTAAAGAGGTCCCACAGAAGTTAGCAATTAATAAAAATGTACATTTATCTGCATATGTATTAAAAATAACCTGCCTTAATCTTAGCAATAGGCAGGTTTTAGCAAAATCTTTGCATTGTGCAAGTAACAGCTTTTAATTATCCAGTTTAGATCCTGGTTGGGCTGCTTTGTGTAAGAAATCTGCATATCCTCATTATGTCTGCAACAAGAGTTTTCATTATTTCCTTCTCTGTCCTAAAGATGCAATGAAAATACATGAAAATAGGAACTCTCTGAATTGCTTGAAGCATGCCTACTGCAAAAAAAAAAAAAAAAAAAAAAAAAATTACAGATACATAGCAAATATTTTACTACAAAATGTTGCCTGGTCAGTTTCAGAGTGGATGGCAAATTACCAAAGATGATGCTCTAACAAATTATACTCACAGTCCTGCTGCTTAGTATCTCTTAAAATAATTAGAGCACTGATGATAGTAATCATAATTGTAATAATAACACAGTACTAAAGATAATCCCCCGGATTTACTAATCTTCCGTGTAAGACTAGATTAGTCTTACACGGAAGTGCCAGTCTAAGAGTATGATGGCAGCGCGCCGTGCATATTAATGAGGGTGCGCTGCCTCAATTCTAAAGCTTACACGGAGCATGGACGAGTGTAGGGGGCATGTCAGACTGCTGAGCAGTCCAAAAATCCACACCCCTGCAATGAAGAAACACCACAATTTCTAGTTACATGAGCGAGTCCACTCACATGTGCACAATGTAACATTATACTCCCCCATATGTTAAACAACTGACAAAATTAAAAATAAAAAGAGTTTTTTTATTTTTTTTTCATCCGATATAGCTGCCCGTATTTGTGTGTGTTTGCGTGGGTTTGCCCATTGCTTAGCTACAGTTAGCAGCTTAGACACCAGAAGAGGATAATAAGAAAAATATATGCAACTTAAGCAAAATAGTGATAGCATAGTAGTTAGAGCCTTCGTACAAAGAAGAAGCATTCCCGGTTCGAGTCCCACTACTGCACATTCCCTTTTCTGTTGAAAATCTGTATACAAAAATATTTCCTGACATTTTTTATGTATACGTTTTGTAAAAAGCATTGAAATGTAAATGTAGTACTGAACAAATTTTATATATATATATATATATATATATATATATATATATATATATATGTATATATATGTATGTGAAATGGTTATGCATTCTGAAGCATGAGTACTCTATTTTAAGCAATATAAAGCCCT
The DNA here is from genome assembly GCF_019279795.1 of Protopterus annectens. Classification (NCBI taxonomy): domain Eukaryota; kingdom Metazoa; phylum Chordata; order Ceratodontiformes; family Protopteridae; genus Protopterus; species Protopterus annectens. Next base: position 858,546,153 of record NC_056729.1, on the reverse strand, counting down.
GCTAAGCACATTGTACCAGTATTGAGCATATTTAAATCCAATTGCGCATAGCTGCGCACCGTGTTAACCAGAGCAATGTCTTTGCACATAGCTGCACACCGCACTAACCAGCGCAATGACGGGCAACGTTGGGCAACGTTGAGCAACGTCGAGCAACATTGAGCAGTGTTGAGCAATGTCGAGCAACATTGGGCAAAGTTGGGCAAAGGTGAGCAAAGTCAGTTAAACATGGCCACACCTCCTTTACTGTACCTTAACCAGTCAGGTCTGCCCGGCAGGAAAATAAAAAGCAATGACAGGGCTCGAACTCAGGATACTGTGCACTACAGTCACAGTACTTAACCATTAACCCATGACAACATTTCATAAACGTGCACTTTCAACAAACACATATCTATCAAAGGAATTTTAAACATTGCCAACATCAGCTAATCAGGCATGCCTACAGCTGAGTTTTTCCAAAACTGGCCAATCACAAATAAGTGTGGGAAATGAGGCATATTTAAGCTCCACAGGTGGGAATACTTGCTATAACTGGTTGTAGCTTCCTTCTGCAGTCAGCATGGCCGGTGTTGGAGAAGCCATGCAATTTAGAGCACAATGCTGGGGCATAAAGCAGTCCAAAGTAATGGTTTGGCTCCTTGTCCACAATCATGAGGAAAGACTCCTGCGGGGCCAGTACCAGGGTACCCAATATAAAATGGAGGCCTGGAACAGTCTTGCCCATGATCTCACCAGTGCCACTGGTGTTCCTCAGACTGGTGAGCAGGTCAGGCACCATTATTCTGACCAGAAGCAATGTAGGGAGGATCAACTGGACCAGTGGATCCAGGAATCCCATACAATGCCTAATGCCCCAGTACTGAGTAAGTAGTCATTGTATTAAGTAGTTAAGAATTGCTATGCTTGTCTATACTATGGATAGGTATGTCTCAATATCACTGCATTTACTTCACAGCTGCAGGTGTCCAGGCTATGAACCAGCAAGCCCATGAATATAGGCAGCAAAGGCTGCATCATCAGGCAGGTTAGTAATTATTCTGCATGTACTGTTATATAAAATAAATGAGAGAGCCTTCAATAAGTCTTTTAACCCAATAAATAAAGGTGTAATAATCCTTTAATAAATGTATGATTAAGGGAAGTGCATCTGTCATTTTCTTTGATATGTTGTTGTACTGTTGCATTCTACAAATAGTAGTGTTGTATTAAGCAGTGTCAACCCACACTTGGGTAGGCCCATATAACGTGGATGAAGGGAGTGCCAGTAGCTTGTATGCATATGTACAGCCCTCAACTTTTGGTTCATGGCCAGCATGTACAGGTTAATCTGGCACATGAGTAGCTTGGTATTGTATTCCCCAGATATGTTAGTGTGTTGCCAGAAATGTAGGGAGCTGTTAACATATAACTGATACTTTCACCTGAACATATCTAGATAATTATATGAAAGTAGATCTGTCAGTGTACCATCTTAGCAGTAGTGTGTGTGAGCAACTCTCAAAATATGTTGCAGTAACATCAGCATCTTGGACAGTTTGTATGTAAGTTACAGCTTATGTATATAATGATCTAGCAATATCCAATTGCACAATATAAGGACATTGGGTAGTGTAATAATACATGTAAGGGACATATAACTGCAGTTAATAGGAATGTAGTGAAAACTAGAAGGATATATAACTTGTTAATTGAACTATCTTTTCCCACCCTACTCAATGTGCATAAAAAATGCAATTCCACACCTCAATTGGTATGTCTAATCTCAAAACATTTGTTGGGACATATGTCCTATTGGTTTATAAATATTTGCATTAATTTCTATGCATGTGCCCTGTTAAAATACCACAGTATTGGTGGCCTGTTGCCATCAATTCAACCTGCATGCTGTTGTAATATCCACTATTGTTCTATATATGCATGTGTTATGCTTGCTTTTCATGGCACCTGGCACCAGCAGATATGGTGCCCAGCCTGAGATCTCCTCCTCTGTTGGCCCTGTGCCACCTTTGGGTGGAAGCACTGCAGGGTATGGGGCTCAGCCCCCCCATGCAAGCATGGGCGGAGGAGGGGCACCTATCACTCTTCAAATGGTCCGGGCTGTGGTGCGTAGAGAGATTGAATGTTCTGTTGCAGAACCTCTACACCAGCTTGAGGCCCGAGTGTAGCAACCCCCAGGTCAGCCTGCCCCTCCTACTCAGCCCCCAGTACAGCCACCCTCTGAGCCATGAAGGTGCAGTGGTGACTGCCCATGGGTGGGGACCTCAGTCCCACTGTTTCCATCTGGGGGCTCATGGGCTTGCAGTTTCCAAACATCTGTCCCCGTCAAAGGTGCTCACCCATCACAAGTGTCATATACCACCCCTGTTTGCATCTTGTTTGTCTTGTCTGTTTACCTCCCCAACCTACCTCCCCAAATATACCTACTTCCCCTACCCCACTTTCCACTCTCACCTGAAAAAAAGGGCAATTTGCTCCCAAAAAAAATTACGCCCCATACATAGCTACCCATTTTGCACACATGTCCACTGGACACAGGAAATGTTATTTAATTGGCATTACAACATACTTTGTTGTCCTCACCCCTCTCTCAGGGGTTGAAGGTTTCATATCTACCTCCAAATGTATTGCATATGCACAGCTGTTGCTGTTGAAGAAATGGCCAGCTATGGATCTTCCCTACACCCGTCCTGCACATCCAAAGCTATTTTCAATACTGTCTTTCCCTCTTTGTGCCCCTTTTTTTACCACTTTCCTATCTCCCCATTTTTCTTTTCTTTCAAAGAAATGAACATGGGGGTGAGTGGGAGTAAGCACTATTAAGCAGTAGTTAGTGGGTTTGTGCGGGTTTGTGCTTGTTTGTGCTTGGCTAAGCAATGTGCAGCAATGCGCAAACCCGCGCAAACCCGCTCACAACTACTTAAATGTGCCTTAGTCACTCTTTATGTGAGGGCCCTTGTTCTGCTCAGGAGCAAAATAAAACACCTCTGTAAGTCTCGAACCCGGACCTTGCAAACACTACACAACATGAAGTACCACTAAGCCACGGTACATATACATCAAGTTGGTGCTTAAATAATTATATCATGCATCAGAATGAGTGAATGTAAAGGAAAATTAGGAAAACCATATCACACAACTTGTTCTGTGGATGTTGACCAACAGTTCTTGTAGGATTACATTACATGGCTGTGATAAGAGAAGCAGCCATTCTAGCAGGAAATAATGTTACACCATCACTTTACAACCCCACACAGTATCACAGCAGGACAAACACTAGCATATCTGTTTAGGGGCAGAGGCCATACCTTCCAACTAGCCCTAATTTTCAGGGATGTCCCTGATTTTGACACAAATTTTATCTCTGTTCCTCTGAATCCCTCTGAAAATTACTGACTTTGGCCAGAAAGGTGGTGAATTACACTTAATGAATAATGACAATAATTAAGAGTTAGACTCTTCTTTTACTTCAGAAAAGGTGTATTAATTCATATACTCTGATTCTCTTAATGTCTCATCTTAATGGCACTAATATTTTAAAGGGTGTCCCTGATTGTCCCTGTCTTTTCCCTGAGTCTGTTCAAATATGTATCTGATTGGTTGAGAGGTCTGGCAGAGGCAGAAACACAGAGGCATATCAGCTTTTCTGCTGTTACACACTGTGCAAATAGCTTTGGAAGGAATTCTGGAAGCATACCCTTATGTTGGAATGCAACACTGAAATACAAATGGATGTAGCCATGTACTGGTAGCAACCAACTGTAAGAATGCTATTGCTCTATTGCTGAAAGGACCTGTGTGGTGCACAGACAAAAAATAACAGGCTATTCTCTAGCTATCATGTGGATAGGGCCACAGTTGTGAGTTATGCAGACAGACTACTTGCCTTGATAAACTAACATGTAAACAGCAACACCATAAGTCCAGCAAGATAAAATACACACAATACTACTTACGCTCTCTGCACTTCTGAAACCCTACCCAAATGTAGATTATACCTGTGTGTGCAGGTTCTACCAAGGATGTAGGTAAGCATACTCACAGTACTGAAATGTGTCCAGTTTTACTGAGCAGCTTGTGCTAATGTCAACACTAAAAAAGAACAAACTGTTTAGAACCAAGTAAATGAATATTCACAGTGTAGCAGTTCACAAACAATTCTTGTGCCAAAGGAATACATCTCTATAACTAGCTTTGTATGGCAGTTAATTGTAACAGTTGAAAAGAAAGTACATCATTCCATGTATTTTGGGATAGCATTTTGAGGGGTGAGTACATTTCTACACAGCAACATTAGGTCTGAGTACAAAATGTAAATCTCTGGCTACACCCCTGGCTTCTGATATAAGAACTATACCAACCTTCTGTTTTAAACAATGATGTTCACACCAAACAAGGATGATCTCCATCTTGGAAATCTGAAAGTTCCATGCCTACATGAGTCAGCAATTTATAGTACTAGGTTGCTATGACAGTGATTACTGCAATTACTACACAGCAGGCTGCATGCAATTAGCAAATGGTGGCCACTAAATGGTGCAGTGGCCATCACATGCTCATGTGCAAATTCCTACAAAAGCAGGCTGCAATCTCTGCCAACAAACTCAATCACTCTATTGCAGAGACTGAAAGAGAGAGAGACAGAGAAAGAGAGAGAGACAGAGAAAAGGAAAAAGAAATATTACCAAATCATACAAAAGAAAGGTATGTGGCACATATGTGTTTACAGCATGTAGTAGATGTTATTGAAGAATAGTCTACATAATGTGAACCATTCATATGTGGCAGCAGTACTTCTTTATGCACAGATGTTCTGCTTAACTACTGCTATGGACAATACTGTGTGTACCTGTGGGCAATGGGACATACCTGGGAAATGTGTAGCTCAGCATTAAATGTCAAAGATTTGGCCCATGTTATCTGTGTTCTGGACGGTAGTGTGGCCAATGGCTGTTGGGGGGATTAGTACTAACATTATATAAACATGGGTGTGACAGAACAACACATGCATGATAGTCATATTAAAGTGTAGCTTAGCATTGGCAACTGCTGTAGCAGTCTAGTATGCGTATCTAGCATCTGTTGCCATATATACCCCCCTAATGTTAGTGTGCGTTCATATATGACACCTGGTTGTGTTGCAGCAAGGCCCAGCAGTTCAGCTGTGAGGTCCAGGGGCTTACAACAGTGTGGACCTTGTGTGTGTATGCCACACACATACGGAAAAATATATATGTGTCATACATATTCACATCTGTATATGTGCAGGGGACAAATCCTTGTAAAAAACCTTGTAAGAATCACGAATATCCACATAAACTATTAGACAAATAGTTTATTAAAACCAGAGAGAAACGTAAGCGCTTTCACGGACTTCACAACCCGCTTCATCAGACATTAAGATTCAAATGATCATTGTTACTTAAATACATTGCTCATAGTGCATAAAAAACAATTAATCAATTATGCCATTAATATAAAAACCTATTAATCTAAATAAACTTTTTTTAGAGACACATTATGACATTTTATATACAAACACATACAAGAAGGATGCTAGAGACATAAATATAAAACATATAACAGTGACAAGTCTATTATTTAAGTTTCCTATTATTGAAGGGTTGTGAAGCCCATGAAAGCGCTTACGTTTCTCTCTGGTTTTAATAAACTATTTGTCTAATAGTTTATGTGGATATTCGTGATTCTTACAAGGTTTTTTACAAGGATTTGTACCAGGACTTGTGGATTTTACTGACTGTTTGCTGCTTCGTGGGTTGACTTTTTGGATATATATATATATATATATATATATATATATATATATATATATATATATATATATATATATATACATATATATATATATATATATATATATATATATATATATATATATATATATATATATAGATATATATATATAAATATAAATATATATATATATATATATATATATATATATATATATATATATATATAGATATATATATATATACGCATACACACCTACATCTACTTGTTGCAACAGACTCTCTGTACTGTTGACTGACTGTGATGGTCAATATGTTTGTGAATACGTCAGAGATATGTATCTGTGGGATATTTTAGTGAGAAACTGTTTATGTTATGGTATTATGGGTCATTGCTTTGATCCTAGCAAAAGCTGTTTATTCTGTTGCTAGGCAGAACAAGTGCTATTGCATACAGTGTGATTAAGTCCCTTGGTTTTAACTAGGGTGTGTCATTAGAGGCTAAAGCACTATATCTATGATTATTGATTGGTACTGATGTTGAATGCAAATCCTGTGTGTACTATAGTACTACTTGAAGCTCTAGGCCTGCACAGCAAAGTATGGTGTATGTCCACATTGATTGCATCCACTGTTTTGTGTGGTCCCTGTATTCATCACAGATTACATTTCTCAAGATTAAGGTTCTGTAAGTACTGACACACAGTACTGTATAATACACACTGAAAGCTTATCTGGGTTGTCATACCTTTGCATCCTCTAATTATGTCTGATGTGTGTGTAGGTATGTCTGTAACATGTCCTTTGACATATGTGTAGTAAAACATATAACAGCGTATCTAGCAACATTCGGGCGAAAGCGCTTGATCTACTAGTTTGTTTTACTTGTTCGTGACTTTTTGGATTATACAATAAACTGGTTGAATACAAAGAAGTTGGTTCCAGCCTGTTTTTCCAGCTGTGGTCTTCGTGGTTAACCAAGAGGTTGTCCTGCAGTCGTTTTTTTGCTTAACATTCATAGTGTACTACAGCAGTATGTAACCTATATTCCCAATTGTGCACATATTTTGGCCACGGGTTTGACATTAACAAGTTGTGTGGTTTAATAATAATACATTTACTGGACTTTACACTGATTGTGATTGATGATATATTTCTTTACACATCAGCTTGATGTATATCTGCTGTGGCTAGGTGGTGCATCGTGTTGCATACAGTGTGCCAGGTAGTCTTGTATAGTCTTATATAGTGATTTTATTCTGTTGCTGTGCAGAACATGGTTCATTAGATAAAGAGTGAGCAAGGCACTTTCAAGCAGTTGTGGGGTGAGCAGTGATAAGTGGCAGTTACAGTGTTTCACTCTCGGTTAGCTTATAGGTTGCTATATATGGCAGTTCAGTGATATCTGTACTGTATAATGTTAAATGTGCCATATGACTTGCTCAGTTATATTTTTGTGTTTATGTCTTCCAGGGATCATGGCCCATCACAGGAACCCCAGTTACAGTAGTGTCTCATGTTCTCATGAACCAGCAAGGACCAGCAGGAGCGTACTGCAATGTGGCAAGATGTTGTCCGCAGGGTCAATGAGGTAGGCCTGCATAACCCGACATATGAGCAGGTACGCCACCACTGCAGTGATCTTCTCAGACATGTCCATCAGCATGCCGCTGATGCGCATAGACAACAGCTTACAACAGGAGGTGGTGTTAATATCCATCCCCCCCTCACCAGAGTGGAGGAGCTGCTCCTGAGCCTGGTGGCACCTGCCCAACAACAACAGCAGCAGACATACACCATGATGGAGGTTTGAGCCATCCAGCAAGCACACATGGAGCATGCATGTAACATGGCATATCTGTAGAGTACTGTTATCTGTATTGGTATATCATGCATATGTGAGATGTGGAGTGCATCGTTCAAAGATGTGAAGCCTGTTGTTATGCAATACTGATCACTTGTAACATAATCTGTAGCCCTGTGAATGTAAACTGTTGTTGTACTGTAAGATTGCAAACACACAGTAGCAATGCCACAGTTGTGGCCACTGGCAAACTGTCTCATCTCTATGTAGGTCCCTCTGGAGGGACATCAAGGCAGCGGACAGATGCTGGTGAGTGTGTTCTACATTTATTATTGTAAATAAAAAGTGCATGTCATAGTTAAGGTGTAGGCACATGTAGCACACCTACCCATAATGCATGCTGTGCATGTTTGGTGTAAGAGCACACACATATCACTAATGTGATCAGCTGCCTCAAACACATGGAATACCTAGACCATCTCAAACAAATGTGGCTAGACTGTAGTGACCATTGGATAGGCACAGTCGATACTCAACATTCACATAACATACAAATCTATGTCATACACAAAGCATTTTACCATGCTACACATAAAGGATTCCCAAACCCTCTGTAAAGACACACTCTAGTATCCAAAATGTCATCCACACATTACACATAATATACCTGAGGGGTAGAGGCCTATCCTGGGGAATTTAAACACTCTGCAACACACTACATATTCATGTCAGGGAAAGCTCCTTATTGGCCTCCTTACAAACTCACGTAACAACTGGTTGTGAAATGGTGAATTTAGCCAAGGTAGTACAGTTCCGGCACAACAGGATTAGTGCTGGCTTGTGAAACATTTGTAGCCTTGAGTGACCACCTGATGCTTCATGATGATGGCCTATGGTACTGTACCCCATCCAGTTATTGTAACCACAGTACTACACATAGCTGTCATTGCTACACACCATAATGATGCGTGTGTGCACACATATGCACCTCTAAACAGTATGCATACCAATCATCATTTGCACAACTGACACATATATGTCTTGTAATGCTATTGAGTGGCTAGGTCATATGACACATATTGGGTATGTATAGTGTTTAAATATGCAGTTGTGTTTTAGCATGCCATGTCATGGATGAGACTGACATGTCCACAATATGATCTACACTCACCATAAGTACCGTACATTGTGTATGTGGCTGAATGGTATTCCATCAATTATCCATGCACCACTGATGATATTGTGTGAATACTCATCATGCATGTGCTATAAATGTGTCCAGAATTATTTGCTAAAGACACAGAGGCTGTAATCAGCATTGGATACCTATCTGACACACAGATACACATCCAGCAATGGTATGTACACCTGCGAGTTATGGTGCACAGTACATTACAGGGTTATGAATACCTGCACAGCAATGTTGTGTCGATGTATGCATTGTGTTCCAGGGGGAGGGCTATCACCTAATAACAAAACACATGCATCAAAGCCATGTATACTGTTAGTAACAAGGACTGACTACACTTACACTGCATGCTGTTGAGCAACACATGTCCTGCATGCTGACATGTGTGATATGACTTTTTGCTTGTGATACTGTACCCCACCATCACCTGCTATTGTGTATGTTCTGTGATTGCTGGTGTTGTGTGTGTTTGCTTTTGGGAGGAGTATAGTTTTGTGTGTTTGCATTTGTGCATGTGAGCACGTGTGCATGTGCGCATGTGTGCATGTGTGCACGTGTGCATGTGTGCATGTGCGCATGTGTGCATGTGGTCTGAAGTCATATTCAGGTCTTAAAGTGTGTTTCCTGTTTTCCTCTCACAGGTGCCGAGGTGGGGCTGGTTCAGTACAGCAGGGAACCTGATGTCACTGAGACAGACAGTGGTGATGAGGATAGGTGTGTTGAGGCACAGGCAGGTTTGTCAGGGTCTGTTGTTGGGCCACCAGTTGATAGTACACAAGTCTCCATCCCATCCATGCACACAGTCATACTGTCTGTACATCCATCATCACCATTGCCCTTAGCTGAGGGACAGTGTACGGTTGGCACTGGCCAGGACAGTGTGGTATCTATGGCACATGTATCAGGACACAGCAGCCATAGCCAGATGTCTGGAATGGTACCATATAGGCAGATGCCCAGGGGTTCTCATCAGAGCACTGCTGGTCATCATGCCCCTGGCAGATGTGCCACACCTCTTTCTACCACACGCATGTTCCAGGCTGTCATGGAGGCACAGACATGAATGGAGCGGTACACCAGACAGGGGCTAAGGGCACAGAGGGCTCATTACACCTCTGTAAATGACAGTATCCATGACCTAGCAGGTGCCATATGTTACTACACTGAGGTCATTGATAGACATTGGGGTGAGACATTGGATGTCCTCCATAATGTCATGCCCATGTGTCAGGACAGTGCGGGATGGTTGAGATGTTGACGTGGATGTATGCTAGCAACATCAGCAGCTGGAGGTCACTGTGGATGTCCTGCAAGTCACAGCCACTCCCGTAGTGCCAGTACCAGCCCCAGCAATGTTGGGGGGGCTGTCCATAGACCGTCCTAGCAGACCATGTGCACATGGCTCTGGCCCATCCCAGCAGGGACCTGGATCCAGTGGACATTTGTCAACCTCTTCGGATAGTACCCAATCTGGATTAGTACCTGATACTGTCTGTAGCACCCCTGCCAGGCACAGGTTCCGTATCCAAGACCAGAGATGGTGATCTGTAAAGCCTGCCAGGTACAATCTATAGCTGTCTCACATATCCCCGTATATGGCAGCCACATGGTGGAACTGTGTGCATGCAGCCTCACATACACATAAACCAGACACCTAGGGCAAACACATACCCACACACATTACATCAACATTGGCCCATAACAGTACTCATGGCCCTCACACACACACTCACGCACACATGTCGATTGTATGGCTCAGTGTAGGCCTCTGGGAAACCAACAACACACCCTGTGCATATGATGAAACCTGTGCCACCTCCTGTCATCTGTAACATTGATGCAGGAACAGGCTAACATGGTGGTGATACACAGGGTGACTTTAATAAAGTATAGCAATGGTTGGATGTGTCGCATGTTGTTAGCAGTAAAGTGTTGTGTTATCCTTGAAGGTGTAGCTGAGCAGGCATGATGCATTAAATCTGTAATTAGCAATGTTGTATTGTTTTCACCAGTGTTTATTCCAATTGTATTTTGTTTGCCCATGTGCCACTTATCTGATGTGTGTAGTTGTGTCAGCATGCGTTATACAGTGGACAGTAAGTGTGGGGTGTGTGCAACACAGGTTTGCAGGTGTCCATTTGTGAACATGGTGGAGGTGCACTGTCTGCATGTACATGCATATTGGGCACATGGGCAGGGTGACATGTCCTGTATTGGCCAGTGTTAATACTCCATAGTTTCTATTGGTGGCCAGTATGCATTGTACTACATACATTTTGGAACTTGAATATGCATGTGTGTGTATAACACAGGTTGACACTGTGCTGCGGGTGATGCTGTTGTTGCTATCTGTCATTGGTTTGCATTACTAAGGTCAACAATGTCCCAGATGCATAATCCTTTAGTAATGCACACTGTTCACCTACAGGGTTGCATGGACCATGCTATCACTAAAACAAGAAATTCTCACTTGTACAGAAAAAGTGCATTACTCTCATGGACTCCTGCCATAAACTAAATATATAATAGAAGGTGTGAAGTTGTACCAAAAAAGAGTCACATACCAAGAAGGGATAACCTCTCTGGTCAGTATCATTGTGAAAATACAATCCCTCAATAAACATACAAGGCAAGCTTCAAAATACAAAATGGCAAGGATTCCAAAGACAACACTGCTTTCTTTAGTGTTGTATATAATTTACAGGGGAAATCCCAGATTGGGTCACAGTTAATGTAAATGGTCACAAAGTACATTTATCTGACTGACATTACCAATTTCTTGTCAGACAGTTTGAATGCAAATTTCACCACCCTGTCATTACACAAGGGTAACATTTCTGGACCTGAAGAATGTAAAACCTAATGATTCACAGACCCTCTAGTTAAAACATCTCTTTACCAAAGTCCAAACCACAGTGGCAATGGTACTGGACAGTGTCCCTGGCTGTATCATACATAAGCTGACATATGAAGTCACCACTCACCTAAACACTCTGTCCAGATGCAGCCTCTATACAGGTTACATATTTGTGGAATGATGCATGGTAATGGTGTTGACAGTCCACAAGGGTTGAGCTACTACGTCTTCTTCTTCTCCTTTCAGATGCTCCCATTAGGGGTCACCAACATAGATCATCTGTTTCCATTTCTTCCTGCCCTCTGCATCTTGCATTGTCACACCATCCACCTGCATGTCCTCTCTCACCACAGCCATAAACCTCATCTTAGGCATTCCTCTTTTCCTGTTACCTGGCGGCTTCATCCTTAGCATCTTTTCTTTTTTGTTGTTGTATCATTCAGATTTTCCTGGTTAGGGGTCGCCACAGCGAAACTCTGGTCTGCTAATGATTGGCAGTAGATTTTTATGTGCCGAGCTGCCAGCTCTGATGCACAACCTTCAATGAAGGTATGCCCATTCACGCATGTCTCCACACAGAAGACACTCTAGCTGAGAATCGAACAGGACAGCATCTTACTGTGAGGTGACAATGCTACCGCAGCACCACCACTGCAGTTTATTTCACAATATACTCTGCATCCCTCCTCAGCACATGTACAAACCAACTTATTCCTGCCTATCTGGCTTGGTCTACTAACCTTCAAACCTGGGCTGACCCTCTAATATACTTATTCCTAAACCTGTCCACCCTCGTCACACCCAGTGCAAATGTTAACATAAATCGAGTAAGGGTAGAATTACAACAGATCATAGAAACCCTATAAGCCAGACAAATGTTATCGGGAAGGATATGGAGCACAGCATTATGGAACTCATTAACAGAGACATTATGAACCTGCAAACACTGCACCATACCCACTTAGGTTCTCTAAAGGCCAAATCATGGCTCCTACACCTAGTAGACTTCAAGCCAGTTAACAAGGCTATAGGTGAGGGTGGGGAGGTCCACACAGCCAACCTATAGCTCACCAGCAATTCATACCCATCCCACATTCTGGTATTATACATAACCTCAACAGACTGACCATAAACAATTGTTAAATGATGGATTGACAACTGACGCACAGATGTAGGACACACAGTAACATTTGCAGTCTCCATGTACAGTTCTATGCCAGTAACAAGTGGTATTTACCTGCACTCAGTCCTGGGACCACTCCTGTTTGGCATATAGCTTTCTTAGGTACAAGCAAACACAGTAGGGATATGTCTGCACATGTCTGATGAAAATGCATACTGTGGGCTATACAAATAACCAAAATCACAGAAGGTGCAAAAAAGTCACCAATAACAAACAAAAAGCACCTCGGACCCAGCGGTGAAAAGCGAACAGTTTAATAAAGCAAAACAACCACTAATTAAACACTGACAATATTACAATACACGTTTTCATCCTAAACTTCTTCAGATAAAATCATCCCCTTGTGTACAATTTATATAAAGCAAGCAATTTAGTAATTAACCAATACCCTCAGAATTGTAATTAAATACATATTAATTGAAACATACATTACTTCCCATTGTGTGTAATGGTAAAAAAAATTCTAAAAAAACTTTTAAAAAATCTTGTGAATTTAAGATATATAACCAATGTAAATATGTGTAACATATAATATATAATTACATAGGTGAATATATTCTAATACAAATTTCTCAAACTAACAATAAAACATCTTGTAAAAGAACTTATGGTTCCACCTACTGGAATTTATATGTTTGTATTAGAATATTTGTATTAGAATATATTCACCTATGTAATTATATATTATATTTTACACATATTTACATTGGTTATATATCTTAAATTCACAAGATTTTTTAAAAGTTTTTTTAGAATGTTTTTTTTACCATTACACACAATGGGAAGTAATGTATGTTTCAATTAATATGACAGACTAAGGAAACTTCAGTTCTATTCAGTAGCATACCGCCTGCTCAGAGATGATCTCTGCCTGATGTACAAGGCCATGTCCAATCAGGATCTGATGGACATGCTCCACCTCAAAAAATCCAAATCCATCAGGACCACGAGAGCTAAAGACTTAAACCTCAGCACAAGTATGAATAGGACATGCTGGAGGGATCGATTCATAACACAGAGGCTTCCCATGCTTTGGAACAGGATCCCAGTTCATATAAGGCAGAGCCCCTCACTGACTCTCTTCAAGAGAAAACTTGATGAGTGGATGGGAGATCGTAAGTTTACCCCAGGGGTCCACATCTGTGTCACTGCTAGACAGGGGCACAGTAAACTAATTCTATTATATAAGGGAACCTTCATTGTGTCACTACTAGACAGAGGCACAGTATTCTAGATTTATTCTGTACATTTTTGTACCATTTCATGGGGTGGCAAAAGCCACATCACTATGGATACGCTTACAAATGCCCCAGGGCAGATAGCCTAGTACTATACTATGAAACTATGAAACTATTACAACCCCACCAGCATATTTAAAATGGCAAACATAAATAATTTATACTTTTGAATACAAACATGTACATAAACATAAATAATCTCTTAAAAGCACTCAAATCTCAATCACCTAATAATTTAAACAAATTAATAATAGTAAGTGGACTCAGATTTATAATTTTGCAGATCTCAATTTTAACACAGGGGTGAGGGAAATCATATCATTAAGACCTGGGAATCTACTGGCTTCCAAAATTATTTGCCAGTACAATTCTCTATATTCCACAAGTGTTTCCCACATACCACCCCTAGGGTCAACTGTTACAGTTTCTAAAATAAAAAAAAACTGAAATTCAGCTTGTGTGCATACCTTGCTGTGTTTATATAATGAGTTATTTTCACATTTGGTTCTTATATCACAAAGATGCTCATAAATTCTTTGCTTGAATTTCCTTTCACTTTTACCAACATAGAATGCCTCGCATCTTTTACATAGAACCAAATAAATAATACCTTTGGTGTTACAGTTCGCAAAGGTATTCAACATCAGTTTCTTTTTCCTAGCTTGTAAATAAACTGATTCACCTATTATAAGGTGTGAGCAGTAACTACAGCATCCACACCTAAATAAACCTTTTTTCTTTTTACTACTCTTTTCCAAATCACATCTGTTTGTACCTCTTTCAAGCAAACCCTTTATATTATTACCTCTCCTGTAGGTGTATTTTAATTAATTATCAAAACAGTGGCGGCTGGTGACTTCAAATCAAAGGGGAGCTGCAGGAGACAGCTGAACGGGTGGGGTCAAGGGGAATGGGTGTGGTCAATTAGAAAGGGGAGGAGCTAAACCCACAAAAACTAACTTTAATTAAATACGCTGCCCTGGGTGGCAAACCATCATTATGAGAGTCCAATCAAGACAAAAATAAGTGTAGAAGAATAAAAATATTTCAATGCATTGGCTGCATGACAGCTTACTTAATAGCTAGATGGAAACAAAAGGTTCTGAGGCATGACAAAATAAATTACTTTTTAAATACATTACTGGAATGCCAGTCAAAATCAAGTATAACAAAAAACAGAAGCACTCAACTCAAACCACTTCTCCTTGCACTGCAGTTCTAATTATAATTTATATTCAGCTTTATTAAAGTACTAAGTAACATGCTGAAAGTAGAAATCTCTGTGATGCCCCCACTTGTAAAAATGTTTCTTATCCAAAAAAGACCTGCTGCCTGACAACTATCTACTTGTTTCATGGGGAAAACATGATCAAAGTAAAAAATGAAAAGCAAACAAGAAACAAGCTCAAGATACATTGCTTAAAGGATTACTGTACAGGTTATGGACCACACATGATTGGCATTCTGTTTAGTTTATGGGTAAAGTCTGTAGAGATGACTGGAAGTGTAATGAGCTTTTTAAAATAATGGAATCCTGTCATTTAATACCCAAGGCTTATACATTATCTAGTCAAGTATTCTCTGCATGGCAACAACAGAAAGGCTTTCAATGTTGGCAATTCTTTAACAGTATGCTTATTAAAGCTTACTTGCATCTTACGATCTCAGACAAGCTTACCTTATGGTCATTAAAGCATTGCTACTTAAACACAGAGCAACAGGCACTTTCTGAGTAATAAGCATAAATCTGAGTAATAAGCATAAATCAACAGTACAAAAATATGACCAAAACCAGACCGTTCTGCAAAATCAAGGACAGATAAAAAGCCACTGTAGTACTTGTGTCTACCTTGGATGGGGGGACACACTGCACATTTACACTGCATAACTACTCCTTGCCTTGCTTGGACACATCCAGAGTCACTACATGGGGGAGTGGGGTGCAGCAAGTATGTCACAATTTGAAATGTCTCTGGCTGACTGTGATGGCCCTGACACGTTTGTCATACCTCTCAACCTCAGAGCAAGAAATCTGGACAAAGCCATACACAAAAGTGGGACAAAGGCCCAAAAATAAGGACAATTTTTAAATATTGCTCTAATAAACTTAGAAAGATAATAGAATAGGTCTTGCATTAGTATGAATTTTCTGAAGGGTATAAAATCTGAAACTCAAATGTCTGTCATTATTTTCTAACTTCAGTCTTTAGTGATATGTCACTAATTTGCCAAAAAACACAATTTTATGAAAAATGGACCAAAAATGTGATGCAAAAATATAAAATAGCCACACAATACAGCTGGGAACCTTTCAAAGAAGGGACACTTTAATATTAGTACTGCTAACTTGAGCAGCTGACAAAATAAAAGAATCTACATGCATTTCAAGTAATCTATAACATTGATTGTTATAGTTATTTCTTAATTGTAAACCCTCCATGTTTTCTTCCAAAATTGCTATTTTGTGGAGGGATTATTAGGGGGAAGGGCAACATTTTGAGCCAAACCCGGGGACAGTTGAGAGGTTGGCTATGCCTAATTCTATAAAGCAATTTATTTGCATGTACCTCTCAACCTGTTAATGCAGTAAATCTGAACAAGGCCAAATATATTGGGGGAACATATAAACAGTACTAAAAATTGCTCTTGTATAAATTGAGACAGTTGATAGAATAACAGTTCTTACTTTAGCATGCATTTTTCTGAAGGTTATGAAGTCTGAAACTCAGTGTATCATTATTTAGTGACTTAATTCCTAAATGATTTGCCAGAAAGCTACAAATTTTATGAAGAACAAACCAAAAATAAGAAGCAAAAATCTATTCATTCTTTGAAAATCTGGACAGTTGGGAGATATAATTCTACTGGACCTGTCTGAGTTTGCTGCCCATCCCCTCTGACAAAATCATGGTTGAATGGAGCCTCTGCAGCCATTCCAATGAACCATTACTTGGCTATTTCACTCCATTTACCATAAACACTAATGTGCATACTGCTTTACTTCTATGATGAATTGGACTTCATTTGAAAGTTTTATTTTGTATTTTACAGGACAAACACTAAGTAATCTGCTAAACAAAGCAATGCAGTCTCACAATGAAAACTTAGCATTAAAACGTCTCTGCCCTTGAAACTCACATTCATTGAAACAGCATTGAAACCCACATTCAAAGAAAATACATTTTGCCAGTGGCAGATAAAGATTAATTTTGGACTGTTTTCAAATCATAGGCCCCTTGCATATGAAACATACATGTACTCCTTGATACACCTTCCTCATTGTACTAAATTATATTCCTTGTACAATACAGTACAGTTGTTAGAGGGCGTTTTAAATTTGTTTTGAACATTTTTCTAGTAAGCAATGAAACAAAACGCATGCACCCATAATGGCAAAACTGCCCAGTTCAGAACATTTATCATAAAAGTCTACTCAGACTTCCACAGTCCACCATTATCAGTAAATATGCACAATTCTACAGTCCGCCATTATCAGTAAATATGCAAAATTCTACAGTCCATTATCAGTAAATATGCACAATTCTACAGTCCATTATCAGTAAATATGCACAATCTCTGAAGAAGTAAAAGTCATCTGAATAATTCCACATTAAAGAAATCTGTAACTAATGAAGAGGTTGCTGCTAGCAAACACCTTTATATTTCATGGTTTCATCGAAAAATAAAGTGTCTGTTGCCCCTCAGGAATAAATTGCATATATTACATTAAAAAAATGATAAACTAGTAATATTGCAAGAGGAAATGGATGGCAAACTGATAACAGACTCATAGTTAGTATCTTCACCAAGGAAAACATTCCCAGTATGGCAGCATCCACCCCTTGTAGGAGTAGAACCCACAGCCTTCTGCATCAAAAGCAAGTACACAACCTGTTGTGCTATTAACAAGGAAAACAAGCTTCACTTAAGCAACACTAAACATCTGTTCCCCTGCAGCTCTCAGCTCCTTGTAAACTCTACTCAATACTCAACTGCATCTCAACTTCGCAGCACAAGAAAACTGGAAAAAGCCAAAATGTATTGGGGGGGGAATCAAAAGCCCAAAAACCAGGGACACATTAAACATTGCTTGTATAATCTTGGAAAGTTGCTAGAATAAAATGCTGTGTTACCACCATACATTTTACTGCCAAGGTCCCTGTGCAAAACAGTCAGAGCAACATACCACTATGCCAAATCAGCTGCTTTGTGAAAGAGAAATGCTGCATTACCACCATACATTTTACTGCCAAGGTCCCTGTGCAAAACAGTCAGAACAACATACCACTATGCCAAATCAGCTGCTTTGTAAAAGAGAGGAAGACTGAAACTTAAATGGCTATCATTTAGTGAATTCAGTTCTCACCATAGCTGTCAACCTCCTAGTACAAAACACCTGGACAAACCCAGTAATGAGGGAAAACAGCCCTCAAACATATTCAGTGAATTCAGTTCTTGCCATAGCTGTCAACCTTAACACAAAAAGCCTGGACAATGCCAATAATGGGGGAATACAGTCCCAAAAATAGGGACAAATTTCAAATATTCATCTTATAAACTTAGAAAATTGCTAGAATAAAAGGTTGTGTTACGATTGTGTTACTATGTATTTTCTGAAGAACATGAAGTCTGAAATTCAAATGCCTGTCAATTTTACTGCTGACAGAACAAAAACAATTTTCAGCAGAGACCCAGGGAGAAATACTGCAGACACGTCTTTGTAAAATGACAGGGCACCAGAGCAAATCCACACAAACACAGGGAGGAGATGCGTACTCCACACGGAAGGCACCCCAGCCAAGAATCAAACCAGTAAACCTATAGCTGTGAGGCAACAATACTACCACTACACCATCAAATATGTGAGGACTTAAGCATTCAGAAACCTGAAGTCTGAAATTCAAATGCCTGTCAATTTTATTTAACATTTGTTAATCAGGACAGTCTGACTTGGAACAAAAAAAATTTCAGCAGAGGCCCAGGAAGAAATAATGCAGACATGTCTTTGTAACATGGGAGGACACAAAAGCAAACCCACACAAACACAAGGAGAAGATACAGACCCCACAAAGAAGGCACCCCAGCCAAGAATCAAACCTGAAGGCCTGCAGCTGTGAGGCAACAATGCTACCACTGCATCATCAAATATCAAGCATTGCAGCATTTACAAACCACAGATATTATGAGGAACAGATCAGATCAAATATGAGGCAAAAATCTGCAGGTTTTTTTTTTTACAAATGGTGGTGGGTAGGGAATTCAGGACTTTAACACCTGCATGCAAGGTACAGGGTTCAAGCCTGAGGTATTCCCTACCACACATACACACCTGTAGTAGCAAACCACAAAAACTAAATATACTGCCCTGGGTGCCAAACCGTCATTATGAGAGTCCAATCAAGACAAAAATGAAGTGTAGAAGAATAACAATGTT
This sequence comes from Protopterus annectens, assembly GCF_019279795.1. Classification (NCBI taxonomy): domain Eukaryota; kingdom Metazoa; phylum Chordata; order Ceratodontiformes; family Protopteridae; genus Protopterus; species Protopterus annectens. The sequence continues at coordinate 858,526,695 of NC_056729.1, read as the reverse complement.
TCAATGCATTGGCTGCATGACAGCTTAATATCTAGATGGAAACAAAAAAGGTTGCGAAGCATGAAAAAATAACTTACTTTTTTTTAAATACATTAATGGAATGCCAGTCAAAATCAAGTATAAGAAAAACAAGCAGCACTCAACTCAAACCACTTCTTGCACTGCAGTTCTAATTATAATTTATATTCAGCTTTATTAAAGTAACAAGTAACATGCTGAAAGTAGAAATCTCTGATGTTCCCACTTGTAAAAATGTTCCTTATCCAAAAAAGACCTGCTGCCTGACATCTACTTGTTTCATGGGGAAAACATGATCAAAGTAAAAAATGAAAAGCAAACAAGAAATAAGCTCAAGATACATTGCTTAAAAGGATTACTGTACAGGTTATGGACCACGTGATTGGCATTCGGTTTACGGCTAAAGCCTGCAGAGATGACTGGAAGTCTCCAAGTGTAATGAGACTCTTAAAATAATGTAATTCTGTCCTTTATTACAAATACTGGCATATGCATTTCAATACCCAAGGCTTATACATTACCTAGTTAAGTATTCTCTACATGGCAACAGAAAGGCTTTCAGTGTTGGCAATTCTTTAACAGTATGCTTATTAAAGCTTACTTGCATCTTGCAATCTCAGCCAAGCTTACCCGATGGTCATTAAAGTATTGCTACTTAAACACAGAGCAACAGGCACTTTGAGTAATAAGCATAAATCAACAGTACAAAAAATATGACAGAAACCAGACCATTCTCTAAAAATCAAGGACAGATGAAAAGCCACTCTAGTACTTGTGTCTACCTTGGAAGGGTGGGATTCTCTGCACATTTACACTGCATAACTACTCCTTGCCTTGCTTCGACACATCCAGAGTCACTACATGGGGGAGTGGGGTGCAACAAATATGTCACAGTTTGAAATGTCTCTAGCTGACTTGTGATGGCCTTGACACATTTGTCATACCTCTCAACCTCAGAGCAAGAAATCTGGACAAAGCCATACAAAGAAATGGGACAAAGGCCCAAAAATCATGACAATTTTTAAAATATTGCTCTTATAAACTTAGAAAGCTAATAGAGGTCTTGCATTAGTATGAATTTTCTGAATGGTATGAAATCTGAAACTCAAATGTCTATCATTATTTTCTAACTTCAGTCTTTAATTATTTGTCACTAATTTGCCAAAAAAACACAATTTTATGAAAAATGGACCAAAAATGTGATGTAAAAATATAAAATAGCAACACAACACAGCTGAGAACCTGTCAAAGGGACACTTTAATATTAGTACTGCTAACTTGAGCAGCTGACAAAATAAAATAATCTACATGCATTTCTGAAATAAAAGTAATCTGATTATTACAGTTATTTCTTCATTATAAACCCTCCATGTTTTCTTCCAAAATTGCTATTTTGCAGAGGGATCACTAGGGGAAAAGCAACATTTTGAGCCAAAATCAGGGACAGTTGAGAGGTTTGGCTATGCCTAATTCTATAAACAATTTATTTGCATGTACCTCTCAATCTGTTAATGCAATAAATCTGGACAAGGCCAAATACATTGGAGGAACATATAAACAGTACTAAAAATTGCTCTTGTATAAACTGGGACAGTTGATAGAATAGGTCTTACTCTAGCATGCATTTTTCTGAAGGTTATGAAGTCTGAAACTAGTGTGTCATTATTTAGTGACTTAATTCCTAAATGATTTGCCAGAAAACCACAAATTTTATGAAGAACAAGCCAAAAATAAGAAGCAAAAAATCTATTCATTCTTTGAAAATCTGGACAGTCGGGAGGTATAGTTCAGCTGGGGCTGCCTAAGTTTGCCGCCCTTCCCCCTCACAAAACCATGGTCAAATGGAGCCTCCCCTTGCAGCCATTCCAATGATCCATTACTTTGCTATTTCACTCCATTTACCATAAACACTAATGTGCATACTGATTTACTTCTATGATGATTTGAACTTCATTTGAAAGTTTTATTTTGCATTTTACATCACAAACACTAAGACATCTGTTAAACAAACTTGGCATTAAAACTTCTCTGCCCTTGAAACTCACATTCATTGAAACAACATTAAAACCCACATTCAAATAAAATACATTTACCCCTGGCAGATAAAAATTAATTCTGGGCTGTTTTCAAATCATAGGCCCCTTACATATGAAACATACATGTGCTCTTTGATACACCTTCCTATTGCTTTGAACATTTTTCCAGTAAACAATGAAACAAAACTGCCCAATTCAGAACATTAACATCATAAAAGTCTACTCAAACTTCTACAGTCCACTATTATCAGTAAATATGCACAATTCTACAGTCCACCATTATCAGTAAATATGCACAATCTCTGAAGTAGTAAAAAAGTCATCTAAATAATTCCACGTTAAATAAATCTGTAATGAACAGGTTGCTGCTAGCAACCACCTTTATATTTCATGGTTTCATCGAAAAATAAAGTGTCTGATGCCCCTGAGGAATAAATTGCCTAAATTACATTAAAAATAAGCTAGTAATATTGCAATAGGAAATGGATGGCAAACTGATAACAGGCGCATAGTTAGTATCTTAACTTTCAGTACGGCAGCATTCAACCCTAACAGGAGTAGAACCAACAACCTTCTGCATCAAACTCAAGTACACAACCTGTTGTGCTATTAGCAATGTGAGCCAACTTAGCATAATCAGCACTAAACTTCTCTTCCCCTGCAGCTCTCAGCTCCTTGTAAAATCTACTCAATACTCAACTGCATCTCAACTTCGCAGCACAAGAAGTCTAGAAAAAGCCAAATTTATTGGGGTGGGTCAAAAGGGCAAAAACCAGGGACACATTAAACATTGCTTGTATAATCTTGGAAAGCTGCTAGAATAAAATGCTGTGTTACCACCATACATTTTACTGCCAAGGTCCCTGTGCAAAAGAGTCAGAACAACATACCACTACGCCAAATCACCTGCTTTGTGAAAGAAAAATGCTGTGTTACCATCGTACATTTTACTGCCAAGGTCCCTGTGCAAAACAGTCAATTGCAACATGCCACTACGTCAAATCAGCTGCTTTGTGAAAGAGAGGAAGACTGAAATTTAAATGACTATCATTTAATGAATTCAGTTCTCACCATAGCCGTCAACCTCTTAGCACAAAACACCTGGACAAACCCAGTAATGAGGGAATACAGCCCTCAAACATATTCAGTGAATTCAGTTCTTGCCATAGCTGTCAACCTTAGCACAAAAAACCTGGACAAAGCCAATAACAGGGTATTACAGTCCCAAAAATAAGGACAAATTTCAAATAGTCATCTTATAAACTTAAAAAATTGCTATAATAAAAGGTTGTGTTACTATATATTTATTGCTAGAATAAAAAGTTGTCTAACTATGTATTTTCTGAAGAATATGAAGTCTGAAATTCAAATGGTTGTCAATTTTACTTCTGACGGAACAAAAACAATTTTCAGCAGAGGCCCAGGGAGAAATACTGTAGACACATGTCTTTGTAAAATGGCAGGACACCAGAAGAAATCCACACAAACATAGGGATAAGATGCAGACTCCACACAGAAGGCACCCCAGCCAAGAATCAAACCAGAAAACCTACAGCTGTGAGGCAACAATACTGCCACTGCACCATCAAATATGTAAGGAAGTAAACATTCAGAAACCTGAAGTCTGAAATTCAAATGCCTGTCAATTTTGTTTAACATTTGTTAATCAGGACAGTCTGACTTGGAACAAAAAAAACTATTTTCAGCATCTTTGTAACATGGGAGGACACAAAAGCAAACCCACACAAACACAGGGAGAAAATACAGACCCCCCCCCACAAAGAAGGCACCCCAGTCAAGAATCAAACCCAAAAACCTGCAGTTGTGAGGAAACAATGCTACCACTGCACCATCAAATATCAAGCATTGCAATACTTACAAACCACAGATATTATGAGGAATAGATCCAGATCAAATATGAGGCAAAAATCTGCAATTTTTTTACAAATGATGGTGGGTAGGGAATTCAGGTCTTTAACAACTGCATACAAGGTACATGGTTCAAGCCTGAGGTATTCCCTACCACATCACCATGAGTCTAACCACCAGTATATTGCACCTGGGGCATTTACACACACACACACACACACACACACACACGAACACACACACACTTACCTGTAGTCCATAAATCTCCAAAGTACACCATAAACCCAAAGTATGTAAACGACCACCACCGCACATCCGATCCCTATCCATAAATCTCCAAAGTACACAATAAACCCAAAGTATGTAAACGACCACCACTGCACATCCGATCCCTGTCCAAAACCTGCGCAAATCCGACCCTGCCTGTCGTGAGATCTTCCCCCGACAAGACTGCAGCCAGACCCTGCCCGTCACGAGATCCTACATCCCTGACTGCTGATGTTGCAGTCCAACCCCGACACGTTTCCCCAGTGAGTTAGACCTGTGGGAGCTCTGTTGTCCATGTTTCCCAGTCAGGACTGCTGCTGAGACATCTGCGCATGCTCCAGACTGTCTGAGCAGCAGTCCGGACTAGTGCGCATGCGCGAAGTCCGCAAATTTTAAATTTTTTTGTTTCTATTTATTTCTTTTTTATTTTTTATTTTAAAGTTGAGGGGGCTGCAGTCCAGCAGTCCAATAGCATGGGCCGCCTCTGATCAAAAATGTGACTTAAATCTGAAACTTTGCAAAATTCTTTCATTCTTTATCAATAATTCTTTTTACCAGTCCTGACTGTCCATCATATGTGGTAGTGATACCTGAAATGTATTTGTCTTTTGATTCAACTTTAATCACTTTTTGTACTACAGGTATTTCTGGTTTACCTAAGATGGGGGCTAATCTACCTTTCCTTTCTTCAGTGACTTCTTTACATATCTGGTCAAATAGTTCACTCGGGTAGCCCCTGTTTAAAAACAGGCCTTTCAACACTTTACACTCACTAACAAATATGTTGTCAGAAGTCATTCTACTTAAACGCACTAGTTGACCCTTTAATACACCCCTCTTTTGGTGGGGTGGATATGAACTGGTGTATTGTAAGTAAGAGTTTGAAAATGTCTCTTTTTGATATATTTTAGACATAAAACCTTCTTTAGTTTTAACTATGTTTACATCTAAATAATTTAGTTGTTGACTGTTAAAATAATGTGTAAATTTTAAAAAATCAATTGTTCCATTTATATATTCAACAAATAACTTAAAATCATCCTCACCACCTTTCCATAAAAACACAAGTCATCTAAAAATCTGCCATAAAATGTCCACATACTTTTAAAACCAGAAGTTAAAATATATTTGTTTTCCCAGTAGGCCATTATTATATTAGCATATGTAGGAGCACAATGTGTACCCATAGCAACACCTCTAGATTGCCTAAAATATTCTCCTTCAAAAAAGATAAAATTGTTTTTCAATACTACCTCCATTAACACCAAAACAGTTCTAAAATCATTATATGTAATTTCTTTAAAACCAACTAGCATTTCTTCAAACCACACCAAACCTATGTCGTGTGGTATACTAGTAAATAAATCTATTACATCCAAGGTACCAAATGCCACTTTGTCTGTATATAAAGTATTGTCCATTTTCCTCAGAAAGTCCCAAGAATCCTGCAAAATATTTGTGTTGTTTGTGACTAGTTTCTTCACCTTTTTATCAATATATTTTGCTAATGGTGCAGTCACTGAACCCTCTGCTGAAACTATCGCTCTCAAAGGTGGGTCATTCACATTCTTGTGTACCTTTGGAATGCCAAAAATTAAAGGTACCTTCGGTTTTTCCACATGTAAGAATAAATCATTTAATAAAATATATATTTTATTATATGCCACATTAATTTCATTAATAGATGTTCTGATGTACTTAGTTGAATCACTTAAAATATCTAACATTTTACCTTCATAGGTAATATAATCCATAAGTACTACCCCTCCACCTTTGTCAGGTTTCATCACTCTAAGATTTTTGTTATTACTCACTGCCTTAAGTGTTTCTTGCTCTAAAAAGGTCAGGTTGGGCTGTACATATTGTCGTCGCAAGGACTTCCTTAATTCGTTTTCTAATACTAACTCAAATTTTTTTAATTGAGGGTGTAATAGGGGATTAAAAGTGCTTCTACGTGCTAAACTGTTTTTTTTACCATTACACACAATGGGAAGTAATGTATGTTTCAATTAATATGTATTTAATTACAATTCTGAGGGTATTGATTAATTACTAAATTGCTTGCTTTATATAAAGTGTACACAAGGGGATGATTTTATATGAAGAAGTTTAGGACAAAAACGTGTATTGTAATATTATCAGCATTTAATTAGTGGTTGTTTTGCTTTATTAAACTGTTCACTTTTCACCGGTGGGTCCGAGGTGCTTTATACTGTGGACTATACTTTATTCTCCAGATGACACACACATCCTCCAAAAGGGTATCATAGAGACAGATACCTGGTGTCAAACTAATGCTGTAAAGCTATAAGCCAAAGAAAGCATAGTTATCCACTTTTAGAAAACAAAGTATCCCGAGAGTGCAACATAGGTAATAGCCCCCAAAATGTGGAACAGGTACTAATGTATACATAGAGCCATGTGTTTAGTCATCTCTCCTTTGATGATCACATTACCAAAGGGATTTGGAAATCCCTCTGTGGAGCACATAAGCAATAAAGGGTCTGCATGCAGACCCACAGAGGTTGTTGCACACCTATAATGATTAGTCATCTGTGCCAGACTTTGCTTGCTTTGGAAAAGGATTCAAATATACCTCAAGCATAAACCCTCACTCACACTCTTCAATAGAAACCGTGATGAATGGATGTGAAACAGAAGACATAGCCCAGGGATCACTGCAGTGGCTAAGCTTGTCACTAACATACAGAAGTGCCTAAGTGACACACTGTAACATATTAAATAAAAAAGTGGTAAGCGTTTTCACAACCTCACGTTGCTTCATCAGACAAACTGCAATAGAAATGTGCTACTTAAATACATACAAGTAAATTCAATAGGTCAATCAACTAAATAATCAATTAAATAATCAATTAAAATTTAAAGCAAAATATATACAATAAAGAATACAATAAAAGTGCAATAAAATGCAGTAAAAATAACCAACTTATTGCATTTTAAAATTGCTGAACCATCTTAAAACAACTCAGCACATATATGATAGCAAATATAAGCAGCAAATATAAAATTGTAGAGCTAAACCATCTTAAACACCATAAGAAATATATGTGAGAATAGATAGGGAAATAAAATTAATGATGAAAAATAATAACTTTCTATATATAGAAAGATAAAACAGCAAATTACAAATTAATGCTTAAGGCACCTTGCCTTCAAAAAAGGAACTAAAGAAGTAGTGCCATTTAGACCAGGGTATCTATCAGCATTCAATTTAATTATCCACCTCTGTTCATGTTCTTCAGTAAGGTTTTCTGTATCCCCTCCTCTACTATTTCTCTGTATATGTTGTAAAACAAAGAATTTAAATGAAGGAGACTGATTTGTATTCATGACATGATTAGCCAAAGCATTCAACTGTTTTTGATTATTGATGTCCCTAATATGTTCTAAAATTCTCTCTTTGAACATCCTATTGGTTTTGCCTACATAGAACACTGAGCATTGTAGGCAAAAACCAAAGTAAACAACATCCGTAGTTCTACAGTCATAATATTGCTTGGCATGTAGTTTAAAATATCTAGTAGGATGAGTATACTCATTTTTACTGAAAACATACTGGCAGGCACTGCAGTTCCTGCATGGGAATGTGCTGCATCTATTAGAAAAATGAATTAGGTTTCGTTTTTCACCATTACAAAGATGTTGCTTAAGCGATGTGTTATTTCTGAAACTAAATTTGGGAGCTTCACCAATACTAGTAGCTAAGCCAGGCACCTCTTGTAGCAGGTGCCAATTTTTCTTAATATCATCTGTATACTGGTTGATATTACTTGCAAATTGGAATACTCCTCTAAAATCATTACTTTTAATCACATCATTTCTAGCTGTGTCTTTAACAGCATTATCTGAACTCATATACGGTCTGCATCTCCTGTGCCTTAACTTCCAGGCATCAGAAATGGTCTTATTAATATCTAAACTGGAATAACCCCTGTCCAAGAATTCAGTTTTAAGAATATTCAGTGCATCTACAGCATCTTGATCTCTGTTATGTAAGTGTAGTGTCCTATATACTTGTCCCTTTAGTACACAATGCTCAATGTTCTATGTAGGCAAAACCAATAGGATGTTCAAAGAGAAAATTTTAGAACATATTAGGGACATCAATAATCAAAAACAGTCGAATGCTTTGGCTAATCATGTCATGAATACAAATCAGTCTCATTCATTTAAATTCTTTGTTTTACAACATATACAGAGAAATAGTAGAGGAGGGGATACAGAAAACCCTTACTGAATAACATGAACAGAGGTGGATAATTAAATTGAATGCTGATAGATACCCTGGTCTAAATGGCACCACTTCTTTAGTTCCTTTTTTGAAGGCAAGGTGCCTTAAGCATTAATTTGTAATTTGCTGTTTTATCTTTATATATATAGAAAGTTATTATTTTTCATCATTAATTTTATTTCCATATCTGTTGTCACATATATTTGTTATGGTGTTTAAGATGGTTTAGCTCTACAATTTTATATTTGCTGCTTATATTTGCTATCATATATTTGCTGAGTTGTTTGAAGATGGTTCAGCAATTTTAAAATGCAATAATCAGTTATTTTTACTGCATTTTTATTGCACTTTTATTGTATTCTTTATTGTATATATTTTGCTTTAAATTTTAATTGATTATTTAGTTGATTGACCTATTGAATTTACTTGTATGTATTTAAGTAGCACATTTCTATTACAGTTTGTCTGATGAAGCAACGTGAGGTTGTGAAAGTGCTTACCACTTTTTTATTTAATAAATGTTATAGTGTGTCACTTAGGTGCTTTTATTTATTTTATTCTTGTTCCTTTTCGCACCTTGGTTTACCTGCAGCAGTTTTTCTTTTATACGTATGTTGGTTTGTTTTATTCAGCGAAGGGCACACCAATATACAGAAAATATGACAAATGAACAGCACAAAACTGGTGAACATCATCGTTTATTGAGGTTACCGGAAGTTCCAGTCAATCCATTATTAAATATGGACTTACATACTGATACAGCAGATACTCTTTCCAGCCGTGAACACCTATCCGAATTTTTTGAACAATACAAAGGTTTGGAAAATTTAATGTATAAATATAAAAGGCTGCAGTGGCAGAGATTACATCTGCAAGCCACTTTGGAAGCTAAAGTTAGCCCACGTGGCTTGAGAATATTATGTATGTATTACGTATGGGGACACTTATCCTGTCTTACTTTGCAAGTGGCAAGAGCTCAACCTACAGTTTAGCTCGAAATACAAGGAACTATTAACAGAGTTTTTTCACCAATAGAATTCAAACTAAAATCACAAATTATTGCCCTGGAATCCAAAATTACTGAAAGTTTCTCTTTTTTTTTTTCAAAACAGGTTTATTGTTTTAACATACAAGAGAAATATCATAACAATTTTATACAAGTAATTAAAAATAGATATGATTATAACATTCAACAAAACAACTAAAGTATTTACAAAGACATCCACTACAATCTGATCAATTAATTAAACTAAAATACCATGCTATTGAAATTAGGATTTTTTTAACAAATTTTGTAAATTATCCCATACAATATAATAAGATGTTTTTCTAGTTGTTCTTGACCTAATTGTGTTTATTTCCATATGGCACACTATATTCATAACATTTTTAAATTCATTGAACGAAGGAGGTGTATCTGAAATCCAATTTCTGGTTATTATTTTCCTAGCCACTGCTAGAATAGACCATAACAAGGGAAGCTTAACCTTTTAACACTTTGAGGTACAGGTGTGTTGAATAATATAAGAGATTTAGAAATAATGAAATTATCTGTAAAAAGAGCCTGCAAAAATTCATTAATTGACTTCCAGTATTCTTTCAATTTTATACAGTCATAAAACATATGAGCCCAGTCAGCATTAATTTCTACATTACATCTCTTACATAGATTATCTTTATTATTTATTTTATTCATCATCAAAGGTGTATAAAAAGATCTATGTAAAAATTTCCATGTATAAAGTCTCCAGACAATGGAAGACATAGTTCTATAGGCAGATTCCAATATATATTGTTTATCTTGTTGATTTGGTGGGTCCCCATTAATAGAAGTGAAATAATTCCAGTATGTACCTACACTGTAAAAAGTTTCTTGTCTAATAATTTTATGTATGTATGAAAGTTTACCTTTATCAGAAACTTTATGTTGTAAATTTAATATCAAGTAATCAATCAGTGTTGGAATGGATTCTTTAACTGTTATAGACATTAGATCTATTTTATTAATGAGATGTTGTCTAAAGGTCTGAACCTCTAACCAGCAAGTTTCTCTTAGATCTAATTCTTGTTTTAAGAAATCTAGATTTTTAACTTTATTATCAGATATCAACTTTAGATCATTATCTATAGCTAAATGGGTTCCTTCAGAAGTAGATGACAAAAGCATACCCTGAGTATACATTATAGGGAATATAATAAAATTCCATTCCCTATACTTAGGGTGCATGAATATAAAGTTACGATAACTAATAATAATATTTAATGGGTAACAAACCATATGTTTAGGTGTAATAGGTGAAGTACAAAATTCCTTTAGTAACCATAACATGGAGTTATTTACAATCATATTTTTATGTGTTAAGGAGATTTTCATGAAGTGCATACTAATTAGCTCCCAATAATCTTTCCATTTTGCGACATATGACTGATCTATTAATAAAGTAATAACTTTTACAATAGAAGAGATAGTATATAAATTAAAGTCTGGAAAAGAAATACCCCTTGAGACCAGCTATTAGTATGTTTCTTTAATGCAATCCTAGGTCTATTAGGTGCCCATAGGAAATTTAACATTAGTGTATTCAGTTTCTTGATAATTATTTTTGTAGGTGGAAGTATTATTGATTGTATTAAGTATAAAATCTTGGGGAATATTATCATTTTAATAATTGTAAGTCTCTCCTCCATAGTAAAAACATATTATTCCAGGTATTAAAAAGATTTTGTATATTAAGAAAACAGGTATTATAATTATTATATATAATAGATTTAATATCTTTAGATAGTATTATACCTAAATAAGTTATCTGATCTGAATTGGGTACATATTTAGTAAAATCACTAATGAGAATATTTTTTCGTGTATATATAGGTAGTATTTTAGTTTTTTCTTCATTGAATATTAAACCAGAAATACTTTTAAAGTTCATCATTTTATCAAATAGAGACTGCATAGAAGAATTAGATCCTGCTGATGTAATTAGAACATCATCTGCAAAAAGTTGAATTTTGGATGTTGTATTTTCATCTATTTCAAAACCCTCTATGTCAGTACTGTTTCTGATCAAATTAGCCCAAGGCTCCATTACTAAAGTGAATAATAGTGGAGAAAGTGGACATCCTTGTTTTGTACCTTTAAAAATGGGTATTTTTTGTGAAACATGTTCCTACCTTAATATAAGCCAATGTTCCTTAGTATAAATGCTCAATTAGATTTACAAATGCATCTGAGAAGTTTGTGCACTTCAGTAAGGTAAACAGATAGTCCCAACTTACTGAATCAAATACTGAACTTATATCAAGACTAATAAGTGTTAAATCTTTCTTTTTCCTATTTGCAAAATCAATTAATGTTAAAGTTCTTCTTATATTATCAAAAGTATTTCTATTTACAATGAAGCCTGTCTGATCTATATCTATAATGCCGGGGATGATTGTCTTCAATCTATCAGCAAAAATACTCATAAACATTTTATAATCAACATTAAGTAATGAGATGGGCCAATATGAAGTACATCTAGTTGGATCTTTATTAGGTTTTAAAATTGGCGAAATAAATGTATATTGCCAAGATGGGGGGGTTATTAACTCAGTTTGGGCCAAAATAAAAACCTTATGTATTAATGAATATGTACTTTTAGAAATGATTTTATATATATCTGGTATAATACCATCATTACCCGGTGCTTTGTTTGATTTAAGCTTATTTATTTGTGTAATAACCTCTATATATGAAATACTTTTGTCCAATAGTTTAATCTGTTGTTTATTAAGCTTTTTATTCATGTTTGTGGTTATAAACTCCTTTATTTTATCTTTAGGTTCCATGTTAATGTTATTATGGTCAATTTTGTGAAAGTGATTTCTAAATTCATCTAGTGTTTCTGGTATACTAGAAACATTCTTCTTTTTCCTTAGAGAAAAGATTTCTTTGATATGGTTTTGTTTATTCAACCTTTTTGTTTTATTTTTAAGTCTATGTAAGTATTTGGGGCTTATTGAATAAGACAAAAACTTGTATTTCTCTAAAGTTATTTTAACTTTATGGTTAAAATTTCTTTGTATTTCTCATTTAGTTTGTTTATTTCTTCAATAACTTTCTTGTCCATAATATTTTCTTTATTATTATGTTTATAATAGTCTATATTACTTTGAATATCTAACAATTCCTTATCCCAAGATTTCCTTTTATTATTATACCATCTGATACTTTGTCCATATAGATATGATTTTAAGGCATCCCAAACATAGACAATGGAGACTTCAGGAGTATTATTTATGTCTAAAAAATGTTTTACTTCTGAAAATATATATTCTTTATAGTCTTTTAGTTGAGTTAAGTATGCTGGTATCCTTTTGATCTGAACATTATGAGTATTTTTTATCATGAATTCAAAAACAATTGAATTATGATCAGATATAGGACATGAAATGATTTTGGAATTAATTAAATCTGTTACCATCTGGTTAGAAATAAAGACCCTATCTATTTTTGAATAAGTTTTGTATCTGTTAGAAAAAAAGGTGTATGGTAATGATTTTGAATCTATCTGATTATTAATATCATTCAAATGATAAGAATTAGCAAAATCATTTAAATGTTTTGCATTAGATGTAATTCTTCTTTTTCCTATAGTGGTAGTATCACTTTCATGTAGTATACAATTAAAGTCACCAGCTAAAATAATATCTGCTATAGAGAATGATATGATCTTATCAAGATGATGTTTCACTGTATTAATACCAATTCCAGGTATCCAATATACATTAATTAAAGTGTAAGTCTTCCCATTAATTTGTATTGTAACCATACAAAACATTCCTTTGTCATCCTGATAAGACTTAATGGTTTTAGGAATGGGCATACTTTTATTCCATAAAATAGCCACTCCTCTTTTTTTCTGAGTGTGCTCTGAACTAACCAATACTGTATATTTGTTTGTGGCTAGTTTATCAATATCTTTTTTTCAAGAGATGGGTTTCTTGCAGGAAGACTAAGTTGGCCTTATGTAAATTAATGTATCTTATTAGGCTTGCCCTTTTACACGGATTATTCAATCCATTAATGTTTAAAGAAATTCCTTTTAAAGATGTCATTTGGCATTTTTAAAACTTAAGAATCTTATGATTAAAATAACAAATAACAACATAAGTAATGTTACATCTCCTCCTTTAGGTGTACCTTTAAATATAGCTGTATTTATTGAATCTCTTATGGGATTTTGTATAGGATTCAATTTTGTTTGTAGTGACAATGAGTGTACAAAATATATTGTGGATGTCAAAACTATATACATATAACAATGAACAAGTGAAAATAATGTAAGGATTAAACCTTGCATCCAGCCTGGAGTTAAAAACTCCAACTTAGAGTAGTATTTACCACTCAAGTTAACCCCCTACCCTAAGCAGCAGTACCTCAGCTACCACCTTATCAATTTAATACTGGTTATAGTTAACTTAAATTAACAGCTTTCAATTCAATTATCTAGCAAGACAAGACTACACATTTGATAAAACAGCATCATATAAACTAAAATAAACTTTTTTTTTTTTTTTTTAAACTATTCATACTACTGTATACATATATGTAATATAATACACTTGTATTCAAATAGCATTCAAATAATCTTGATATTAGGAACCAAGAGGAGAGAGAGAAATAAAAGACGTGAAAGAGGGAGAGAGAGTGAAAGAAAGAGAGAGAGAAAAAAAGGAAGGCATATTTACATATTAATTTATTCAAAGTATGTAAAAATAAGTTCTAACATTCATTTAAATCAAAAACTTTGGCTAATATGATTCAGACATTACATATATTAATATGTATCTATTTTCTGTCATGTAAATGCAGTCAACAGCTTCCAAAAAAAACCTTGAATTGCTTGTATATGAGCATTTTACTCATACTCATTATTGTCAATAGAATAAAATATTATATTTATAGAAATTGTTATAAATCATACTGCATAGTTATGCAAATTCTCAGAAACACTTGCATTATTGTAAAAAAAGCCATCTGTATTTTGTATGTCTATACTACTGCTTTAAAATATATCACATGACAATTTCTTCCAGAATAGAGTTATAAAGTTATTTATGCTTGTCAATCAGATGAATTAAATGAGTTATAGTAATGTATATGTTTGGAACATACGTTTTTAACACAGATTAGTATGCTGCAGTCAAGTAGATTTTCAAAAACACTTGAATAAATGTTTCATTTTCTATGCCTTCTAAAATAAGACATTTACTTACTACAAGAAACTGCATCATTTAAAATCATTATAACTGACATATTTTATGAATTATATCATAGATATATAAGTAATTATATAAAATAACTCACATTTAAATGTTAAAGAGTTCATTTTCCTTCACATAGTCACATTTGCATCAGTTCTACTTCCTGGTAGAGTGTTCTTCCTGAATCTGCAATGTGTCAGTGTGATATCTGGGTCAAAGGTCAAATTGACTGCTTTCAGCTTCTCTGTGAGAATTCTGAGAGTTGAAGCTTTTAAAACAACTCGAGGACACTGTTCATGAGGTAGCCCACATCCCAGATTGTCTCCCTTAACATTTTGGCGGGAAACTTGTTAAAAACTAGTGACAAACATTCATTTAACAGTGTAAATGCATCTAAACATGACAAAACCTTCGCAATGTATTTTACAGGTTATTACAGCCTCTATGTAAGTGAAATTAAGCCCAAAGTTATTAATAAGTAATAAAACTCAATATTTTTGTCCCAACTCAATTTTTATGCAAATCGTATTATTTACTGTGTCTATATGATCAAAAGCATTTCTATATATTAATATGAAAAAAAAAATAAAGAGAAAGAATAAAGAAAAGAAAAAGAGAGTAGAAAATAAAAGAGTGTAAAGCAGAAATAAAAAATGTAAGAGAAAGCTATAAGAAGTATATACAATGGAATATTACTTACTGTTTATATTAATAGAGTTAAAAATAAAACATATTATTTACTATTATTTAGTTCTAATTATTATTAGTTAAAGTATGACAGATTATTTACAAACAAGCATAAGCAGTATAATCAAGAAAGTATAATTAGGAATAGCATTTGAAGAACATATAAACTTTTTACAAGGAATAAATATGTTATTATTCCATTTATCATATTTTCATTACTCTTCTCTCCCTGCCCTTCCCCACCCTTTACCCACTACATAATCTAAATAGAATGTCATTGTTTAAACAAAGAAAAGAAGAAAAGGAGAAAAAAAAGAAAAAAAGTATCAAATTACTGACCTTCTCTTTTTTCAGAAAGAGAAACAAATTGAATAATAGCTTGTTATTAGTTCCTCAGATATTTTGACTGGTTATGAAACAAAACATTTCTTTGCACACAGAGAATAACTTTGATTAAATCTTTTTCAGAATATTTGTGGCTTTCTGGAAATGCAGGAACTATATTTAAAAAGATTAATAATGAAGTAAAATGATGAGAGAAAAAAAAAAACATAGAACAAATCATTTGTTTTTAGTCTCTTCTTCTCTGAAGTCTTCCACGAAGTTTCAGTTGCCAGTCTCTTTAATGAAGGACTAGCCCATTCCATTTCCTCTATTTTATCCAAAATCTTATTATTTTTGATAAACAGTAAAGCAGAGTCTAAGTCATCAAAAATTTTAGGACCATCAGGAAGGAAGATTTTTAGCTTGGCAGGAAACAGAAGGTATGTTTTAAACTGTGCTTTTTTAAGCTCCCTTATTAGTGGCAGAAAAACTTTTCTTTTAGCTATTACCAAGGAAGAATAGTCATTGTCAAAATGCACAGTTGTCTCATTAATCTTAACAGGAGCTTTAGCCCAAGCAGATTTAAGAACCATCTCTTTATCAAAAGATGATAGAAATCTAACTATAACTGATCTAGGATAGTTTTTGTTAGAGTTAGTATTAGCTATAGATCTATGTGCTCTTTCGATACCAAAAGAGAATGCTTCTGGTAAGTCTAAAGTTTTAGGGAGCCATGTTGTTAAAAAGAAGTAATATTGTTACCTTCAATATTTTCTGGCAGTCCAGAAATCCTAATGTTATTGCCTAGATCTATTTTCCAGGTCATCCAGCTTTGTTTGTAAATGTGTATTTTGTTTCAGCAGAAACTCAATGTTGATTTCCTCTTCTTGGATTCTATTTTCCATGTCATTCACAGCTTCTTCTATGCCTGTCATCTGGATCTTCTGTTGTTGCAGGTCTATATGTAACAAGTCTATTTGTTTTGTAGTTTTTCTATGAAGGTATCAATTTTAGTATCCATTTTATCCATCTTAGCAGTAAGTTGCTGGATTATAGTTATCAGAGACTGAAGTTCTTTCTTGATGCTGGAGTCTTGAGAATTTGTCTTACTGGAACTCATTTCAGACTGATAAACTGACAGGAAAATTTCCAAAGTGATTTCTGACAGGAATATTGTTAAAATTTCCTTTCTTTTTTAGATATAGTTCAAGAACTATATAAAACAAACATATTTAGAAAGAAAATTACTTCAAAAATTAATTTTTTAAGTAATTAATTCCTATCAGTGTAATGAAATTGGTGGAGCTGAAGAAATCTGCTGCTATCCTGTGTTCATCCTTGGCCATGCCCCCCGAAAGTTTCTCTTTTGAAGTTACTTTAAACAAAATGAGCCAACTACAAGATAATATAATTTCATATGAAAAGAAACTGCAAAACATCAAATTATCCAAACTTAGTACAAATACGATCTCTGGAAACCAAGCAGGACAAGTAAAATAACGTTCTTTATTTCAGGAATCACGTTTTCGCTCCCACATTTGCAGAAGCTTCCTCAGCTAATACAAATTAATTAATTAACCAATTCATTTTATATCCAATAATCGTGATGTCATTTCCTTATGTTATTAAAGCAACAAACCACCACAAAAATAAGGTGGGATAAGTGGAGACATCATTTTATAAAGTGTCACTTCGTGAATTTAATATCTGTTCCATAATCACACATTTATAATATATTATAGTACAAAATTAATAAGTCAATATTACTGATATATATGTAACTAAAATACAAAATTAAAAAATATAAAGTATATATATATATGTGTAATTTAAAAATTCATTTTATCTACACCTATGTTAAAAAGTATATGTAATACCAAGTATATAAATCACACTAAGTCTAATTTTTATAAAATATATATGTATAAATATCCTTAATTTATCTCATATAACTTTTATATTTAAGGATCACTGATATATTACAAGATTCATTTAATCCAGGGTAGGTGAAGGCATCTAGTCCAATCTGCCACTCTAATTCCCTCATTTCAAGTACCACCTTTTAAACTACCTAGTACATTCAACCCCCCACTACACCCCAACCTTAATATTTTTGAAAATGTCTGTGAATTAGACCTTAGACACCTGTTTCAGGGTATTAAATGGTTTGATTTTCACAGCAACATATCATATGAACAAACTAAGGCATTAAATAGCCTTCGAGAACTATCAGTAAGGGTGATGAAACCTGATAAGGGGGGTGGGGTGGCTATTTTTGATAATTCAGAATACATCGACAGAATGCAACTAATCCTAGAATCTGACGCTTATACACATGCTTCTTACAGCGAAATTATGGGTGCTTATAATAGAATTAGAGGCTATTTTCGTGATTTACTTATTGATGGTCTAATAGATATCGACATCTTTAATTTTATCAACATTCTATCACCTAAAGTGCCTGTAATGTTTGGTTGCCCAAAACTGCATAAAGATCTTTCGAACCCACCAATGCGGGCACTAATAGATGGCAGGTGCGCCATCACTCACCCATGTGCCAGAGTTATTGATGGCATCATTTCAAAATATTTAAAATTAATACCTGAAATTTGTAAAGATTCTTGGACCTTCTTAGAGTCAATTAGTAGCATTCCCTTTGAACCAACACTTAACTTCCTGACCATCGATGTAATCGATTTGTACACATCGATTCCACATCAGGAAGCAATTGAATGGAGTGAATTGATGTTAGAGGCTTTAGGAGCCACAAAAAAAGAGATCTCCTTAGTCACACAGTTGTTAGATATTGTTTTAACATCAAACTTTTTCTTGTTCAATAATCAATACTACCTACAGAAACAAGGTATAGCCATGGGGTCCCCATGCGGAGGGAGCGTGGCGAACCTGGTAGTTGCTTATTGGGAAAAGGTTACTTTGAAAAATAATTCCCTATATAAAAATAATGTAAAATATTACACACGTTTTTTAGATGACGTGTTTATTTTGATTAAGGGTAGTGAAAGTGAAGCAGTTGATTTAGTTGAGTTTATGAACAACTCTAATACATTTTTAAAATTTACCTACAAGTTCTCTAACATTGTCATTGATTATTTAGATGTTGAAATAACTAAGGATGTGAATAATGGCTGTTTCTTGGCTTCTATATATAGAAAGCCGACTTATTGTAATGCCTTTCTGCATTATTCAAGTAACCATCCGGCCAAACAAAAAAGATCTATTGTCAAAGGACAATTAGTTAGAGCCGTACGTATGTGTAGTACACTTGAAACTTTTAGGTCTGAGTGTTTTTTCTTAAAAGAACTGTTTATAAATAGAGGGTACCCTATTTATTTAATAGATGAGTTAATTTATGAAGTCTCCATGAAAAGGAATTCAGGCTTTTACCAGCCTTTGTTAAAATGTAAATACCAAACCCCCATTCTTGAAACCAGTGAACCTTTAGATCTGCCTTTAGAAAATGGGTTAGAACAGAACATTATTGGTGCTACAACTCGTAGCCAAAACCATTTTAAGACAAGTCTTGTTCTAACATTTAATAGACATATTGGGGCTGTATGGAACATCATAAAGAAAAATTGGTATTTTATTTTTAATAACCCTGTACTTCTCCAAAAGTTGGGACCTCAACCCCTTGTAGTTTTTAAAAGAGGTAAAAACTTGAAAGAATTACTACAGAGACCTGGGCCACCTACATTTTCTAATAGACAAACTGGCACGGTTATGTGCGGGTTCTGTAATAGATGTAATTATTTGAAAGTTGGTAGCTCATTTACTATTAGAGATACGAAATATACCATCTCCTCAAGAATTAA
This sequence comes from Protopterus annectens, assembly GCF_019279795.1. Classification (NCBI taxonomy): domain Eukaryota; kingdom Metazoa; phylum Chordata; order Ceratodontiformes; family Protopteridae; genus Protopterus; species Protopterus annectens. The sequence continues at coordinate 858,507,163 of NC_056729.1, read as the reverse complement.
TTGTACTACAAAATCTGTGGTTTACATTGCTTTTTGTGTCTGTTGCCCCTGCTTCTATATAGGGAAGACCGATCGCAAATTTAGCGATCGAATATACCAACATCTTTATGCGATAAACAACAAAAAGATGGACAATGCTTTGTCCAAACATGTTATGTATAATACTGGACATAGTTTCCAGTTCATGGGTATTGAACAGGTTTTAACTGGAGTAAGGGGCAGACCTCAAGCTTTGTTACTTGAAATGAGGGAATTAGAGTGGCAGATTGGACTAGATGCCTTCACCTACCCTGGATTAAATGAATCTTGTAATATATCAGTGATCCTTAAATATAAAAGTTATATGAGATAAATTAAGGATATTTATACATATATATTTTTATAAAAATTAGACTTAGTGTGATTTATATACTTGGTATTACATATACTTTTTAACATAGGTGTAGATAAAATGTATTTTTAAATTACACATATATATACTTTATATTTTTTAATTTTGTATTTTAGTTACATATATATCAGTAATATTGACTTATTAATTTTGTACTATAATATATTATAAATGTGTGATTATGGAACAGATATTAAATTCACGAAGTGACACTTTATAAAATGATGTCTTCACTTATCCCACCTTATTTTTGTGGTGGTTTGTTGCTTTAATAACATAAGGAAATGACATCACGATTATTGGATATAAAATGAATTGGTTAATTAATTAATTTGTATTAGCTGAGGAAGCTTCTGCAAATGTGGGAGCGAAAACGTGATTCCTGAAATAAAGAACGTTATTTTACTTGTCCTGCTTGGTTTCCAGAGATCGTATTTTTACTGTGTTTGTGGATTCCTGTCGTTTCTTAAAATTATCCAAACGTAATAGGGCAGGGATAAATTAGACTTTGCAAAGAATAACGTCTTTTCATGGCCCAGGGAATCTATAAATAAATCTAACCAATGGAACTCTAACACTATCTATGCAATTTCTAACAGTGCACAGGGCCCTGCAGCTCATCCTTCCACTTCCGGATCTGTTTCCTGTAATTTGAATGACAAGATGGCAATGGCGTCTGCATCTATGAATGCTGAACATATTGAACCTTCAATTCAGGATACAACGTTAGTCTCCTTTGCATCCACCGTTATTGGAGGGAAACCTGAATAAAATAGAAGAATTATCCAGTCTGTGGAACCTCGGACAATTTCAAACAATACAGGTACGTCTACAACCACTGGAACTTGTGTACAAGAAAAAGTGAATGAAGTTAGTGTTTTTTTAGACAATTCCAAACAAGGGGATTTCTCCTTGAAAACAGCCCTGCCGTTCAGAGCTCGCACCAGGAGCACCACGAATACTGGGAAGATGTCTAGGGACAATACAATAGACAGAACAGTACATTACTTGAAAAAGAGACGGATGTAGTAACAGGTTTAATTGTAAATATTTCATCTTTTGTATTAAGCGCTGAGCAAATTAGTTTATTAAATAAGGGTTTATCGTTTATACCCGCCAAGAAAGCTGAGCTAACAGAAATGATTAAAGACCTAAAGTTACTTGGGAGGAATTTGTCACTAAAATGCCTGTTTCCAACTAATTCTGACAATTGGAATTCTATATATAAACAACCCAGTACCTTTATACCCCCAACTCCCTTAGGTGTTCAAAGGTTCTTAGATATTTGTGAGAATGCTTTTAGAGATCTAAGCACTTTAAATTTGAACAGCCATTCTTTCTGTAACCTTACCCCTGATGAATATAGAGCATTATTTGAATTAAAGAATTTGCATTCTCTAATTATTAAGTAAGCAGACAAAGGTGGTAGAATTGTTTTACTAGACAAAGATTAATATGTTAAGCAAATGGAGACTCTTTTATTGGATACGTATACCTACCAATGTATTCCCAAATTTGCTGTGAATGCTATTGTTGATAAGGTTTCCTTTTTAGTTTTTGACTTGTTAATAACTGGATTAATTGATGAATCACTCTTTAAGTATTTCACTGTGCATAAACCAGTTGTCCCCAGAATATATGGGCTGCCTAAAATTCATAAAGACTTATATGTTCCACCTATGCGTCCTATTGTTTCAGGGGCTGGCTGGTGCACTGAACCCCTTTGAATTTATGTCAAGGGTAATTTACATGGTTTCTTGGTTAACTGTCATACAGTTCTTCGAGACACTAAAATGTTCTTAGAATGGTTATATAACAGAATGGAGACAACTGATAAAGATGAACAATTTGTTTTTATTACAATGGACATAGAATCACTTTTTACTAGTATACTGAATATGTGGGGAGTTGAAAGAATAAGAGAGTTTTTCTCAGCTGAAAGAAGTTATACTACAAGTAAGATCTCATTAATTTGCACCCTCTTGAAAATCATTCTAGAGAATAACATTCTCACCTTCCAAGACCAGTTCTTCCTTCAAAAGGTTGGCGTGGCCATGGGCACTTCATGTGCCAACAGCTACGCTAATCTATCCTTAGTTTGTTGGAAAGAACAGTATGTCTTATCTACCTATAATCCATTCTTTGACCAGGTACTCTGGTATGTACATTTTGTGGATGATGTCTTTATGTTATGGAGAGGCAATGGCACAGACATTGTCCGATTTATAGAATATCTTCACACAACAACTGACTTTTTGAGATTCACTTTTCAGTTTTCTGACATACAAATTAATTTCCTTGATGTCAATATTTCTAAATCTCATTTGAGTCAAATTAATAGTAATATTTATTTTAAGCCAACAAGAAGGAACACATGCTTACATAAATCAAGCATGCATGCTAGACACATCCCAAGGAATGTACTAAAGGGACAAGTATATAGGACACTATGCTTACATAACAGAGATCAAGATGCTGTAGAATATTCTTAAAACTGAGTTCTTGGACAGGGGTTATTCCAGATTAGATATTGATAAGACCATCTCTGATGCCTGGAAGTTAAGGCACATGAGATGTAGACCGTATATGAGTTCAGATAATGCTGTTAGAGACACAGCTAGAAATGACATGATTAAAAGTAATGGTTTTAGAGTAGTATTCCAATTTGCAAGTAATATCAACCAGTATACAGATGTTATTAAGAAAAATTGGCACCTGCTACAAGAGGTGCCTGGCTTAGCTACTAGTATTGGTGAAGCTCCCAAATTTAGTTTCAGAAATAACACATCGCTTAAGCAACATCTTTATAATGGTGAAAAACAAAACCTAATTAATTTTTCTAACAGATGTGGCACCTTCCCATGCAGGAACTGCAGTGCCTGCCAGTATGTTTTCAGTAAAAATGAGTATACTCATCCTACTAGACATTTTACACTACATGCCAAGCAATATTATGACTGTAGAACTATGGATGTTGTTTACTTTGGTTTTTGCCTGCAATGCTCAGTGTTCTATGTAGGCCAAACCAATAGGATATTCAAAGAGAGAATTTTAGAACATATTAGGGACATCAATAATCAAAAACAGTCGAATGCTTTGGCTAATCATGTCATGAATACAAATCAGTCTCATTCATTTAAATTCTTTGTTTTACACCATATACAGAGAAATAGTAGAGGAGGGGATACAGAAAACCTTACTGAAGAACATGAACAGAGGTGGATAATTAAATTGAATACTGATAGATACCCTGGTCTAAATGGCACCACTTCTTTAGTTCCTTTTTTGAAGGCAAGGCACCTTACGCATTAATTTGTAATTTGCTGTTTTATCTCTCTATATATAGAAAGTTATTATTTTTCATCATTAATTTTATTTCCATATCTGTTGTCACATATATTTGTTATGGTGTTTAAGATGGTTTAGCTCTACAATTTTATATTTGCTGCTTATATTTGCTATCATATATTTGCTGAGTTGTTTTAAGATGGTTCAGCAATTTTAAAATGCAATGTCAGTTATTTTTACTGCATTTTTATTGCACTTTTATTGTATTCTTTATTGCATATATTTTGCTTTAAATTTTAATTGATTATTTAATTGATTATTTAGTTGATTGACCTATTGAATTTACTTGTATGTATTTAAGTAGCACATTTTTATTGCAGTTTGTCTGATGAAGCAACGTGAGGTTGTGAAAGCGCTTACCACTTTTTTATTTATTAAATGTTGTAGTGTGTCACTTAGGTGCTTTTATTTATTTTATTCTTGTTCCTTTTCGCACCTTGGTTTACCTGCAGCCATTTTTCTTTTATACGTAAGCATACAGAAGTGACCTAAGGTCTGGAAAATGCCAGCATGCTCTGGCAAAGATAACAGATACGTTCATGGAGAAAGCAGAGTACCCACCTATGAAATAATTGAGGTCACATGTATGTATATGGCTTTGCCCCACAGCTACCTTACATGTGTAATGCACATACAGTTGTCATTGTGATATGTCATACACTAGAAAAATCAAAACCCACGTCTCATTGAACAACAGTGTCACACACACAGTCAGCAAGTGCACGATTCAAACTCCTTCCGAAATACATTATGCTACTACAGCAGTATGCATTTACATGACATGCTATACACATCATTGGGATTTCTTCTTTCCTCAGGTATATTTGTAGGATGGTGATATCATCAGACTTGACAAAGATGAGTATACCACTTTTAAGGAGTGTGAGTAGTCTCCAAAAGGGTTGTTTCCTCCCCAGTGAAACACACACAGTTGGCAAAGGCAGGATTCGAACCCCTACCTAACTACATTATGATATTACAGTAGCATGCATTTACACAGCATGCTATACACATTAGTGGAGTTTCTCCCTTCCACAGGTATATTTGTAGGAAGGTGACATCATCAGACTTGACAAAGATGAGTATACCACTTTTAAGGGGTGTGAGTAGTCTCCAAAAAGGATGCTCCTGCCCAAGGAGACACAAACACTCACAGTTGGTAAGTGCAGGATTTGAACCACTACCTAATAACATTAGGATACTAGAGCAGTACGCATTTACACAACATGCTAGACACATTACTTGGACTTCATCTTTCCACAGGTATATTTGTAGGATGGTGACATTATCAGACTTGACAAAGATGAGTATACCACTTTTAAGGGGTGTGAGTAGTCTCCAAAAAGTTTGCTCTCTCCTCAGGGAGAGACAGACACACACACACACACACACACACACACACACACACACACACACACACACACACACACACACACAGTTGGCAAGTGCGGGGTTCTTAATCCAAACTAAGTACGTCTTTATACTTCAGTAAGTAATATGGAGTTACAGGGTGCAATACAGACATTAATTGCTGACAGTTTGCCCAAAGGTTTTTTTTCACATTTGCTAACCTCAGCGGGCTTATCATACTAGGTGTATTGTGAGTGTATTGTATGCATAGGCCATGACCATATCATATATGGGTTGATGCACCACATGCTGGCACACACAGGGTCAAAACGGTGGCTAAGCTCTGTCAACCCAATACTGGCCAATACAGTCAGGAGGAGTAGGGTCATACAACCACAATACTGTCTCACATAGACCTACATTATAAGCACCAGCAAAACACACACATAAATACACATTACCATACTCGGAGAATACAAATATTAATTGGAAAAAGAGAGAGTGTCCTCCTAAACAGACAAACAAGCAACATGCACCTCCAAGCACATGCCAGAAAACACATAATCCACCAAAGCAGTGTGCCTCACAACAGGCCCTAGGGCAAAACAACATATCCAACACACTAGTAATAGGTGACTTCATAGTCAGGCACACAGATGTTCCACTCACTTGGCTGGACAAGAGGAAGGTTACTGTCAGTTGCCTGTCAGGTGCTATGATCCGCCACATAACACAAGCACTTACATCATTCCAGAAAAGGTACATATATGACGTGTTCTTTGTACATGTCAGTATGAATGATCTGAGACATACCTCCCAGGACAACATGACAAGAGATATATAGTAGCTCTATGATCATGTAGCCCAGGCTGGTATGACCCTGACCTTGAGTAGCATCTTACTTTCACCTACATGATACTGCAATATAACAGAAAGACGATAAACTTCAACAATTGGCTGAGCTTCTGGTGTCATTCAAAGGGGATCCAGTCTCTGTCTGCCTGTGATGACATGATAGACAAGCCTCAGTCCTTCACTACAGATGGTTTGCACCTGTCGCCACTATGCTTCTGAATACTGGCCAAGGTTCTTGCTGTCCCCATATTACCTTTTTTAGGCAAGGCTCAAAGGTTCATAGGTTCATAGGTAGGTACTAGGCTATCGGCCCTGGGGCCTATACAAGCCCAGCCAAAAAGGTACCCTGGCTTTTGCCACCCAAGAAATTTATTTTCCTGTGCCACTGTCAAGCAGAGAAACAGAAGTGATCCCCGGAGTGAATTTCCTATTTCCCATCCAATCATCAAGATTTTTCTTGAAGAGTGCTAATGAGGGGCTTTGTTTGATATAGATAGGTAGTTTATTCTGGAGTATGGGAAGTCTCTGGGACAGGAATCTATCCATCCAGCATGTTTTGTTTATTGTGGTGACAAGGCTTAGGTCCCTAGAGTGTGTAGCTCAGAGGGATTGGGATTTCTTTAAGTGGAGCATGTCCAACAGCTCTGTGTTTGACATAGCTTTGTATGTTAGGCAGAAATCACCACTGAGTAGGCGATATGCGACAGAGTAAAGCTGGAGTGTTTTGAGACGGTCTGTGTAGGGCATGTGTTTGAGGCTGGTAATCCTCTTTGTGAGGTATTTCTGTGGCATTTCCAGTTCTTGTAGATGTCTTGTGAGGTACATACCAAAAGGGGCATTGTACTCTATAATGGATCTAATGAGTGATGAGTAGAGGGGACAATGACCTCTTTTTTTCTGCATGAGAAACCTTTTGTGATGAGGTGTGCCACATAGAAGGATTTCCTGACTACTGTGGTGATGTGATTATCAAATGACAGACTACTGTCCACCTGTGTCCCAAGGTCTATTATCACACTTTTGGTGTTAAGTATACTACTGCCTATGTTGTAGTTCATGGGTACAGAGTTTTTACCAAAGGGGATGACAATGCACTTTTTGGCATTGAGCTTGAGGCCATGGCTTTGACACCAGGCATCTGTCTCAGTGAGGCCCTTTTGTAGGATGTCCTCATCGTTAGTAGTTTCGATTATGGCTCCTAGTTTGCAGTCATCTGCGAACTTCATTAGCCAAAGACCTTCTGTGTTAGCCTGTACTTCAGAGAAGTAGATACCAAACAGGACAGGACACAAGTCTGAACCCTGTGGTACTCCACTTGTCACTGGTCTGAAGTCGGATTTGGAGTCTGCTATTTTCACAGTGTGGGTTCTGTCAGTGAGCGAGTTGGCAACCCATCTTGTGACATAGGGACTTATACATAGTTTAGTGAGTTTATCAATAATTCCAGAATGGGGGATGGTGTCGAAAGCCTTGGCAAGATCTAGATAGGCTGTGTGAACCACCTTACCCTTTTCTACGGCTTTGGTGACTGCTTCGAAGAAGTCTATCAGGTTTAGGAGACATGATCTGCCTTTTACAAACATGAACTGGTTGTGGTCCAGAGTTTGGAGATTACCAATGTCTTTGTTTATAAGTTCCATGGTGATACATTCCATGGCCTTGCAGATGAGGCTCATCAGGCTAATGAGACGCTAGTTCCCGGGGTCCATGGTGGCTCCCCCCTTGTGTAGTGGGATAACCATCGCTGTGCGCCATTCAGCAGGCACAAAGCCTGAGGTGAGGCTATGACTGGACATGGTACATAGGTGTGGTGCCAGTTCATTCTGTAGTTCATGTAGAACACAGCCTGGGATGTTGTCTGGTCCCATGGATGCTGTGTTCCTGGCTTTGGAGAGTGTGTTTTTTTACCTGTGCAGCCGTGATGACAGCAACTTTGCATTCTTCTAGTATAGAGATGGGCTCTTTCATGGGTGAGTGGGGGGTAACGTTAGCACTGAACCTATCTGCCAGGATGTTGGCAATATCAGTTGGGTCTGTATATTTAGTGCCATTGTGCTGTAACTCAGAGCAGATCTGAGTGTTGCCATTGAGATTCTTGACATAGCTGTGGAATGCTTTGTGGTTGTCTTTAGAATCAGTGGCGATTTTGTTTTCATAACTAGCTTTTGAGGATTTTATCAGGGATCACAGCTTCTTACTGAGGCTGACCAGGTAGCTCCTTCACTCATGGGATTTTACCCTCTTTTGCAACAGTTTCTTCCTTCTGTTGTACAGTTTGTTTATGGCATAGGACCACCAGATTGGCTTCCTTTTCTTGGAGGATAGTGTCTTGGTTCTGTTTGGGATAGCACAATCCATGCACTCATGTAAGTGCTTATAAAGTGCAATTGTGTAGAATTCAGTAGTCGTAACTGTATTGTCCATCTGCATGGGTGTCATGAAGTTAACCACTTCTGTCTTAATAAGCATAAAGTTGGCTTTGGAGAAATTTTTTAACATGGTTTCCTCAATGGGGGTTGGGAGCATAATGTGGATATGTAGGGTAATTAGCTTATGGTTAGATCGGACCAATGAGGCATTGACTTCAGGTGTGGAACACCGGTCATGCAGGACAAACCAAACCCTGTAACCAACACAAATAACCACAAAGTGAGCGTAATGCTACTCATTGCCAAAAGTCTCAGCCTCCAAATGCACATGCTCGAGGCACTTCTCAGTATGGAGAATATTGATATCTGTGCAGTAACAGAAACCTAGGTTAAGCCTGCAGAGAGTACACCAGCACTACCAGGATACCGCTCATTCCATACCTTCCAGCATCAGAACCTGGATCATACCACATAGGGTGGGGATGTATCCATATTCATCAAGGATACCTACACCTCTCTACATCCTCTCTACAGGATATGTACCATTGAATGTTGCACAGCAATGTTCTTCCCACTCCATAGGGGTGGGGCCACAAAAGACCCTTGGCATTCACACTGTATAAGACTGACGAGTCTGATCTGCAAGGCAATGGAGCCAATCATAATGGAAGTCAACAATAAAGACATTGGGAATCTTCACACAGTTGAGCACACCCAGTTTGGCTTTGTCAAATGCAGATCACGCCTCCTGAACTGGGTGGATTTCTTTGAGACAGTTACCCTGGTACAGATGATTGAAAGGAGCTCCACACAGCCTACCTATACCTCGCTAAGGCCTTTGACACCAGTCCCCAGTCAAGTATCATAGATGAACTCACCAACCTGGGCATGAATCATTACATCATAAGATGGATTGCAAACTGGCCCACAGATAGATCCCACAAATTAAGAGTTGCTGGCTACATGTCAGACTCTACACCGGTAAAAAATAGTGTCACCCAGGGTTCAGTCCTGGGGACCCTCCTGTTTGGTATAGACTTCTCAAAAGTACATGCCAACACAGGAGGGTTGAGGTTGACTAATTTTGCTGGGAACTGTAAAGTGTTTGCCATAATAGATTCCCCAGATGACAGAAATATTCTCCAGAAGGGACTCTAAGAGACAGATGTGTGGTGTCAGAATCATGGCCTCAAGCTCAGTGTGAAAGAATGCATAGTACTCCCGTTTGGGGAAAACAATGTACCCACAAACTACCACATAGGTGTTACCCCCTAAAAACTGACAAGGTAATAAGGGATCTGGAGACACAAGTAGATAGTTATCTTTCCTTTGTCAACCATGTTGCCAAAGTGATTAGAAAATCCTATGTGGCCCACATAATCAACAAAGGGTTTGCATCAGGATCAAAAGAGGTAGTGGTGGCCTTCTACTCTTAAGTAATCAGACCCTTCATTGAGTACAATGCACCATTTGGATGTACTCGACTAAGCATATCCAGCAGCTGGAGAAACCACAGAGGTACCTCACCAAGAGGATTACAGACCTCAAACAGTTGTGTTATGCAACACAACTGATAAAACTAAATCTGTTCTCCGTTGCATACCGCCTACTCAGAGGCACACTCTGCCTAACATACAGAGCCATGTCCAACACATAACTGTTGAACATGCTCCATCTATGGATAACAAAATTGAGTCACACTGGATAAGAACCTCACCACAACAATGAATACAACATGCTGGTGGGATAGAGTACCATCCCAGACACTTGCCTTACTGTGGAACAGTCTCAATGTACATCAGACAGAGCCCCTTGCTGACACTCTTCAATAGGAACCTTGATGAGTGGATGGGAAACAGACAATTCACACCAGGCATCACATCAGCAGCCCCACTAGAAAGGGGCTTAGGGTACTGACTATTAGAACTAGGGCTTAGGAGACTACCCAATGGGGTGGTGAAAGCTGTGCAACTTGCCTTGGCTAATATATGCCTTCGTGAAGATAGTCTACTACATACCTATGAACCTATGTGACAGGTACATGCCTACAGATAGTAAATGTGTACTTCATTGTACAGTAATGTTGTACAGCAGGCACATGCACCACATACACTGTAATGCTTACAGAAACTGGTGGCTATTATGTACAGTGGGTGAGATGTGCACCTCATGTCTTTTGTGCCATTGAGATGTGTGCTGGGTGGGGCAGTCCTGAATGGCTCGCTGTCATGGTCACCCTCTTACACACATCTCTGCCCATCCATCTTTGGCTTATTATACTGTGTTCCCCCTACATATATATATATATATATATATATATATATATATATATATATATATATATATATATATAGGTACATAGGTAGGTAATAGGCTATCTGTCTGAAGGCATATATTAGTATGGCCAGAGTGCCAGAGTGTGCAGCCATCACAACACATGGGGTTAGTTCCCTAGGACTCTGTGTAGTAGAGCTGATGAAGTGATCCATGGTGTGACAGTTCGGTTTCACATACACTCATCAAAGCTCCTCTGGAAGAGTGACAGTGAGGGACTCAGCTTAATGTAGGTTGGGAGCCTGTTCCAAAGCAAGGGAAGTCTGTGAGTTAGTAATGTATCCCTCCAACATGTTCTATTTATTGTTATGATGATGATATCCCTAGAGCATGTGGCACAGTGAGCTTGGGATTACTTCAGATAGAGCAGTTCTGCGTTGGACATGGACCTGTTGGGTAGAGATCGCCTAAGTAGACAGTATGCAACAGAGTACAGATTGAGTTAACTTCAGTCTTGTTGCATGGGGCAACTGTTTGAGGCCAGTAATCCTCTTGTTGAGGTACTTCAGAGGTCTTTCCAGCTGCTGAAGGTGCCTAGTCAGATTCATCACAAGTGTGCCATGATACTCTCTGATGGGTCTGATGACTGATGAGTTGAGGGAACCTCCTTTGACCTACATGCAAAGACCTTGCCAATTTGTGGGAACACATAGCATGATTTTCAAACCACTTTGTGAATGTGTTTCTAGAAGTAGAGATGACTATCCACATGTGTCCATAGCTCCCTTATTATTACCTCCATAATTAGGGTGTTGGCACCTATGTGGCATTTGTATGACTGTAGCTCGAGGCCATAATTTTGACACCACATCTATCTGACTGAGAATCTTTTTAAGGATGTCTCTGTTGTCCCATACATTGATAGAAATCAACATACTAGCTGAAAGAATGAGATGTACTGTAATGTAAACAATTAAGATGCACTGTGTGCAGGCACTTTTATTCAATCGAGTGTGGGAAGTATTGTTGGAATTAAGGGATCATGGGACAATCTAATATTTAATTGCATCATTATGTTGCCATGTGATAGAGACAGAACTAAATAATGGATATGTTACAAGTCTTGGAGAGGGATTCATGGAGTGCCGGCAGAAAAGTGCTCTTATCTAGATAACCCCTCCACATAAAGACATTAGAACAAAAATGGTGTAAGAAGAGATGTATGGGTTGATGAGCAGAGCAATGAATGGACTTTCTTCCATCTTATAGCACTCAGTTTGGCAAAATAAATGGTTAGTCAGAACAGCTTGACAGTAGGCAAGTGTACAGACAGAGGAAGAACTGTTTTCAGGACCTGAGTGTTCTGAGGTGCTAGGTTAGCTTTGCTTTCATATATCGAAGCTGCAAGGCTGGTAAACAAAATAGAGGCTAACTATATCTACTTATTTACAGTATGCATCTCAGCCCAGCTCAACATAAGGAGCTGTGATTTAGAAAGTGATAGAGGGAGCATGGTTATGGGATGATGGCAGGGGAAGTAAATTATTTGACAGGGAATGATTTGTGAAATCAAGATAGATGATCAAAAATATTTATATACCAAAAATAAGCAATGGATTATTTTGTTCAAAGGTATGTACTAGGCTAGCTTTCTTGTGGTCATTTTTTCTCAGTGAGAATCAAACCTTGTACATTTTTTTGCTTCTGAGATGAACACATTAAGAATAAGACCAACCTCCTACCTTCAAATTCTTCTTACTACTTTTTTATGATTTAGGAGACATGGCAGGAGAATTGCAGATAAAAGTGGTGAAGGGGACTTTAGTACCCCCTAGAACTGACTAAGGACAGGCTATATGAATATAGGGTGTACTACACAAATGAGACTGGTCTCTCAAAAAGAGATGGAGGAAGGGGGAGAATGGATGCTTTTGTCTAGAAGGTGGAGTGGGTGCTTATGTGGAAGATGAGAACTGGACACAAACCCATGTTCAACTTCACGAGGGACAGCTTGATTTAAGTTAGAAGGGTAGATTATTTCTTAGGAAGGAGGATGGCATGGATCTGAGAAGGAGGCACTGAGGGAAAGAAGTGCTTGTTTATGCACTAGTGAGTTTGTATGACAGTGTAATGGGAGACAGGAGGATTACTAAGGGATGGAGTTGAGCAAACCATAAGTGGTGAGGAGAGAGTAGGGAAGAAATACTAAAAGGGGCAATGGTATCAAATCTGAAGAGTAACCTAAAAGAGAGAGGCGGAGAGTGTGTATGTGTGTCTGTGCGCGCGTGTGTGTGCATGTGTGTGTATGTGTCTACATGTGTGTGTGTGTGTGTGTGTGTGTGTGTGTGTGTGTGTGTGTGTGTGTGTGTGTGTGTGTGTGTGTGTGTGTGTGTGTGTGTGCATATGTATGCTCCATCAGTATATTACATGACTCAGAGCAGTTCATTTAAACAAGACAGTTGAAATGGACCTTCTTCAAAAAGTGGCACTTTTCTTACCTGATTGACAAAAGGATAAATAACGATAAAATAATAACTGTCTATACTTCAGAAGTCTCACAGGGAAACACATAAGTTATTGTGTTTGATGACTCAGTAAGAGTGAGGTAACAGTGAGCAGTCTAGACAGCTTATTCCAAATGTGGCAGGGGGGGGTGTGGGGCATTGTACTACTTAACTGACACCTGGCAAATGATGAAATATTGTAGCTCCAGAATGCATGGTCTGCTTGTGGCTGCATGCTTGTCATAGAGTTGTCAGGCACTCTAGCTGGGGATAGCTGTATGGAAGCATGTTCTCATATAATGTGAACATAGCAGACATACCCTGGGATTCATGAAGCTCGATGCAAGGACAGTGTTAGGGTTGTGCTGACCGTGCAGTGTAGAGATGGCACAGTAGCGCCATATGCATATTAATGAAGGCTCGCTGCCGCCACATCCACGTGCATAGGAAACGTGCACAAGTGCAGGGGGTGTGTCCAAGCACCGCACGCAGGCGTGGATGTCGGCTGCTTAAGTGCAACCTAAAATGCTGAATAGTACAGCCTGCCTCCAATAGTAATCACACCTGTCAGTGTCCATGCATACTGAAATGTATGCAAAGTTTGCAAGACAGTTTTGCGAACACAAAAATAAGAAGCAAACACAAATGCACATAGCTGAATATTGAGTTCCCATCCCTCGAACAAATGATATTTAAAACCCTGTGCCCTTATTCCATTGTAGTGTCGATAGTTATACCAAGTGGAAGTAAAATGCATCGTGTTAGCGCGCCACCAATAGCTAATCCTAGTCCAATGGTCAGGGTTACCACCTGTCCCACACTGTGAGGGACAGTCCCCCTCTGGGCAGTTGTGTCCATACCAAAACAATTATAAATGTTAAATGTAATGCAATCGTAGGACATAATTATGTCCCAAATCTTATGTAATAGTCACATACAATACTTATGTCCATATGTAAAATACCTACATGTTACAAGAAACAGAATAAGCAAGTAAACAAAACAGAAGAAGCGGTTAAACTGCTACAACAATAAGTTTACATTTAGGCATAAAACAAAAGTACTATCCATTGTACTGACCTTGGGTATGTGTTGGCCTGTAAAATCTGATGTGTGTCCCGAATATATCCCATCCTGGTCATATGAAAAGGTGGCAATCCTACCAATGGTCAGAGCATTCACCCAAAATCTGCCCATTTGCGGTCCAAGGTGTCCTTGTCAGGATGGGCCAAAGATGAACGGGTATTACCCGGGTCTACCTACCATGTCATGAAAGATAAATACTTGCGTGTACCTATGTGTGTGATGTACAGCATGTGGAAGGTGAAAAATGCTAGGGTAGTCCTCAGAACCATATAGGTACCAGAGATATGTAGTGTATGCAATGTGTTCCCTTGACCGTGCCATGGGCTATCAACCAGAGAAGGGATGGATGGAGTGTGTGGAATATGGGGGTGGGGGGGATGGGTAATGTAATAATTCACCAAGGGGAGACTGTGTTGGATGCACAATAGGTGAATTGGAGGTGTACGAGGGAGCAGTGGGTGAATCAGAAAGAAACACAAAAAACAAACATACACATCCACAATACAACCTGACAGGCCATACTGTAGAACACAATCCCACAAACATATGAATACTAAAATATGCGATACACACGTACAGAAACGTCACCGGCACATAAATCCCACAAACATATGAATACTAAAATGTGCGATACACATGTACAGAAACGTCACCAGCACATACCCACATAATGGTCTGGCCTGAACTGAGCCATCCAACCACAACACAACTGGATGCATAATTGAATACCCATCATCCCCTCTACAGCACACAACCCCCCCATTCCTGAACATCCACCAAATCCAGCCATACTTGGGCTGATAGCTTGGTGCAACCATATCGGCACATAGTGACCACTACTCATATCTAGTAGGCAGTCTCACCCTAGGCTGTCTCAGGATTGCAAACTATGCATCCCTAGCATGTATAACCCTATCACATTTTCATAAATCCAAAAATATCGAAGTCTATTGGTCTGTTTAATTTTTGGACATCCCTCATGGGATAAGTTTCCTGTGTAAAGATCAGACTTGGTCATGACACGATGTCCAGTCCTGTAGACATCTGGACACAAGTTGTATGTGCAGTAGTGGTTCATGAGACTGCTCAGCCTCCAGCCGGTCATGCAGAACCTACTACCCGGGATTAAACATCTGACCATAATGCAGGTGCAGGGCTCCCCATATGCATTATCGAGAATATATACCTTACACATTCGCATAGTGGCAGTTGGATATAGGGTGATTAAGGCGCTGATGTAAGCAGGGTACCTCCTGTCCCACTTTGTGAGGGACAGTCCCTATTTGGGCAGGTGTGTCCTGACCAAAAATAATACAATGGCAAATGTCCTGAGATTGTAGGAAATAATTATGTACCATATTTCATGTAACAGTTGTATAAAACAGTTATTTCTGTATGCAAAATAAGTAAATTTTACAAGAAACAGAATAAGCAACTAAACTGCTACAAGAATAAGCTCTCATCTAGGAAAATAAGTAAAGTTCTAAACCCTGTACTGACTGTGGGTATGTGTTGGCCTGTACAATCTGATGTGTGTCCCGAAAATGCCCCACTTTGTCCATTAGAAAAGGTGGCAACCCTGGACGTAAGCGGGTATGCAAGCTGGTAGGTGTATATGCATGTGCATGTACAGACCGATATATATGGAGAGAGATATAAAGATACACACACACATATATATATATATATATATATATATATATATATATATATATATATATATAGATATATATATATATAGTTATGAAGAATGAACATGGTCACAACATAGCAGTCACATAGCAGAGAGATATAAAGATACACACACACATATATATATATATATATATATATATATAGATATATATATAGATATATATATATATATATATATATATATATATATATATATAGTTATGAAGAATGAACATGGTCACAACATAGTAGTCACAACGAATGTGAAGAGAAACCACAGTGGAACCAGCCATAATATTTAGTGCTGTTATATATCAGGATGGCCATCGGTGAACAGACCTCTGCATCCCCAACCAAAGGTTGAACGCTAAAAGTGGAATGAATGATCTCCCCTGGCTAAGTCTGACTTTCAACTAGGAACAGGACAGTTCTGGTCCCCAGTCAGACAAACCTAAACCCGGAAGACCATATGAACAGCCTGACAATTGAACGTATATATGTGCCAGGACTATAGGCTGTAGAGGTCTGAATATCCTTGGAGTGAGTCAACATGCGGCACAAGTCCAGAGCAGTAGGGAATAGGGAAGGACAAATGTGTAGTAATGCATTTTTCCCAAAAGGTAAATGGATGCCTGCTGTGTAAGTGAAGTGGTGAGGTGTGTGTTCGGGTAACTATGCACCATGGATATACATATAAATGAGGCAGAACACCAATAGTGTAGTGGTTAGAGCATCCGACTAACAAAAAGGCATTCACAGTTCAAGGTTGACAATAGCACATATCATTTTCCTTGTGGAATTAATATTGCTCTGCTGTAAAGCCGACATTTAAACATGTAAAGGTGAACGTGTGTATCGCATGAGACTATTAACCAGTTCCATTCAATCAAAGTGGTATTGTCATAATGTATAAGGCACAAATAAGCATAAATAAGCGACAGTAAACATATGTAATGCACAGTAAGCAAAAGCAAGTGCACCTGCACGGGTGTAAGCGGCTCCCAGCATAGGAAATGTATGTTTGTATGTACAGATGTAACATATTTATATATATATATATATATATATATATATATATATATATATATCTATATCTATATATATATCTATATATCTATACATATATACACACACACACACACACACACACACACACACACACACACACACACACACACACACACACACACACACACATATGTGTGTATAGATATATATCTACATACATGAGAAATATATACATATATATGTATATATATATATATATATATATATATATATATATATATATATCTATATATATAAAGAATGGACGTTGTAACAGTAAAGCATACACAAGGGATGTGAAGGGAATCAAGAGCAATGTTGGTATTGTAAAGTGTTTTCAGCGTATGTCATAAAAAGCTGCCCAGGAGTGAGCAGAGCACCACTACTCACACCACAGGCAGGGTATTACCACTGGTAGTAACATTATTGAAATGCTAGGTCTACTTTACACACAGGTGGAATGTAGCCCCATGCTGGGACCTCCAAAAATTGGAAAGCGCAAATGGATGTATTCCATAACACCAGGAAAGGCACGTATGTGTAAATATACATGGCGAGAGACCCTGTGAATACACGAGGCGGGACAGAATGTGTGTAGGGCCCCAAAAGCTCTGGAGAGGGAAATGTGTAAAGGTGTGTCATGGCTGCGATAACAAGTGGATAATGGATGTTACACCTGTAAATTTAACACGGGTGGGGTGAAGGAACTATGGGTATGCAATTATGGATCCAGGCGTGCCAGGGTTGGATGGGCCGGTTCTAATGGACCGCCCCGTGGAGGTCAGCTAGGTCATAATAGGTATATATGCATACTCACATGCAGACAACAATATATGTTGACGTACAAATTCTGTAACACATGCATTCCATTTGTTGAGATAAATAATAGGAATGTACCCATACAAACATCGACAGTACATGGAATAATAGGCTGTGCAGAAGAGGGATGGATCGAATCACACTATCACATTCCAATTACCATCGGTAAACCCTACATGACCATATAGCGACATCTGTCCACTGTATAACGTGCGACATACCGATTACAAGATAACTGGAGTGTGTCGGCATTATAATGAATAAAGCACTAGTATTCTGGTGAAGCTTATAAGCACCATTACCCATGTGTAAGTGAGCGGGGAATTTATTGACACACTGATGTACATATATATATATATATATATATATATATATATATATATATATATATATATGTATATACATATACATATACATACACACACACACACACACACACACACACACACACACATATATATATATATATATATATATATATATATATATATATATATATAAACAGCAAGATATGAATATACATGTATGAATACATATGCAGATATGTCTGTATATATTAATGTAAATAGATATATATATGTTACAGTAAATATACATATGTATATACGTAGGTTATCTTACAGCAATTATGGGTAACATGTTTAGACCGGGCATATGTTGGTGGGAGGTCCACTCAACAAACGTCTACTTATCACCCACCCTAGCTAGGCCGGTGAGACATACAGACTTGCAATAAAGGTAAATACAACACTGGTTCCCAGACCACCGG
>NC_056729.1:858181002-858476461 GCF_019279795.1 Protopterus annectens | reverse complement strand
ACGTTATTAATAACTAAAACCTTAAATTTGTGAGTCGGGTTATTGTGAACATGTTTCGCCAAAGCGTTATCCATCTTATTGTGGGAAATGGCGTATTGGTGTTCATACACCCTGTCCCTGAGTCTACGTTCGGTTTTGTCCACATAAAATGTGAGACACTCAGAACATTTAGCTAAATAGACCAGAAATCTAGTGTTACAGTTGAATTTGGATTTCAACTTGTAGGTGCTTCCATTAATTGTAAAAGAGTTCATACAGTCAATAAACCTACAATAATTACAACTCTCACATTTAAACATACCTGTCACTCTAGAGATTGTACTATTCCGTCTCTCAAGAAGGTTTTTCAAGTTTTTACCCCTCTTGAAGAATATATCTGGTTTATGACCCAGAGCTTCAAAAACAACATGATTAGATTTAAACAGTTCCCAATTTTTGATAATCACATTGACAATAGATTTACTTTGAATATTAAATGAAGTCACAAAACTACAATGAGATTTCTGTTGATGAGGGGCAGGAATAACTACCTCGGGATCGTTGACATTGGACTCAGTTGTAATGGCATTATACAAGGTCCTATGATTTCTGCTTAGAATTGGTCTAAACCAAATTTCCATTTCTTTTATGTGTGACCTCTTCAATTAGTGTGTCTAATAATGATTCCGGGTAGCCCCGATGTAGGAACATCTGCTTCAAAAAGAGACATTCACTAAAGAAGTCTTCGTCTAAGCTAGAGATCCGTGATGCCCTCACTAGTTGCCCTTTGACAACTGACTTCTTTTGATGAAATGGGTGGCAGCTAGAAAAATGAAGGAAAGAGTTAGAATAAGTAGCTTTCCTATATATTTGGGCTGTGAAAATGCCATCAATTTTGTTCTTAACTAACCGGATATCTAAATATGATATAGTGTCAGTATTGAACGTGTGAGTGAATTGTAAAAAGTTAGTAGTAGAGTTAAACTTGTTAACAATATTAGTGGCTAATTGATCATCACCTTTTATGAGTATGAATATATCATCTAGGAAATGAGAGTAATATACTATACAATCCATCCTGGACTCATCTGAAAAAACAAAGTTAGACTCCCATTGAGCCATCACTAGATTTGCGACACTTGCTCCACAAGGGGAGCCCATCGCTAAACCTACTTTCTGAAGGAAAAACTTGTTGTCAAAAATAAAGTAGTTGTTAGTCAAAATCAGATCTAATAATTCCATTACTAAGGCTATATCTCTAGTTGATGCACCATGTTTTTTCATCAATACAGCCACCCATGCAATACTTATATCATGAGGGATACAGGTGTAAAGATCCTTGACATCTATTGTTAGAAAGTTGTAGTTATTATTAAACTCCAAATCGTTAATTTTTGCCAAGAATGCCCAAGAATCTTTACAAATATGTGGCTCCAAGATGACATACTTTTGCAACATGGAATCTACCATCTTAGCACATGCATAGGTGGGGGACCCACGACCATCGATGAGGGGTCTCATAGGAGGGTTTACAACATCTTTATGAATTTTCAGAATCCCAAATAGAGATGGATACCTAGGAAAAAGGGAACACATGTAGTTAAAAACTACCTGGTCTACTCGTACATTATAATCTATACAACAGACACACACATATGCATGTGATATGACAGAAGGCATGCAACATGCATGTGATACGGCAGATGGCATGCAGCGCAGACAATAATAGTGGTAGTTATCATACATCCCTAGGTTGCACACAGCATGCATGTGTGATAGCAGACGGCATGCAAATTACACAATCATAGTAGTGGTTAGCATACATCCCTGTGTTACACCATGTGGACCAGCACAGGTTAACAGTACACCTGCCTGATGTGTGGCATATGACCTTGATAATCACAAGTAGTATGACATGTGATCTGTATGACATGGGATCTGCTGACATGTGCAATGACATGCATACATGTTTAACACAATGGTGTCTTGTCGAATATACAGTAGGGCAATGGTGTACCACTTCAGTGTTGTCTGTCCACCCTACAGGTATACTGCAAATTTAGCTGATGTGCATGGCCATTGCAGGGAATCATGAGGAGTCTCTAGTGCTGTACAGTGTGAGTTACAGACAGGGTTCATAGCCATGACTGTGTTCAGATACAATACATATATACTGTGGAATGTGACCATGTCCCTGAGGTGCATACACACTAAACCATGATGTGGAAGTTGTGACACAGGTCACTGATGGATATACGGATGACACCCCTGCCCATCTGCAATGATATTCTGCAGCCTGGCAACTATGGGCAGACATGACGAACACGTCGGTACATGTCCCACATGACATCTGTGTACCACACACACACACACACACACACACACACACACACATGAGGAACTAGTATGGCATTTATGTCCATCACCAGCAACGGGAATGTACTGTATCTGTGTACTGATGTGGATACTGTACAGGAAACTGCTGTCATGTTGCAACACCCTCAAGATGTTCAACACATCCTATGTGGTGGATTGATGTTATGCCTACACAAGATGTGCACAGGCCTGTAGGATGTCTAGTGTTCCACATCTACATTATGACCATTATACAAAGGCCATGGCTGAACCATGTGTAGCCATTGTATGACAGGGTGTACACACAAACACAACACTTCCAGTGTGTTTGTTGCTCCATGTCTCTGGCCATCCTCTATGGCCATGTGTGTACATGTGTTGTCCAAATTATAGTGATGGGCATCTATTTCACATGTCTGTGTTGTCCCAAATTACATATCTGCTCCACTGACAACAGGGTTATGCAGATAAAGGGTGGTATGTGGGATATGTTTTCAGGTTAGGTAGGCAGTATAGCAGCCAGGACAATAGATGTCATGGACATGTCAAGATAGCACATCACATTGTGTGACATTCATAGCAGGGCTATGATTCACACAGGTGAAACCTGGGTTCTGGCCATACTCCAGCCTACTGTGTAGTACTGTTTGTATTCACCACATGTGTAGATCAGATCTGTTGTACATTCCTAAAGTGAACAGCATCTCCACCATTGTATGCACAGCTGTCAAGACATCTGGCAATAAAGTTTGTGAGGATTCATGTCGGTGAGATGATTCATATAGTTTGCAAGTGTGGCACATGGATAGTCATTGTGATGCATTGCAAGTCAGACCTGTATATTGTGACAGGACCATACATTATGTGTACATGCTGTGAATGGCCACATGGCAGATAGATTTGTGCATTACAGTTCCTGATAAATAATAACACTCTCACCTGCAATGGGCTGCTGTCGCCACGGAATGCCAGAGGTACCTAAATAGGAGTAACACAGCAGTATGAGCATAATCCACCCCTGTATAAAGGCTACAGGGAGCAATGTGCATAACACATACACAAGTACATTAGACTGTACTATGGTGTATGCACATGTGTGCATACACAGAGTAACATACTATAGTATGCAGCATGTGTGTATACATGCCTTGCATATGATGTTACATTACATATTGTACAGTGCCACATGCAGCTATATGGAATATAGTTGTTATAGGTGCAGTACTAACTTACCAGGCAAATCCAGGCTCAGTGGTTGAAAGATACCCACCTCCACAATAGCGGCTAAGGCTTGTGGATGTGGTTCTGCAGCTGTCCCCAGGTTGGCCAGTAGCTCCTCGGTATGTGTGAGTGAAGACTGGGTTGGTGGTCCACCACCTGTTGCACCTTGTTCCCTGGAGATTGCATTTGCACATTGTATCACCCGTCTAATGAGGTGTATACAGTGTCTGCGCACCTGCTGGTATGTGCGGTTATGGCCACCCACATCATTAACCTTCCTGCAAAGTTCCATCCACAGGGCATCCCACTGCTGTGCATCCTGTGGCTCATGGCTGAACAGGATGTCGTGATTATCGAGTAGGTATGGGATGAGGGCCTCATCCTCCAAGCGTGTAAAAGGGGGAATCCTTGCACGCAGCATACCTGGAAGACATAATGATGGAGACAGGTCAAAGGACCTCAGAGATATACACAGCTACAGCTGAACATACATGTATATCGCATTATTTCAGTTTAAATAGTTGTATTTGCAAACCTACATGACACTGACGTGTTTGTGTCGCACACATGTGACACTCAATTTTGAGTGGATATTATCACTATATATGTGTGTGTGTCACCTGATTACATTGCTCATACTCCATGTAGTTTCTTTCTTGATTTGGCCATGTCTGTTTGCCTGTACTGGTGTTCCTACCTATCAGCACATGGCTGGATGTGTCCACATTAATGCAGTCGACCTTGATGCAGTGTATATGTCACATATAAGGACTTACACTGCCTTAACAGACATGACCTGTGACCCTGTAGACAGGCTCAGATAAGGTTTTACATGTATGTGTTCTGCCATATACATCTACATGGCACTGTACATCAATTCAACATCCTGCCATGTATCACCTGTGTTGCACATGTGATACACATGGGACACTGGCTAGCCAGATGGTATTTGCAAGGATGGATATGAAATATGGCATGTACAGTCAAAGTCAACTAGTGGGCTATATGCCATGGGCCATGTATGCATCTAGGATGAAAGGTTACCTGGCAGTAGCCGACAGGGGGGTCTGTGGGGCCAGGTGGAGCAGTGCCACATTACTGATCCACAGGGTTAATGATACATATACCATTCATTACCATGCGGTCATCACACCATGTCTGAGAGGGGAGTGATGTGCAGGTTTGACAGACAGGAATGCATAGTATGGCATGACTATGTCAAGTGTATGGGACAAGGATCTGTCCAGCATGTGGTAGGTGGATGTCCATGAAGTATGTGTTCGTGATCAGGATGAGTATGTGTAGCATGTCCGACATCACTGGGTTGGACATGGATTTATTCAGGGTATGCATCATGCTACATAGTGGAGATGGGGGGTGGGAAGGCAGGTGTAGGCCATCTGCACATGGCCAATACCACTTAAAGGAAATAAGTGAGCGGATATGGGTCACATGAGTGGTCTGTATGGCTGGACAATGATCTTTATATTCATGAATAGCACCCGATTATTATTAGGGTTGCACATATGACTCCCTGACAGGTGTGGTGATGTAGCTATCACAGGAAAGACAACTGCCCAGCTGTATCCCTCACACACAAGTGTCCATTATAATGAACGCTGCCTAGGTGGTAGTTCATGGGTACAGGGTTATTAACATGGGTGACAATGCGAGTCAGCTATTGCTCCTAGGTCATAGTCATTCACATACTTCAATAGGCAGATGCCTTCTGTTTGTCTGTGGGGTATGGACTACAATGAGGGGGAATAGAATTCATTAACCCTGACATACTGTAGCTGCCACTGGTGTGATGATCATGTATTATTCAGACACCTTCTGTAGTGTTGTTTCTGCCAGCAGTCCTGTTGCTAAACACTCTTGTGACATAGGAATGTACATCTAGTATACTGAGTGTAGGTGGTACACAGTATGGGTGATGATGTCTTATGACCTGGCAAGGTTATGCTATGCAGTGTGACATCAACCATACTGTCATCTACATCTGTACTACTGACATCACTTAAGTGATCAAGGCTCATGGTCTTCCAGACCAGACTCAGCAGGGTAGTAGTGCAGTACTTCCCATTATCAGTGGTGTCTCCCCCTTTGTTGGGTTGTGATACCTGTTGGTGTGCACCATTCAGTGTGTAAACAACCTGACATGGAGCTATGTTTTACATGATGTGTACGTGGAGAACATCTTGTTTTGCCATATGTGTATGATACAATCTGTAATGTGGGCAGGTTCCATGCAGTCTGAGTGCAGCTTGTTCCTGCATAGTTGTGGGTACAGGGGCCCTGTGGTGTACATGGATATATGCTTGTGTACCTGTTGTGGGGAGGGGGCCGTGTTTTTATATTATCCAAGACCCAATCTGGATTGCTTATTCATGCTAAGCACTTGTTCAGGACTTGGAAACATTACGTAAGCTAATAATTACTATAGCACTCAATCTTTCACATCACCTACAGGTAAGGATGAACAGGTTTTGTACATACTTTTTTCACTTGTGTAGAGTAATGTAGCTGTTGTACTCACTTTCCTCACTTATCTAGGTGAATGCAGTTCTATATTCAGGCATGTCCAAGAGTTAACTGCCAGTGTTCCCACCTGTCTATCTGATGAATCTGGACATCTTGAGGCAATGTACACATTGCCTCATGTACAGGGACAAGCCTCTCTGCCTACCATCCAACACTACAACCTGTGAGAGATGCACTCATCTAGCCAAACTGGAGGTAAAGGTCTCTCCAACCAAGCCTGATCCTGACTGTCATGTGGAGAAGGTACACAGTCGCACAACACCACACTCATCACATAAGCCTCACTGTATCTACTCCACCATTAACTGGGAAAACTACTCGTGTACCAACACATTAGCTCAATGGTTTCTGGAATTCATAAACACCAATGCTCTGACTCAACATATCCACACACCCACCAGGGGCAACAATATCCTAGACCTAGTCATTACCAACATGAGTCACTGGTGCTCCACACGTGAAGCCAACTCCTCATTGGCCCGATCAGACCCTGTGCTGAACACTGTTGATATCCACATACCACACCTACCCCCCATTAAGCGAACCACAGTAAAATATGTCTACAAGGCCAACTACATGCTTCTTTAGGCAGATGTGGTGGACGTCATGACACACATGCAGATGGACAATACTGTCACAACTGCTGAATCCTACACAAATGCACTCTATAAGCACTTACGGGAGTGCATGGCTTGTGCTATCCCAAACAGAACCAGGGCGCTGTACTCATAATTAACTAAACCAATCTGGTGGTCCCCAGCCATAAACCTATAATACTACAGGAGGAAGACACTGTTGCAAATGAGAGTACAATACCATGTGTGGAGGAGATCCCTGGCCAGCCTCAGTCAGAAGATGAGATACCTTATACGATCCTCCAAAGCTACCTACAAAAAGTTTAACACAACTAATACCAACAATAACCACAGAGCCTCGATGTCAACAACCAAATCTGCTCTGAGTTACAGCACAAAGGCACGAACATTACAGAAACAATGGATATTGGCAACATCCTGGCAGATCCCTCTCAAAGCTGCACACTCTGAAGGCAATATCACAGCATCCATTGGACTGGACAACATCCCAGGCTGCGTTTTACATGAACTTCAGATCGTACTGTCTCCTCACCTATGCACCATGTTCAATAATAGTCTCACATTAATAGTCTCACATTGGGCATAGTGCCCCCTGAATGGCACACAACAACAGTTATCCCATTCCACAAGGGTGGCACCACAATGGACCACGGGGCCTATTTCCCTATAGGCCTGACTAGCCTGGTCTGCAACGCTATGGTGCACATCATGGATCACTGTCAGAGGCATTGGGTACCTCCCAACCTTTGACCCCTCCCTGTTTGGCATTGTTAAGGCCAGACCATGCCTTCTAAACCTGGTCGGCTTCTTAGAGACAGTTACCAAGGCATTAGATGAGGGTACGGAGGTCCACACAGCCTACCTAGATCTCTCATACGCTTTCAACACCATTCCTCCTTCTGGTATTATCAACATACCCATCCACCTGAACATTAACCCCTATGTCATGTGATGGTTTGCAAAGTGGCTCATGGACAGAACACACACAGTAGGAGTTGCATACCCTAGGTCTGACTGTATACCAGTTACAACTCCCATCCCCCAGGGCTCAGTCCTAGGACCCCTCATGCTCGGTATATATTTCTCTGACATACAGACAAGCACAGGAGGGCTTTGGCTGAAAAGGTTTGCAGGAAGACTGCAAACTAGGGAACATAATTATTTCCCCAGCTGTTACAGACACCCTCTGAAAGGGTCACACTGAGATGGATACCTGGTGTTAATATCATGGCGTTAAGCTGAATGCCTAAAAGTGCATAGTCATTCCCTTCGGATATAACTGATTACCCATGGACTACCACATAGGTGCTAGTCCCCTACATACAAAAAAGGTAATACGGGATCTGGAAACACCAGTAGATAGCAATCTCTCCTTCGATACCCATAATGACAAGGTAGTTAGAATATCCTTCTACATGGCCCCCCTAATCTCTAATGGGTTTGCATCCAGATCAGAGGGGCCATTGTGACTCTACACATGTCATATCAGACCCATTAAAGGATACAACACCCCATTTGGGATATACCTTAGAAGACAACTGCAACAACTTGGAAGACCAGACCAATACCACACCAAGAGGATTACTGACCTCAAACAGATGACCTATGCAGCTCAACCTACGAAACTCCAGCTGTACTCAGTTGCATACCGCATACTCACAGGTGATCTCTGCTTGACATACAAGGCTCATGTCCAACCCTGTATTGCTGGATATGCTCCACCTAAACAGAAGCCCCTGAGAGCCACATGCTCTAGGGATATACACCTAACCACAACTATGAGTAGGATGTGCTGAATGGATAGATTCCTGACCCAGACATTCCCTATGCTTTGGAACATGATTCCAATGTAAATCAGGCAGGGCCCCTCATGAGCACTCTTCAAGGGAAACCTCGCCATGTGGATGGGAGACAGACATGTACCCAGGGATCGTTGCCGTGGCTCTGCTGGACAGAGGCACAGGGAACTATTGGCTGTGCCTTTCAGAGAAACAGGGAACCAACCTATGCTGGTGGCGAAAGACAACATACGCTAGCTAGGCTTACAGATACCCTTGGTAAGACAGCCTAGTACCTACCTTTGCACATATTATATGTCTTATGTGCATGGATAGTTAAATAGCTCTTCCATTTTACTTTGCTATCATGCTGATAAACTGTCGGCTCACTAAAAGACATATGTATCCTGTTATTGTGTATTGTAAATGCCGATTGACATAACTAATGTTTGCCTACCATTACAGTAATGCTATGTAGCTTGTAATACATATCTGACTACAATACTGTACATTACACAGATATTGGCACAATATCCCACAATGCAAATCATACTTGCACAGTGGCCCAACCTTCCTCATGTTATTCTCAGTAATACACCCATACATATGGCTACAGTTACAATATATCAACATATACTATCCCGTGTTATAGCACATACTTGCTGGACCAACCCTGCCACTGACATCGGCTGGTGAGGAGTATTTCTGTTCAAAGCCCTTATATAGCATCCCTTGTGGTGTATGCGGTGTTTGCCTTGTGACCTACAGCAGTACACACAAATACTACAAGCGTGACTATGCTCAACAATATATCACTACAATATAACTGTTTCTACTATATGAATTGCGCGCACTTTAAATACTACAAAATAGTACTACATACACAGACATACTGACTGTTCTACATACCTTATTAGTAACCTGATGTATCGTTAAAAGTTGATTCAATCCTTTTCGTTTTTTTTTTCAATGTTATTTGTAATGTTCCACTGGTAAATACCGATGGTTTGAATGTGTGATAACACATCCTTTTCTAGTTACATATCGGTAACATGTGGTATCCTGTCCACCAATTGCTGTTCCAAAGTAGTTAATTGGATGAACATCAGCTGTGCAGCTACTCCATTAGCCGATACCATGGCAACAGTGGTGTATAAGTGAGTACTCCTTTTAGCGTTGTCCGTTTGCCTTACTTTCGAGGGAGATGGCCTAGATGTGTTATTGTGATATATTTCAACAGCTATATGGAGACACACAGAGCTATATTAGCTTCATGACTCCCATGGACTGTGTGCAATGGCTAGATGATTTAGTTCTACATGTGAGTACAGCTGTTATATTTAGGAACAGTGCTACTTATGCATGGTTTGTTTGTACCTGATACTTCTGCAGAACTTTCCTTTCTTGCCTAATTATAATTCTTCTGTATCAAAAAAAAAAAAAAAAAAAAGGTATAACTTCACTCTATTATTATTTTTGTTGATAATTTTACTGATTGTAAACTACACCTTGCTATGTCTTGTATGTTATGTAATGTAAATCTCTGTAACATGTATTCTTGTTGGAGCTTTTCTCCCTAGGACTCCATTGAAAATGGGTTCACTTGGCCCAATGGACCATCCTGGTTAACCAACAGCAAATAAATAAATAAATAAATAAAATGTTTAAGTCTGGCAAGGATGTTTGGCCAGCTCAAGGCCATATGGCTATGCATGAACTGTTATGTGGTGTACAGTGTGCTCATCAGACATCCTTGATTTGGTGTAGAAGTGTAGCATACTGTGCTGTTACTCACTAATTGCTAACACATCCTGGTGTATGCACAACCCTCTGAAGCGGGATTAGTGCAAACAAACCCTATTATATCAGCAGCTGTTCCATTGTCTAACAGCCACTATTTCACTTAGGGCCATGTTAGTGTGTCTCTGACAAGGTAGGTTAAGGCTTCTGCAGATGTCGTAGAGTGTGTGAATGATTTGTGATGTTATTACAGTTTGTATTGTAATATGTTTGGGTGTGGGGGTGATGTTGGTGGGTGTGCTTAGCAAATGCAGGTGTGTAGGAACTGCTTTTATACATAATCACTATGTGCGTGAGGGTTCCTTCCCTATTTTAACACCTTTCCTTTTGTGGACTAATACAATGGTATTTGCAGGCTGATTCATTAAGGCACTGTTATGTGGTTCCTGTATAGCATGCAGGTGATGTTAGTCCTTTAATCCCTTCGGTAATACATCTGAATGTAATAATGTGTTGCTACATGATAGCTGTGTATTTCTGTCACAGGTATTTGCAGTCATCGTAGTTGTGTTGGTGACTGACCCTCTTTGGCTAGGGTTGCCATCTTTTCATATGTCCTTAGTGGATCCTTTTTGGGACACACATCTGATTTTACAGGCTGACACAAATCCATGGTCAGTACAAGGGATAGAACTTTCCTTTCTTGACTAATTATAAGCTTATTCTGGTAGCAGTTTAGTAGCTTATCCTGTTTCCTGTACCATGTAGGTACTTTAGACACAGAAATAACTATTGTATGCACCTATTACAGTACATATGGGACATAATTATGTCCTACAATCCCAGGATATTTGCCACATTTAATATATTTGGTCAGGACACAACCGCCCAAAGAAGGAGTGTCCCTTGCAAAGTGGAATAGGTGGTCACACTATCATTGGCTCATGTCCATAGCACATATTTGTAATGGTGTATAGGCATATGCTCTCCTTATCCTTTTTTCATAAAGGTTGGTAATGGCAGAATGTGTGATTGCTATGGTCTGTATTATACAAATATGAGAACACTTCAACCACTGTATACGGGAGACCTATGGAATTCCAAAACCACAGTGTTCAGATGCACACAGTCCAGGGAACAGACTCCCGTACCCCATATTACCGACATCGACAGTAACTTGCGAAGGTAACACGAACATGGAATACACACGTGCACACACAGACACACTGCTACCCAACACATCCAAACAAACCATCCTACACTACGTATGAGCAGGTGGCGAAGCCCCCCTACACATCCCATGTAGGTGTCTGTGCCCCACACACCACCAACTACTTTAATATTCTACATCCTAGGTCGGACAAACAGACGCACAAAGCTAACTCACAACCACACATTACAGTCCCCCAACAACACACACCACACACAGAACAAACACTACAGCCCTAAGAAACACACGTACACACAGTAACCTACCCAAACCGCAACACCAGAAGCACTGACTAACTGTCCATTAACATCATGAGATTACACCTCGCACATCTGGCGTTTCGGTAGTGTGTGCTTTCATACCTTAAGCCTCGGGATTATGTGCGGCGGTATGTAAAGCAGTCAGTATGTGGTAGGTATCCCATTTATATGTACTTTCATGGTTATGTAGATGTTGTTAACCTATCTATATATCTACATATATATGTATATCCCCATATTTTGACATATCTCTCTCTCTCTCTCCCTCTCTGTCTCTCTCTATCTATATATATGATTGTGTGTATGTATATATATATATATATATATATATATATATATATATATATATATATATTTATATATATATATATATATATATATATATATATATATATATATATATATATATATAATATAATATTATATTATATATATATATATATATATATATATATATATATATATATATATATAAACATACACCTTTCATTGTGTACATGCTGGTTTCTCCTATTTCAACACATTCCTACCTTTTGTGTTTTATCCTGTTAGTATACATGACTGCCATTGGTACATCTCAGGTAGCTTAGTAGTATGTTATTGTGATGAATGTGTACATGGTTGTGTGTTCTAATCCTAGCAGTGAGATCTTTCCTCTCAGAGCAGGCACTGGTAGTGCAAGGGTGATGAACGCACATTTCAGTGGCTGTGTGTTCCACATGTTTATTATTCTGTGGAGAACTACCTATATATGCAAGCTGTGTTTAAGACATACTATGTAACATGTACACATCTTTGAAGATTCCTGTCAGGGATACTCCCCATTATTTGGAAACACATCCCTGATTACATTATACAAAACCTCTCACTAACACTCCAGGGAATCCTTGCAGAGTGGGTGGTGAACAGTAGCTACACCCCAGGGATCCGGCAAGTGGCTCTGCTCCACAGAGGGACAGTTAGTTGATCGATGGGGTGGCAACAGCAGACACGTTTTGCCTATGCTTATGAGTGGCCTCAGTGGTTGGGCATGTACCTACCTATGTATCTATGAACCTGTACATGCAGTATGAACACCTGCTGATAGCTTAATATACTGTTCAGGTATTGACTTACCTTGTGCCTATGGCGGTTGTGTGTACAACAGTTGAGGGCTACCTATGTAGGATGCACAAAGTAGACAACCTATACATGACAATTTACAGGTGGTTGTGTGCATGCCATGTTTGCTGTGTGTGCAGGTGGAGAAGGGTGTCAGTCCATGAGTGGCTACACTGTCATTGTGTGTGCTATACGTTCCCTTTTTGCCAAGGCATGGGCATACTGGGCACACCTCCATCTGCCTACTGGGGCTAGCACAGGGTGTTCGTGGTCTGAGCCCCCCGTGCCTGTGGGTCCCTTGGCAAAGGTGGTGGGCTGTCCCTGCTGCAGCTGTTTCCACAGGATCATATTGTGTAGCATGGCACATACTATGAAGATGTGGGCACACATTCCTGGAGAGTACTGCAAGGCTCCACCAGATATGTCCAAGCAAAGGAACAGTGATTTCAGCATCCCAAACATGCACTCTATGATGATTCTGGTTTCTGTGTGTGCCTCATTATGGCATTCTTGCGTGGCTGTATGTGCATTCTTGATGGGTGTCATCATCCACGGTTCCAGTGCATAGCCAGCATCCCCCACCAGGTGGCCATATGGGATGTCCCCCCTGGCAAATACCTGATACAGCTGTGAGGCATGCCAGATGTGGGAGTTGTGATAGCTTTCAGGACTGCCGGCACACACATCCATGATAAAGCCCTGGGCATTGCACACAACCTGGCAGTTGATGGAGGGGAATCCCTTGCGGTTTATGTAGTGCCTACCCTGCTCACCGGGTGGTGACTTGATGTGTATGTGCATTCAGTCTACTGCACCCAGTACCTCTGGGTAGTCCGCCACATGGTGGAAGAGATGCATATTGCTGGCCAACTCCTCCTGCGTTCAGGGGAAGTGTATGTGCTCATTGGCATGTGGTAACATGGTATCCAGGAACTGGTGGAGTACCCTGGATGCTGATGCCTGTGAGATCCCCATGATATCCCCAGTTGGCCTTTTGAAAGTACCTGTGGCTAGTATTCTCAAGCTTACACATACCTTCGTGTCCACTGGGATGGGTTCCCCTCTGTTACTTCTGGCTCTGAGGCATGGCAGGCACAGCTCAACAAGTTGCTGTATGATGTCCCTGTCCACCCTGCAATGCTCTACTATCTCCAGATCATGTAGCCCCTGGTAGGTTACCCTGGGTCTGAACACTCATCTCCTCCTCCGGTGCCTGAGATGGTTGTCAACATCATCCTCCACACCGTCAGTCTCCAACACATGCTGGTGAATCAAAGCTATGGCAGCCCCTAACATATACATATTCAAAGTTCCTCGTCTGTATACACCAATGGTGCAGAGTGTCTGGGAATACACAAGTGTGTGTGTGGGGCTTTCACACATTATACTATTGTGCAATGGATGATGCCATAAACCCTTGTTTTGGTTTACATTTCTGCATGCTTACGCTACGCCTGCACCACTTCATGAATCACTACATACCTTAATTTGCATGCTACACTGCTGTACATGGGGTAATTAGCATACAAGTGCAGTAAGCTGTGCAGCTCTGGCGTACGCTGGTAGTGCACATGGAAACAGTTCGTACCTGGATCGGTCAGCAGCCATATTTGACATTAAAACACCAACGCTACACCTGCGCCTGGAGCAAGCTTCATGAATCCTGGGGATAATCTTGTACCTGTTGGCCTGCAGAGGGTAAGATGAATAAAATCATTATGAAAAAATAAAGAGGCTTTTCCCTTGCAGGATGGCATCATGTTTCACCAACTCTCATTTCTACTCTCCTGCTAGCTAACAAATAGAATAGGAAATAGGTAATGACTGATGAATCGTTCAATAAATTAAGGGGAAAGGGATAGGTGAATGTGAAAAGAAATGAACAAAACAGTATATAACATGATGAACAAGCACTGATTCTTTTAGATGTGGCAGGTTATTTGGAATAATATACGTTATTGTGTATTGTATTAGTATTTGCTGCTACCAAACATTTTGGGCAAAATAAAGCACAGGATCGATGAGGCGTCACATAAGAGTGCGATTTAGTGTTAAAGTGACTGCCTGCTTGACTGTACTTCTACCTCTACGAGCTTAACATTTTTACTTTTTCTAAGACAACATTATTTAAAATGCATTGTTTTGTATTTAATCACATTCTGAGTATTTTATTGACATTGCATTGTGACATGTTGCCAGGGATATGAACTTTCCCACTATTTC
Organism: Protopterus annectens; assembly: GCF_019279795.1. Taxonomy (NCBI): domain Eukaryota; kingdom Metazoa; phylum Chordata; order Ceratodontiformes; family Protopteridae; genus Protopterus; species Protopterus annectens. Next base: position 858,461,454 of record NC_056729.1, on the reverse strand, counting down.
TGTTGCCAGCTTGGTGGATATGGGCATCCTGTAGTAATGTAGAAATTGCCTCATGTTTAATGACAACCAGTTAACTTTCAAACCAACTGATATAGTTTGTGAGATATATATTTACACAATGTCACTGGAAGGAAAGCTCTCACATAAAAGCACTCCTAATGTCAATAAGGTTGTCAGTAGTACACACGCTGCACCAATCACACATAGTTCAAAGCAGAAACATACAACCACATATGTTGCAACACTTAAATGCAACTTTCCTTAACCTCAAAGACCTCCTAGATGAAGTACACATGACAAATACCCTCAGCAACCCCATGTGCACTCTTTCAAACCAACACCCACATCAATACATACAGCCACTCCCATGGAGCCTCTACTTCTAAGCACATAAGCTACCACACAATCCAACATTCTGGTCATTGGGAACTTCATTGTGAGACACACTCTGATGGTCCTTTCACTAGGATTAGTAAGCACAAAGTCACAGTCAGTTGCTCATCAGAGGCCAGGATCCACCACATTACGTATGCACTCAGGTCATTGGACCACAAGTACCAGTATGATACAGACAAATAAACTGGGACAGAGCCATGGACTAAAACTAAATGCCAAGAAATGTATAATAGTATCCTTTGGGAAGTTATCCACCCAAGGTAACAATCATATTGACAATGCATCCCTTAGAGGTGACCCGGTAGTCAGGTAATTGGGGACACACATAGACAGTAATCTAACCTTTTACCATCATGTGCCTACAGTAGTGAGGAAAGTATCCTACATTGAGCAACTTATAAACAAGGGTATGGTATCTAGGTTTAAGGAGGTAATATTTCGACTGTATTTGGCATTCATCAGAACTATCACAGCCAACAACTGGAACATCCACAGAAATTCCTCACTAAGAGGTATAGGGTGTAAGTAACATGCCCCTGCACAGACCACCTCAAGGCCCTATCCCTTTATATTGTCTGTATACAGGCTATTGAGGGAAGATGTATGCCTGCTATATAAGGCATTACCAGACCCCACCTGGATAGATCCCCTGCATATCCACAAAGCAATCATCACCAAAATTACCAATTGTAAAGACTTAAACCTTGCCTGTGATATAAATAGGACCTATTGGAGAGACAGGAATGTATCACAGAGACTACCCCCTCCATGTAACAGGCTCACCATCCATAAGAAGCAGAGTTTGTTCCTAACTCAATTGAAGTGTAACTTGAACAATCAGTTGGGGAACAAGAAACTCATCCCTGGTTCAACATCTATGTCTCTAATGGGCACAGGCAGCCAGTAAATGTTTCATCTCCCGGTCCCATGCTTGTCAATGTCTCATCTTCCAAGCCCCTACTTACACTTATCAAGGTTAACAGAACTTGTCAGAGATTTGGGGTGCATGGCTAGGCTTAGAAATGCCCATGTGGTCATTAGCCTAGTGTACACCTATGAACCTATGAACATTATATAGCAACTAATATAAATGTATCTGCAATGTCAATGTTATTTCCACTTAGTTGTGCCAGTGCAAACGTATAACTAAATATGACATTTGTACCTGTCAAAGGTGAGAGAAGCATTATTTTTTTTTTTGCATTGCTCATAGGTGGAATTGTATCATTGATGAGGTTACAAGGCATGAATTTTATTTCACCTGTTCATAATTAGCATACATTATTACAAATATTTGACAGGTGGTGCTTTCCACTAAAATACTTTTTTATTTATTTTTATTATGGATAAAGAGACATGATTCATATCTGAAAAAAAAAATCAGGATTTTGTGTATGTCTAGTTTTCCTACAGAATTTCTTGGCAGATGATATATTTTGACACTGATCATGTTGTGCGCAGAATTAAACTACTAAAAGGAGCTGATGCTTTCCAATGCAAAGACAGATGCACTATTCATCCAGTTTTTTAGGACCATGTTATTGACATCTGAGCAGACGTTCACAACATATAACAATGCCAAATGGGAAGAGATTTACTTTCTAGTTTAGGTAAGAAATTCCTAAGTAATTACATTTGATTCTGCATCATAAAATAATTTGACTGCATCTGTCTCATACTGACATACCCACACTACCATGAAGGATCTTTTGAATGTGTTATTTCTTTTAAAAGCCACAAGGTGGTGATGTTCTTCCTTAGTCAATGAATTTGTCTCGCCAGTCAAAAGGAAAGTGACTTTTAACATTTATTTTTCTCTGAAAATGAATTACTGAGTACTGTGCTTTGCTTTAGAGTACACAAAATAGAACAACTTTTTACACTGTGTGCTTTAATGCTCGGACTTTTATTTTTAACCCCTGTGATTTTTTTTCCCGATAATGACATTTATTTACTTTGTTTGACTTTGTTTCATAAAGACCTAGTAAAACTTTGTGTGACTATTTGTTACACTTGTAGATTCTGTGCATCCGCTCCACCCAAACAACTGTATATTGTTTATACTTCTATGATGCAGTTATATATGCTTTTACTGTTAGTTAATAAAAACATATGCATTTAATATAACCTGAATAACTGATCTAAATAATGCTATGAACTTTAAAAGCCCATAAGACAGAAAACAGAATACACACCTATGCATGTTATAAAAATGAAGGAGTTTACAAAACACCAACCGTGTTATTGACATGTAACAAGAAACCTGGTAAGAGAAAAAGAAGCTTGCACAACAAGTGTAACTATATGCACCAGTAACAAATTCTAAAATTTAAGACTCAAATGTAAAAATCCCAGCAGAGAAGAAGAATACTACAATATTTGCTGACAGTTGTGGCATACCTTATTGTAACATAGAAGCATACCATTCAAAGAAAACTGGAGTGACCACTGACATTCACACTGAGACAATTGCCACATCTTCACCCATACCAAAGATCCAGTATTTTGTCTGTGTGTGTGGTTTCCACACCATATACGTTTTTGCTGCATTCACTTTGAATCCACAGCTGCATGCTATTTAAGTCCTTGATATATAAAACTCTGTCTCTAAAGCAGTTCATAGGTTCATAGGTTCATACTAGGCTATCTGCCCTAGGGCATTTATAAGCCTAGCCAGAGTGTGTTTGGCTTTCGCCACCCATTTTAAATTAATTTTGCTATGCCCTTTTTCAAGGCTAGTATACTGTGCCTCTGTCTAACAGTGACACAGAAGTGATACCCGGGGTAAACTTACGATCTCCCATCCACTCATCAAGATTCCTCTTGAAGAGAGTCAGTGAGGGACTCTGCCTAACCTGGACTGGGATTTTATTCCAGAGTGAAGGGAGCCTCTGGGTTATGAATCTGTCCCTCCGGCATGTCCTATTTATTTCAGTGCTGAGGTTCAAGTCTCTCAAGCGCGTAACTGTTACAAATACCTTTCTCCATTCTGTCTCTAATAAGCAATATAAGGAGTGCTGCAAAAGTGTGCCTTTCTGAATTGCATAAACCTTTACAGAAGTGTTCACCGAATCCTCCTCACCTCCCCACTAATTATATATACCAACTCCGAGATCGCACTACAGTGGGGAAAGGGCAGATTTCCTTATCCCTCCATTAGGGATAAATATGTACTTTGTGCCATTTTCTTTATGTTGGCCAACTATGATCATTCAGTGATACTTTTTACAATCATATAGTCTTTCAATGACACGAATTGTTGATGCTATGTTTACAATAAATGGCTTTTCGAGGAATGTGGCATTTGATCAGTAAACATAGACTCACTTTAATAGTATGTATAAGGGAAATAATTATATGTGTTTCTGAATTGAATAGAATAGAATAGAACAGAACAGAATAGAATAATAGAATAACAGAATGAATAGAATGAACATAATAGAATAGAATAATAGAATAATGGAATAACAGAATGAAAAGAATGAATAGAACAGAATAGTAAGATGTAGGACATGTGAAATAAAAAGGAAGGGGATTCTAAAGAGAGGGAATAAGTGACAAAGAGAGAAAGCATTATTGTTATATGTCCTGTAGGGAGTATTTAGATTAGGAATTCAAATGGGTTTTTAGAAAGTTACAAAGTTTGAGAGAAAAATGTCCTTAACACTGGGAGCAAAGGATTTCTATAATTTATGGCCAAGAAGAAAGAAAGCATGGTTGGAGGTGTACAATTCAGACTGAGGGAGTTACAGGCAAGGACCGGATTGGTCAAGGTTCCCTGCCTTGTAACATGGTGCAGGCCTTAAAAGTTTAGAATTTAAATGTTGATGAGCATATTCATGAAGGAGCTTGAACTGCTAAGAAGGTAAAAAGGAGGAATGGCCTTTGTGTAACAGGTAGCCATTTAGCATTTTGTAAAGTTATGTAATTGTGTCAGATCTGGGGGAGTTTGTAATATACTTGTAAATTTTGTTAGAGATAGTTTGAAGGGTGTATACATTTTTGGCTGACACTGCTGAAACCAGGGAGAGGTCAAATTATAGTTGGAGAGGAGGATTACTTTTACAAAGACATATTTGGTTGAGTAGGAAAGAAAGGGGGATATGATTTGTGCCCAAAGAAGACAGTTAATCTTTTTAAAAGGATTACCCAGATATGAGTTAAATGTGAGATGGGGATAGCCACAGGCCAAGGTAATTGAAAGAGGAAACTTGCTCTAAGGAAGAGTTATTGTGATCCTGAATTAATACAGACTGTATGTATGTATGACTGGACAACAAACAGAGGAGAGAGCTGACACATTTGGATGGAGAAAACTAGGATGGGGATGAGGGTAGTTATCCCAGTCCTGACACCACACTGCCTGGTCTTTTTCAGAGAAAGAGGTCAGTAAAAACATTAACTGTTGTTTCCACTGAGTACTGCCTGCCTGAGATGGTTGTAATGGCAGTCTTAGGCAGAAGTCACAAAAGGTGCCTTTCTAGGCAGCCAATACAAGCTTCAAGCTGTCAGTCCATGAACACCCCCACCCCACCTCTGCTATCTCACACACCGTGTCAAATTGTGATCCACTACAGCATCATCAGAAGGAACAACACTTCCCTCCACTTAATGACTGCCAGAGGCCAATGGGGACATGTCCAGGTCACCCTGATATGTATTAACGTATTCAATACATTTATTGCAAATATTTCTAAGGCTATGTTGAGAAACCTTGCAGCAAATTAGCCCATATGTTGCAGCAAAATAAAAACACAAAATAGCTGAGTATTTTAACTGAAAGCTCAAAACATTTTTAACAGAAGTTGTTCATATTTTGGGACTGCAACCTGTTAAGTTTTATGCCATAAAGTGCATTTACAATCAACTTAATTTAAAGTAGTTCTTTACATCTGAATGTTGCTGGAATTTAGCAAGTCAAAAGTTGATATTGCATCTTACTATCTTAAAAATGTGATATAGTTTGGTTTCTATGATTGTGAAGTGGCAGATCATTTTAAGGCTCAAAGACCTGTCTTTGCCAAAATATACTCCACAGACTTGATGTTATTTAATTTGTGTGAAAATCAGTGCACCTGTGCTTCACTGACCAGTGTTCTGTCTTGGTCTTTTATTTGAAAAATGAATGTATCGATTTGTTTGACCTTAATGCATTGCCTTGTGTGAGGTGTCAGTGTGCTTTCAGGGAATTTCCTTAGTTTTCCACTGTAGTATGACCATGGAGTTGGTATATTTAATTTAGTGGAGTGTGGGGTTGAAGCTCATCTAACAGAAGATACAAGGGGCTTGCATTCTAGCAAAAAGGATTTTTTTAGCAATTGAATGGCTTTTGAGTTACGGTTTTCAAAACAGAATTTTCAAAAAGTGTATCTCAGTTAAGGTTAAAGTGATAAATCATAGCTAACTCATGAAAAAATCATTTAAATAAGCACATTGTGAGAGAAATATTCGGGAAAAATGCAAAGTAAAATATATTATTCATCTTGTGGCATGAGGTGTTTGCCTGGTCTGAGTTGAGAAATACACTAAATGACTTGTAGTATAGTCATTTTACTGACCAGAGGGACTCATTAGTTAATGTTCTGTTATTCTGTGCTTCTATAAATTTTGTACATTTGCATGGGTTAGCTGTCCTCTGTACAGAAACAAAGACCTAGAAAGCAAATTTTCCCTGTAGAACAGTTCATAAAACTGTACCTTGTAAAGCAGCAATATAGAGTAAACACCTTGTGTGACAACATGCTTAGAACTGCTAGTTGTGTTTCAAGTAGAAAGACCTACAGGTATAATAGATTATCAACCATTCAGTGACTGAAGCCCAAGTACCCTCTGTCTGGAAACAATTCTTTACTATAACCATACAGAAAGGAATTAACTCCACTGCACTTTCTAACTTCAGATCAATTGGAATTCTATCTCCTCTCCTCAAAATATTAGAAAAATGTGTCCAAAAGCAAATCATTGACTACCTAATTCACAAACACTAACTTACCCCCACAGAACATGGCTTTTACTCCAACCACAGTGCATCAACTGCACTCATTGTCTTCACCAATACTACTGCACTAGCCAGAGATAACAACAAACTAGTCTCCTGTCTATTCCTTGACCTCTTCAAAGCATTCAACACAGTCTCTCATCCCCTGCTGCTGCCCAGACTATCCAATCTAAATCTTTCCACCTCAACTATTTCCTGGTTTGATAGTTACCTAACTGACAGACCGCAATCTGTCAAATGGCTTTCCACACTATCCTCTGCTCTTCCTATCAAGATAGGAGTTTCTCAAGGATCAATACTTGGACCATTATTAATCAACATATTTTCCAATCTCCTACACACATCTTGTCCACAATCATCTCTCTTTCAATATGCTGATGACTCTACAGTCGTCATCATAGCTGATAACCTCTCAGAACTTCTTCTTCTTTCAGCTTTTCCCAGTTAGGGGTCACCACAGCTGATCACCTGTCCGCTCATGATTGGCAGTGGAGTTTTATGGTGTCAAGTAACTAAACTCCCTAATTCAAAAATCCTTCAAATCTATTGAACAATGGTTTACTAATAACATGTTAATCCGAAATCCTAACAAGACAAAACTGCTGCTTTTCATACCAACATCCCTCAACCACTTAAAACTCAATTTATCTCATGCCTTAGCAATACCTCTCTTCTAGGGGCCATTATAGATGACCAGCTCTAATTTTACCTACATGTACTCAATAGCATCAAGAAAACCCACCAAAAACTTGGACTACTCTGCATAAATTAAAAAAATTCTATCAAATGAGACTAGAATCTCACTTTCACATGCCTACCTTTACCCTAGTCTCTTCTACAGCTCACAAATCCTCACCAACCTACAGACATCTCTTCTAACCAAACTAGAATAAACTTATAACAAGGTCACTTTACTTACCACTGTCATGCCCTCAACATCTTAATCTAGTTAGAATTTCCCCACCTGCTACTTCTCTCTCAGCTACAAATCATACACTCCATCCTGCCCAAGCACCCCCTTCTGTTCTGTTATCTCTCCATTGGTCTCTTTCAACAACCCTCCCAGGACCCTGTAACGCACTTACCAATATATACTGCAAATCTATAAGCTGAGAACCTCAATGGAACATAATCTGTACAGTTAGTCCCCCTCCCTCTCTTGGAATAAACTTCCACTGGAAATTAGAAGCATTAATAATTCACAACACTTCAAAAGCATGCTCAAAAACTTAGTAACTAACACCTGGATATGCCATTATAAACACCCCCTTGAACTTTCTTGCCTCACCTCACACAGTCACTAAATACCATAACATACCATACTGCACTACCTCTCTAGAAACTCATTTCCCCCTCAAACTTACCTCTTCTACCTCTCCATTCTTATCCTTACCAACTAAATCTCTTAACCCGCAATTAATCTGCTTTTATGTTACTTTTTTACTCCTATCTATCAAATCCTTATTCTCTGAAACTCCAAACAAATGTTCATTAAAGGCTACTTTAGTCTAACTTGACACTTTGCTCTCACTATACTCCTTACTTTCCCTGACACAATATATTTCTCCATACAGCTCATCTTGCTGCAACAAATGTATCCGTTTTGCAAAATATTGCGAACTAAGCAATGCTTTTCAATTACCTTGGACTCTAATGAGTGTATATTAACATATGATCACTTGAATTTACTAGTCTTGTTAGTTTTTCTCTATTACCATTCTCATCTAATTGTGAAGCTTTCTCTTTTATCACATATTTTTTATCATACATTTTTCTCTATTATCATTTATGTATAATTGTACATTTTTTCTCCTAGGCCTCTGCTGAAAAAGGGCAATAGCTCAGTTGTACAATCCCAGTCAACACATGTCAGAATAAATAAACAAATAAATAAATATATAAATATGATCAACCAAAAATCACATGACCATTAAAACATATGAGTAAGTTTAAATGCCACTCAGGCACGTGGTTCTCATGAGAATGTTTTAATATCAAGTGTTTTAAAATTAGGATCTGCCAAATTCAGATCAGGTTTTATACTTCTATATTTACCCATTTTTATACAATTTTGGACAGTATTCATACTTTTTTAGTAAAATAGTTGCATGTTTTTAATGTGGTAATGTGTTTTGATGGTGAAGTTATTTTTGAAAGATCATGTGACATTTATGAAGGTACTTAATCAATTGCTTAATATTATTTTTTTAATTATGATGAAGAACACAACTGTTTTGGAATGAAAGTCGTAAATCAGTGTTTAAATAATTTATATCTCTGGATAAGACAGTTGTTCAGTGTTTTTGATTTCCTCTTAAATGGCCTGATGGTGGTTAGCACATGGTGTACCAAGAGAGACAGTCATAAAATCACATACAGGAGGATCAACATCCAACTCATTTACAATAGGAAAACAAGAATATCTGGAATAACAAGTCATATTGATAGTTTGATAATTAAGGTGCAGTTAACATCAAACACAAATATATTTTTGTCATAACTCATGTGGATATGAAAAAACGGAAATAGCTTCTTAATTATAAGGTAATGGTAGGAGTCAACAAAATCAAATGCATTCATTAGCTTAATAATAGCATTTTCACTGTGGATTTTTTTATTCTTGTCCACTATTTTTTGCCTATTTTGCATCAGTCACACTGTACCATTCAACTCCTACAACTGCATAATAATTTGGAAATATTAACACGTTTTCTACTATCTATCAAGAAATTCAAGTTCTCCTTTGCAGAAATCATACATATCAAACATCTTTAGATATTTCTGGCACATTCTTTTTGATTTGTGACTTCTCTTTCTTCATTCCTCCTTACCTGGTGCACTCCCACCATTTTTTGATCTGTTCAAACTAATATTTTTATTGGACACCCCGGGGATCACTTTTGTGGCTCTGCTCGACAGGGGCACAGGTAATTAACTTTTTTGGGTGGGAACCTTGTTGGCTAGGCTTACTTAGGCCCTTGGGCCGATAGCCTAGTACCTACCTATGAAGCTATGAACCTATGAATGTCAGGATGACACGTTATAAACTAAACTTATAACCCTTGCATTTTTAGAAGCAAAATTATTGCTAAACCAAAAAAAAATATATAAGTTAAACAAATTATAATCAACTGTTAAATTTCAACTATCCAAGTTTTTAGTTTATCAGACAGCATTGTCGCCTCATAGTAAGACGTTGTCCTGTTCAATTCTCAGCTAAAGTGTCTTCTGTGTGTGGAGACATGAGTGAATGGACGTACCTTTGTTGAAGGTTGTACGTCAGGGCTGGCAACTCGGTAAGTAAAATTCTACTGCCAATCATTAGCGGACCGGAGTTCCGCTGTGGCGACCCCTAACCGGGAAAAGCCGAAAGATGCAACAGACTGCTTAAATTTAAATTGTGTATTGTTGAACTTAACAACATTTTTTTTTCTAGAATTAATGACTATGACATGGAACAAGGGAAATAAAATCTTAAGAAAGAATTACTACCATAACAAACCCAGACCCTAGAAATTTTGAAGTAAAATTGTCTGGGCTTGGTTAGGACAAGTGATAGTAAAACTATGAGCAGTACAAGCAGTACAAGATGTAAATATTAGAAAATGTGCTGCAATGTCTTCCCCATAGACTAGCATGGAAGTAACTTCTCTAAGCAGCTTACTGCGCAAAAGTAAACATGGAATACTAGCGATAAGAATGAGTCACTTACTTCACAGCTTATACTTTAGAAAATGTTTAAAAAACTGGTAAATGTATAGAGAATACAGATAGTGTCTTTCATCTAGCTTCTTCTTTCTTATAGTATGACTGATTTATTAGCCTCCAAAATCAGTAGTGTGTCCATGAAGCTATCAGATGCAGCAAGAAAGTGCTCTTAACACGAGAAACTATAACACCTATAAAACCTAATGCTGGTTTGTAAAAGAAAGGTAATATGATTCACATGCTTTTCTTCTATTACATCAACAGGACTAAAATACTAAACATAGTAATGAAACCTGAAATGTTCCTTAAGGATAGATACACATAAAACCATTATAATGGGAGCTTGTTAAAAGAACAAGTGCTATTAGCACCAGAAGCATTATCAGGCAATCTGTATTAAATAAGAAGTGTGCATTCATTCCTTTATTTGAATATTTATACAATCAACATGACAAATAAGAATTCACATATTTTTTGTAGATGCTTAGCATCGTCAGCTTTATAAACTTTCTCTTTACTTAAAAACTTTAACCCATATGGACAATAACTTTCAAAACAATGTACCATTTTGACAAATTGTTGTACAAATGCATACATATTCTTCTGAAACTCCAGTGTAAAATTCTGACAAAGAGATACATCTAGATCAAATCAAGATTACCCTTTATCTTGACTGCTATTTGAATTGTTTATATATATATATATATATATATATATATATATATATATATATATATATATATATATATATATATATTTAACTATATATATTACTTCAATAATTTTGCATAAACAATTGTTTAGTGTTTTTTCTTAGAAATTGCTGGATATAAAGCACAGTTGGCTCTCTCAGTTATATATTTAGAAGTAAGTGTATATGGTCCATATGCAAAAGGAAAGTGGCCTTAGATTGTAAAAATTAAGTACATTTGAAGAAACAATTTCAAGCATACCTCTCACAATTACATTATTTACACCATGAATGCACTTCTAAGTCAGTCACATTTTGTTTCAACATTTTTCATTCTTCATCTAATTTCATTTATTTTCAGACAAATTTTGTTGAATAGGAGAGAGCTCTTTATAGCATCTAGAAATAGTTCACCTGAAGAATTAATGACATTAACAGATGACCCATCAGGAAAGGTTGAAAATGTTTTAACACAATGGTTTTGATGACCTGAGAAATGCAACTTTCTAGGTAAAGCATCCAGTATGAAGAATTTATAAGAACTAGCTGTTTGTTCAGAAATATTCTCAGGTACGTTTCTTCACAATAGGTGTTATTTGTCTAGACAGTAAAGTAGAGACCCAGGTAAATTCTTAGCTTTAGCAATCTGAATTCCACATATGGATGTTGTTCATTTTGAGTTCTACATTGCATTTATGCAAAAACATGGATTTTCTGAATGAAAAAATAACATAAAACATGCATATCTAATAGTAGATGATATTATGAGCATGGATTTATCAATAATCTTTTTTTTGTTGTTGATAGATGTAATGCTTCCTTTTCCAGCTGTTGAACAACACCATAACATGACAATACGTCTGCGTCATCCTGTCACTTCAGAAACCTATTCTTTAACAGAAGTTATATCAAGGATACTGCCTTACTAAAATGTATGAAACATTCAATAACTATGTTGTTACTGTATTCAAAGAATGCTATCAATTATTTCCATTCATTTTCATCTTGTTACGTGGTACAAACTTTCAATTAATTAAGTTTAAATGAACTTTGAAATGAAGGCTACAAACTCCTGAGTATTTTTTGTAAATGTTTGATGTGTTGACTGTGGTACCTTCACCTGTACAACATATGCCATATGATTCCTTAATGTTATAATGAAATGTCTGAATACTAAGAGCAAGCACATTAAATAGTTAACATACCATTGCCCTGAATATTCTGACAGGTTTCCTGAATACTTGATCTGACTAAATAGAAAACAAATTGACACTTTATACCATTACCTGATTCATATCACAGTCAAATAATTACAAAGTGTAATGTATTTACACTTCTTAATATGTGTGCATTTCATAGAGGTATTAAAGAAATAGAAAAGTGAAGCCGCGGTGGTGCAGCAGTAACGTTGTTGCCTCATAGCAAGAGGTTCTCCCATTCGATTCTCGGCTGGAGCGCCTTCTGTGTGGAGTCGGCATGTTTTCCCCACGGTCGAGTGGCATTAGAAAGACATGTGTAGAATGGGCGTGCCTTCGCTGAAGGTTGGGCATCGAGATGGCACCTCGGCATCCATAAAAAAATCTACTGCCAATCATTAGCGGACCGGAGTTCCGCCATGGCATCCCCTAAATGGGAAAAGCTGAAAGAAGAACATTAAAGGAATAGAAAAGCATATTAAAATTATCTCATTACAAATGACAGCTCACTGTATTAATTGCCAGATGGAGTCACATTTTAAAATCATAGCATCTAAATTCTCACAAAAGGTTTACATGAAAAAAATGTAAAGCAATTTTAAAAACACGTGAATTATTTTAATTCAAAGCATATATATAAAAGAAGTTTCTAATTTTGTCATGTATGTTGTATATATGTTCTGATATAGGTTCTCCTGCTAGTGGATGAACATTGAACTTTTGAGCTTCAACTGCCTGAGTTTCAACTCACTGATGATTGGAGTTCCTCCACAGGAAATCACTGTCAGCTAGTTGTGCCAAAAGTGAATCCCTTTAGGGAGGAATTTCCCCCTTTTTGAGTAAGTGCGATCTTGGAGTTGGTATATATATATATATATATATATATATGTTTGGGGGTGTAGGGGACTTGGTCCCTGCAAAAACGCTTAAAACATTTTTTTTTTTTTTTTGACAAGATGTTTTTGGCAAATGCAGTTTGCAGATTCCAGTGACGACCATATGATATAGGTTCACTTCTAAATCTTGAAATCTCAAAATCCCGAATCTCAAGCTACTGAACTCAAAATCTTGAAAGCTCAAAATACTGCACACTTATAATAACACCAACACTTACTATATTGCAGCTGAAATACATGCAGAAACATATTACTCTTCTGCAACTATAAGCAGAGGGGCAAGCCCCCCTGCATCCCCCATGTGGGTGGCTACACCCCCCCACACCCCCTGCTACTTAAATATATCAACTCCAAGATCGCACTTCACAGAAGAAAATAGCAAACATACCATGACATGCTTCATGACTGCCTGTTGTAACCTTAGTCATGTTCCCTTTTAATGTACTATACTACAACATAACTCATCTTAGTGTAGTGAAGTGCAATCTCAAAGTTGATATATTTAAATAGCAGGGGATGTGGGGGTGCAGGCCCCCACATGGAGGATGCAGGGTGGCTTGCCCTCCTGCTTATAGTTGGAGTAGGTTAATATGATTTGTCTTTTCTTTGTTTCTGTAAGTATTTCTGCTGCAATATAGTCAGTGTTGGTGTCCACCAAGTTTTCCGATATTATGAGTTTTCAGTATTATGAGTTCTCGGTATTTTGAGCTTTCGAGATTTTTGAGTTCATTATTTTGAGATTGGGGATTTTGAGCTTTCCAGATTTAGAAGTGAACCCATACATATATATATATATATATATATATATATATATATATATATATATACACTGTGTATATATATATATATATATATATATATATATATATATATATATATATATATATATATATATATATATATATATATATATATATATATATATATATATATATATATATATATATAGATATATATATATATAGCATTCTTCTTCTGCTGGTGGCATAGTTTCCCAACTTTAATGTTATGTAGGAAAAAAATGGTATTTTTAATCATGATTGTTCAATACAGACGAATAGGCAATAAACTGAAATTCTTGAGACTATGCATACGTTTCACATAAAAAACTTAAAATTTAAGCTGCTGTATCCAGCACTTCTAAAGGTTTTCTTCATGGATTCTAATGAAGTAATGTACAAGCTATGCCAATTCAAATCTGAAATGGTAATCTGTGATGCTTTACAAGACTTAGGAGGAGAAGTGGCTGAACTAAGGTAGCCATATATTCAAGTAGTGGTCAGAGATTAACCTAGCCACTGGGGATGCACAAGCCAGTGCATTTCTTTGTGCCAGTCCCAAGCCCAGATAAATGGGGAGGGGTTGCTTCAGGAAGGGCATCCGGCGTAAAAATTCTGTCACATCACTTATGGCGCAAAAATTTCATATTTCCATACTGGATCGGTTGAGGACCGGGTTAACAATGACCGCCACCAGTACTGTTAGCCAACAGGATGCTGGCAGAAATTGGGCTACTGTTGGCCGAAGGAGAAGAGGAGGGTGAAGGCATGCTCGAAGGCAGGAAGAGAGGAGGAAGGTTAGAAGTGTAACAGTGAGGGTAGTAACTTTGAATGTTGGCAGTATGACTGGTATAGGAAGAGAGCTAGCTGATATGATGGAGGGAAGGAAGGTTGATATATTGTGCGTGCAAGAGACCAGATGGAAGGGAAGTAAGGCCAGGTGTTTAGGAAACAGGTTCAAATTGTTCTATCATGGTGTGGATGGCAGGAGAAATGGGGTAGGGGTTATACTAAAGGAACAATATGCCAAGAGTGTTTTAGACATGAAGAGAGTGTCTGACAGAGTGATGTTTATGAAGCTCGAAATTGATGGTGTAATGATGAATGTTGTTAGTGCATATGCTCCACAAGTTGGGTGTGCGATGGATGAGAAAGAGAAATTTTGGAGTGAGCTGGATGAAGTTGTGGTGAGTCTACCCAAGGGTGTGAGACTAGTGATTGGAGCGGACTTTAATGGGCATGTTGGTGAAGTGAACAAAGGGGATGAGAAATGAGGTATGGTGTTAAGGAGAGGAATGCAGAAGGTCAGATGATTGTGGATTTTGCGAAAAGGATGGACATGGCTGTGGTGAATACGTATTTTAAGAAGAGGGAGGAGCATAGGGTGATGTACAAGAGTGGAGGAAGTTGCACAAAAGTGGATTATATCCTATGTAGGAGGACCAGTCTGAAGGAGATTGGAGACTGTAAAGTGGTGGTAGGGGAAAGTGTAGTTAAGCAGCATAGAATGGTGGTCTGTAGGATGACGGTGATCAAGAAGAGGAGGAGGTGTGTGAAAGCAGTGCCAAGGATTAAGTGGTGAAAGTTAAAAAAGGGTGATTGTGAAGTGGAGTTTAGGGAAGAGTTAAGACAGTCACTGGAAGGCAGTGGAGAGTTGCCAAATAGCTGGGTAACTACAGCAGAACTAGTAAGGGAGACTGCTAGAAAGGTGCTTGGTGTGACATCTGGACAAAAGAAGGAGGACAAGGAGACCTGGTGGTGGAATGAGGAAGTACAGGAGAGTATACAGAGGAAGGGGCTGGTGAAGAAGAAGTGGGATTGTCAAAGAGATGAAGAAAGTAGACATGAGTATAAGGAGATGAGGCGCATGGCAAAGAGAGAGGTGGCGAAAGCTAAGGATAAGGCGTATGGAGAGTTGTATGAGAGATTGGACACTAAAGAGGGAGAAAAGGACCTGTACCAATTGGCTAGACAGAAGGATAGAGCTGGGAAAGATGTGCAGCAAGTAAGGGTGATAAAGGATAGTGAGGGAAAGGTACTCACAAGAGAGGAGAGTGTGTTGAGTAGATGGAAAGAGTATTTTGAGAGGCTGATGAATGAAGAGAATGAGAGAGAGAGAAGTTTGGATGATGTGGGGATAGTGAATCAGGAAGTGAAACAGATTAGCAAGGAGGAAGTAAGGACAGCTATGAAGAGGATGAAGAATGGAAAGGCTGTTGGCCCAGATGACATCCCAATGGAAGCATGGGGGTGCTTAGGAGAAATGGCAGTGGAATTTTTAACTAGATTGTTTAAAGAAATTTTGAAAAGTCAGAGGATGCCTGAGGAGTGAAGAAAAAGTGTTTTGGTACCTATCTTTAAGAATAAGGGTGATGTGCAGAGCTGCAGTAACTACAAAGGGATAAAACTGATCAGTCACAGCATGAAGTTATGGGAAAGAGTAGTAGAAGCTAGGTTAAGAAGGGAGGTGATGATTAGTGATCAGCAGTATGGTTTCATGTCAGGCAAGAGCACTACAGATGCAATGTTTGCTCTGAGAGTGTTATTGGAGAAATACAGAGAAGGTCAGAAGGAGTTGCATTGTGTCTTTGTAGACTTGGAGAAAGCATATGACATGGTGCCTAGAGAAGAGTTGCAGTATTGTATGAGGAAGTCGGCAGTGGCAGAGTAATATGTAAGAGTGGTACAGGATATGTACGAGGGTAGTGTGACATTGGTGAGGACTGCAGTGGGAGTGACAGATCCATTTAAGGTGGAGGTGGGATTACATCAAGGATCAGCTCTGAGTCCTTTCTTATTTGCAGTGGTGATGGACAGGTTGACACATGAGAACAGACAGGAGGCCCCGTGGACTATGATGTTTGCAGATGACATTTGTAGTGAGAGTAGGAATCAGGTTGAAGAGACTCTGGAGAGATGGAGATATGCTCTAGAGAGCAGAGGAATGAAGGTCAGCAGGGCTAAGACAGAATATATGTGTGTAAATGAGAGGGAGGGTAGAGGAATGGTGAGCATGCTGGGAGTAGAGTTGGTAAAGGTGGACGAGTTTAAGTACTTGGGATCAACAGTTCAGAGTAATGGTGAATGTGGAAGAGAGGTGACGAAGTGAGTACAGGCAGGGTGGAATGGGTGGAGAAGAGTGTCAGGAGTGATTTGTGACAGACGGGTACCAGTAAGAGTGAAAAGGAAGGTCTACAAGAGGGTAGTGAGACCAGCTATGTTATATGGGTTGGAGACAGTGGCATTGACAAAAAGGCAGGAGTCAGAGCTGGATGTGGCAGAGTTAAAGATGTTAAGATTTGCACTCGGTGTGACTAGGATGGATAGGATTAGGAATCAGTATATTAGAGGGTCAGCTCATGTTGGACAGTTTGGAGACAAAGCAAGAGAGACGAGATTGCATTGGTTTGGACATGTGCTGAGGAGGGATGATGGGTATATTGGGAAAAAGATGCTAAGGATGGAGCTGCCAGGTAAGAGGAAAAGAGGAAGGCCTAAGATAAGGTTTATGGATGTGGTGAGAGAGGACATGCAGGCGGTTGGTGTGACAGAGCAAGATGCAGAGGATAGGAAGAAATGGAAAGAGATGATCCGCTGTGGCGACCCCTAACGGGAAAAGCTGAAAGATGATGATGAGTGGTCAGAGATTACTGGCCTGTGCACTTCCAGCACAGGCCATATCTGCAAGATCAGTCTGTTTGTACAGATTCTGAAATGTGACAGTAGTAATCTCCTAATTTAAAAGGTTACATTAAGCTTTATCAACTTTATTCAATGTATACACAGTTAATGTGGTTTATTACATGCTTAAGATATTGCAATATTTCAGATATTAATTATCTGCTCTAGTTAAGGTTTGACAACATTAGTAGATTTGGATTTATTACCATGATGCTATGGCACTCATAAGCATCTTGATTAATGCTGTGAGTATAACTGAAACTATAAAAACATAATTGAACATGCTGAAATATTTCATTCAGTTCAGGATAGAATTTCAATGTTGTAGTTCTTCCTTCCCTCCACTTACTAGTGGCCCAATGGTTATAATCTGCTTCGAGCAGCTGCCAACTAATTGTGCTCTGATTGTGTCTTCTTATTATTAGTGAAATGAAGCTGATTTTTTTAAAATCATAGAATGTTCAGGCAATGCTCTTTATCATGGCGTTGTTTGTTTGTGGCTAGGAGAGAGAAAATATGATTTAATGTCTGGGATATTGGATCTAATGTTATTGTGTAGTTTAGGTATGGGAACAACTGAGGATGTGGTATACAGTTGTGTGTTATGCAACTTGGGAAATGTCAATATAGTTTAGTGTTTCTTGGCATTATTGACTGATGCACATTCTGTGTAATGAAGGCCATGGGGGAATACTGGGTGTGTATATGTATCGAATGTCATGTTTTTTTCCAGATACCTTTATTGAATTATCACCTGCGACACAGGCAAATTTACATTCATGTAAAGTAATTACACTATAATTAATATGAACATTTTACTTCACATATATTGGAATATGTCATGAAACCTAAGCAGCATTACATAAATTATAATTCCTGCCTTTTTCTTTTCTTTTTTAAACAAGAAACATATTTATTAAACTGTCACTTACTACATAGGTAATTATACAATTATGCAAATAAAAACAAATGACAGCAACACAATCCTAATTGCAAGCATTTTACACCACAATCCATGCGGATACACTTCCAGTTGCAAACAATATACCCAATCTGTTTCAGTCAAATATTACATAGCTCATTTAAGTCCTGCCACCTTTTAAACCTCATTCCTCCCCCGTATGTATTGTTCCAACAATTCACATTTTTCCTATGTAGTTTGCTCCTAACCTTTTCTAAAGATCTGAATTCCAGTTGTTTTATATCTGTTACTATATTCACTTTCAGTATAGTTGGTTTAGATTTTGATTTCCATTTTCTAGTAATTGCTTTTTTGGTAGCCACCATTATTACATTTGCTGTCTGCCCTAAGGAAACATTCTCTGGAGTCTGCTTGGGGTATAAAATATCTATGTAAACATTTCAGGCAAAAATCCTAAATCTTCTTGATTTTGTGGCATATTTGGGAGACATGTATATATACTCCCATTGTTTCTTTGTGTATTGCTTATCCAATCTCTCTTTCCAATCATTTATAACCTCCTCTGATTCTTATAGTTATCATGCAATATTTTATATGCTGTACTAATTATTCCTTTTTTAATGGCAGCTTCTGTTCTAGATTCTATTAAAAAGTCTACTAGTGCTTATCTTTCATTTAGGACACCCCTAGTTCTTTCTCTTTGCCTATACTCTGATATCAATCCCTGATAGGGAAGGCAATCTCTAAACTGCAGTCCAAATAAATTCTTGACTTCTTCCCATTCTATCATCTTTCCCTTTATAGTTATTTGTTCCCAATACCTTGAATCCTTTGCCATTTTTCTCCAAAGAAGAATTCTAAGCCCTTCTTGCCTTAATTGGAGTCATCCCTATCAGCAAAATCTCCTTTCTCCATTCCTGTGTTGGTTTAGTTCTTACATTACTTTCTGCTACTTTGTGGATATAATATCCTGCATGATTATTGTTATTCTCCTTAAAGGCCTGCATCCAAAATCCCAGTCTCTCCCTGTTTCTTGAGCTTCCTCCATGTTTCATCATAATCCCTTTCCATGTTGAATTATAGTTTTCTGCTTGTGCTATGTATGGGAGTCTTAACTGTGTTGGTCTGAAATACCCCTTCAAATTGGGTAATCCCAGGATGCCCTGTTCTACTGGAAGAATCAGCTTATCACACTTGACTCTTGCTGTCATCCCCTCCCAGATAAAATCCTTCAGCTCTTTATTAATTGCTACCCACAACTTCTCATCTGGTTGATAAAAATATGCCTGACCTGTGTATAAGACTAAAGGTACTAAAAGCATTTTAACTGCTTGTATCATACTATCCATATTCATATAACAAAGCTTCAATTTTCTCAATTTTTGTATTATCGTTTGTTTAGTCTCTTGCCACATATCTTTAGCTGCCACACTAGAATCATTTTTAATCCATACTCCTAAATACTTCATTTTATCATGTCCTCATAAATATGGATAGTCCTGAACCAGTTCATATGTGAGTTCATCATTTACCTTTGTTGCCTTTGTTTTAACTTCATTAATTTCATAACCCAAAAAGATCTCAAACTGTCTCATAATATTCCACAACATTGTAATATCTTTTTCTGGTTTTGCCAGGCACAAAATAATATCATCTGCAAATAAAGCCAGCTTTTTTTGACTACCATACACATTATATCCTTGAATTTCTGAGCCCCTTATTTTCTTTGCCAATGGTTATATATATAATGCAAATGATAAAGGAGAAAGAGGACATCCCTGCCTGGTTCCACTCCTCAAGCAGAAATTATCAGGGAGGACCCCACTCATTTTAATTTTTGCCTCTGATCCCTCGTATATTCTCCTAATCAACCTTATATTTTTTGGGATATGTAAATGCTTCTATTGCCCTGTTATATGGTTTCCTCTGCATCAAAACCTACCAAAAAAAACAGTATTTTCTTACATTCTGCTTCCCTCTAGATCATCATTGTTCTGTTAATGATGTCAAATGTTTGTCTTTCCTCTATGAAACCACATAATCATATAATAATGGTTTAGCATTGAAATGGGCCTATATGAAGCTGGATCCGATGGATCCTTACCCTCTTTAGGTATTACAGCTACCATTGATTTCTTCCAGGATGTTGGTACTTTTCCTCCTCTTAAGATACTGTTAAACAAAACCTTCCAGATCTTTATCAGTTTTTTCATCCTAGCTTCCAAACTACAACAGTAATACCATCTATTTCTGGGGACTTTCCTGTAGATTGGTTATACATCACAATATTTATCTCATCTCCTCCTATCATAATTGTTAGTAATTGAACCTCATATTTAATAAACATGTCCATTTGTATCTTTTCTGTACTTTCATATTTCTCTGCTTTATAGAGATTCTCACAGAATTTCCAAAATATTTCTAATACCTCTACAGGATCTCTTGTTACCTTCTTTGTTATGGGCTCCCTAAATCTGGCAACAACCCTTTCTACTTTCTGTTGCCTGAGTCATTGTGCTAAAAGTTTTTGTGCTCTAGTATTATTATCAAAAACAACAGCTTTACAGCAATCTTTCTAAGCTTGTGCTTATTATCAACGTAATCCTTTAATTTCTGCCTAGCATTCTGCAGTTCATCTTCTTCTTGTTCTCTATGATTTTCTCTATTCTGCAATTCTTCATCATTTGTCAATTAACTCTAAATAATTCTTGTTACTTCTTAACCATAGCTCCCTTTCTATTTCCCCTATTTTTAAACTCCACCTTAATTTTATCCCATTCCCTAGCTATATTTTGCAAAGAAATTTCTATCCTCTATAACAGTTCCTGAATAATCTCCACTACCCATTCCTTAAATTCCTCTCTTTTCAATAGATAAGTAGGAAAGCTCTAATGTCTCATTTTTGTTTCATCACCCTGTATTTTAATTTTAGCTATTATTGATGCATGATCTGAAATAGTTATTGGGTGGGTATTAAGACCTTCAATTAAATGCACATGTTCCCGTGAAATGTAAATTCTGACTAGCCTAGCCCAGTTTTTATATCTTGGGAATAATATGTAAATTCACTCCGAAATCCTTTTACTGATTTCACATCTCCATACCAAATATTTTCATAAATTTCTTCAACACTCTACCTTTCTTTGTTATATTTTCCCTTTTGTGCCCCCGTTATACTTTCCCTTCTTCCCCCTCAAGGCACATCTTTACTGCTGCTAATCAAATTTCAGCCCCCACCTATAAGTAATATCCCTTGCTGAAAACTGATTATTTCTCCCAGAATTTTCTTAAGCTCCATTATAACAGTTTAAGGTGGAATGTAAATACATGCCAGTGTAATCCTTCTCCCTTGCCAGTAGCCCCTTAGCACAATAAATCTGCCATTATTATCTTTTTTTATCCTCTTCTATCACTATTGGAGCTCCTCTTGCAATTAATATAAGTACTCTTCTTTTCCTTTGTCCCAGGTATTCTGCTGACTAACCATCCTGAAAAAATTTCTTTAGAAAAATGAACATGTTCAGTTCTTTCCAAGTGCGCCACCTGTAACATAACTATCTGCACTCTACATTTTTAATATAGTTCACTACTCTTTCTTGCTTGTATTTATCTGTGAGGCTATTTACATTTAAAGACATTAAAGAAAGCATCATTGTATCAAAAAGTTATTATTCCCACCTTATATGTATAACACCATTTTTGTTAAATGTCTAGTTCCAGCTTTTGTGTTACATGCATACACTGTTTGCCAGGTTGAACTTTTATACAGTTGTTTCTTGTCAACTACATTTGAGCCTATATCACATGTTATAATACTTTTTGTTTTATTGAAAGCTCCCAAACAAACAAACAAGCAAAAAAAAAAAAAAAAAAAACCACACGCCCAATACCCCCTAAAACCTATTTCTCTTTATCAGATTGTCTCCATTGAGACATGAGAAACAGGCAGTCAGTTTCTCTTTATCAGATTGTTTCCATGGAAACTTGAAGACCAGCTGCAGAATTGTTGCTGAGCATACATTTATTTTCTAAACAAAAGCCTCACAATATTCAATGTTCTTTTTCACTTAATTGCTTTCTCTTAAAAAACTTGTTACTACATCAGTCTAATGTCTTTAAAGTAATTTCCCCATGCAAAAATGACAAAAAGTACATTAATCTTTCTTTTGTCATGTTTTTCAACCAGGCTTTTTTTTTTTTTTACATTGCAGTACCTACATTTCTTAAAACTGAACAAGATGAAATAGAGAAGGGAGAAAGAAAAGAAAAAAGACCAGCAGGACATGTTTACAATACCCATTACACTAAAAATATCTGGAAAAAATTACCTTATAGTATGCAAAGAAAGCCGTGTGCCACAAAACTAGTACTATTTAAGAAAAATATATTTACTTACAGTTAACTTTCTATTTCTTCTTCTCCTCCCTAAAGCACTTTTCTGAACATGAATGACATGAAGTAGGGCATATGCTTTACAGTCCCCCACAAATCCAACAAATTCTCAGAAAGTACAATATTTCCAGATTTTCTTCTTCTGTCATATTTCTCAGACTTAATTATTGCATTGTAATCCCATATTAAGTTATTTGTTGTATTACTGCTCATCACCAAAATCCTGTATCTGCTTAATTTCCAACATACTCTCAATTTTTCTAGTCATCTCTTGTGCCCCCTTCCTTCTCTGCAACATTTTCTGTTGAAAAAAATTGAAAGGGTTCCACAGGTACAGTCCCTCTGTGGTCTTTATCAGCAGAAGAACAAGAAACAAAATCTCCTTCTGTTTCACAGTTTACTTTCTGTTGCACAAACTTTTGTATTTCCTCCTTAGCATGTACTTCATCAAAAAATGATTTTATCCCTCCCGGGAAGAATACCTTGAAAAGAGCTGGGTACAGCAGTTTGAATCTCGCACGCGCATCTTGACATTCCCTGAAGAGTGGAATAAATTTGCTCATCTTCTGCCTGGTGTACAATGAGTAATCATTCTCCACAAATGATCTGCTGTCTCCCACTTTTAGTACTTTGTCCTTCTGCCACAGTTTTATCAGAATCAACTCCTGCTGGAAGGATTACATCTTTATTATTAAAGGTCTAGGTTGCTTTCTTATAGTCAGGTTTGGAGCATACACATGATGTGCCCTTTCAACTAACAACTTCTGGTGTGAAATACCAGTCCAGTTGCTTATTTTTGCTTTCATAAAATTAATACAGCCTGTTCCTTCCAGCTTCTCTGGTATAGCTGAGAATTTCAGGTTTTGCCTATCTGCTCTGTCATCTAATTCTATTATTCTTTGAAACATCTCTTCCTGAGTAGTTTCATATTCAGCCAGACTTTTTTTCATTTCGACCTCTGATATTTGCTACTTGATCATATCATCTGAATATCTGTTTAAAGCTTCTTCCATTTTTTCCAGCCTTTTGTTGTTTGTGTTGATATACTTCATCATTGTTTTATTTATTTTAACCTGACTATATGCAGTTGTCTTATATCTTCTTGTAGGTTATTGGAAGTCAGATCCGAAGGTTGCATTGCTTTTTGTTGAACAGCTGCAGAGCTTTCTCGAGTCAGTGTTTCTTCCTCACTTTTTACAGCTAATCTTTTTCCAGGTCTTCTGCATTTCTTTATTCCTGGCATCCAGGCAGTGCAGTTATTAGCAGTTACTGAAATTTACCCATAAACATAAGTCTACTGGCCTTCTCTGCTGAGTTTCTGTTTTCACACTGGGAGAGCTAGAAATAAGTTGTTATTCAATGTGCAGCCATCTTGGAAGAACTATAGAATGCCATGTTGAGACAGTTTTGGCATGTCTGCAAATAATGGCACTTGTTAGCAGCTCTGTAAACAGTTCCATGAGACCTGTGAAGCTATTGCAATGTGGTATGATTAAGCAATATGCTGTTTGGTTTTATTCTATTCTGACCCCAATTCAATTAAATATTTATTAAGAAATGCATAAAAAGGAGACTTTTATTTTAAATGTGTGAAGGAATGTTGCAGTAGCCAACTACTAGTCTTATTTAACAGGCAGGATTTTGGCTATGTAAATTGTTTCTATAGAATATAATATGGCTTAATTCAAAGTATTTCATTTCTCTGAAGCCAATGAGTGGCTATGATTACATGTGGAGAAACAGTATTGCTACATGCTATGTTCCCTAATAAGTATAATTGAAACTAAGTAAATAATGAGGATTAACCATTTATAAATAGGGAGATTAATGGTTGCAATACATTCATGTAATGTATTGCAACCATTAATTCCCCCTAGTTTTGTGTGTGTGTGTGTGTGTGTGTGTGTGTGTGTGTGTGTGTGTGTGTGTGTGCGTTAGTTGAGTAGTATTTTATTGTATTTATTTTTATTTTACATTTTGAAATAAATAGTGTCAAGTCCGTCAAGGCTTTCACAGTGACATGCAGTTCCTTCCCTTGTTGAAGAAATGCTCTAAAAGTTTAAGTATAAAGCTTCAAAGGTGATCAATTCTCAAAGAAAAAGTAGAGATGTCGAAACTCAAATAAGGCTGCTGAATCAGTGGAATCTGAGACATTATGCTCCTTTCATTGTGTGTAATAAACTATATCTAGTTTAAACATTTTAGTTATGTCTGCAAGCTGAGCAAAAGTGAAGCTTTCAGAGACATACATGACTATAAGGACTCCATATTATTTCATATTTTGAAAATCATTAATTAAAAGGTAAAAGGGATCAGTTTGGAGCAAAGAGTGAGGAGAAGCAACTGCTAACGATGGGAGTTATCAGTTGATAAGGGCATGGGTGTAAATGTTGCCTGTAAGGGGGATGATGCCTCTAACATGTTGGAGAAAACACTTCATAACTGGGAGAGCTGAGCTTCACTGCATATTTTGTTGAAACAAGTTTAGTTTAAAAATATTTATTGATTGTTAATGTCTATTTTCTAGATCACACTAGGACAGTATACACTGACAGAAGAACAGCATTTTGTTTAAATTAGTAACATCTCAGTTTTTGCAAAGTAATACTTTGGAGCTGATATATGCATTATATAACTCCAAATAATTTTTGTGAGCCATATATATAATAGGGGAGGAGTGAGATAAGATTAATCAGTCTTCATGATTTCACCAAGAATGTTATTTTAATAACAAGCAAAAACTCAGATGAGATGGCAGCTGGGATTTTACTAGGGACATATATTCAAAAGGGATTGTTTGAAAGACAAAAAAATCTTGTGTGTTTTTAATCAGTTCCATCTTTAGTAATCAAGCGCATAGTGGGGCAAAAGCTGTTTCAATGCATGCTACATTGAACAAGGATATGTTTTGATGTCAGAAAGTATAATATATGTGCTAATAGTGTGTGGTTTTGGAGGTATACAATTTGCATGTCACTTGAACCACAAGATTGTGCAAGAATGTTATTTTTTTGCATTTTACATTGAAACTGTGAAGTAAATAAAGATGATTTTTAATAACAGCTGATATGGCAGAAATTGCATGAAATATATAATGAAAAAGTTAGCTTATTTATTTATTTTTTTTTGCAAATCCTTAAGGATGAGTCAGAACATAATGAATAATATTTTGCTGAAAAAAGTACACAGAAGTTCAGCCAATGGTATAGTTTATATGAAAAATGCACAATACTATTATATGAGTGATGAGGCTGTGCCCCTCCACCTTAAATGTCCTTTCTTTTCACTCTTTCAATAACCACAGTCCTCATTGAACTCGATTCAGTTAATGATTGTTTTATGAAATACATTTCACTTTATTGTATTCCTTTTCCTCTCATTTATAATATTATCCTAATTATGACAGCCTCTACATTGATGGGTATAGTCACAAATCTACCATTTGCTCCAGGCGATCTGATTGAGAAAGATTGAATAATGACATTTTTTGTTAGGGAAACAACTGCTAGTGGGAATAGTTGTATAGATATGCATGCAATAATGCCCAACAGGGTATGGATCATATAAAAGTAATGGACTCACAGGTGTTGTCAGGTACAACACTATGGCTGCAGGGCTACCACAGCCCTTGGATAGTTCACTATTTCATTATAATATCCCTCCTGGATGGCATTACTGTCTATAACAAATAGTGGCTGTGCTAATTTTTTTTTAGTTTTTATTGCACTTTTTAACTTTAAAGGATTTTTCTCGGTGCTTTGGAAAAGCTGTCTCTTCCTTATGCATTTATAATTTAATTTCATGTATTACCTTTGCAGAGATATCTAAATAAAAGTCAAAAAATGTATGTGTCTGTCTGAAAATCTGCACTGTGTGTGTGCGTGTGTGTGTATATGTGTGTTTGTTTGTGTGTTTGTGTGTGTGTGTGTATTCAGCCAATGGCATAGTTTACAAGAAAAATGCACAACAATGTTATTTGAGTGATGGGGCAGTGTCCCTCCACCTTAAATGTCCTTTCTCTTTGCTCTTTCAGTACCCATGGTTCATTGAGCTGCATTCAGTTAATTATTGCTTGACGGTGTACATTTAACTTCCCTTCCTTCTCTTATGACAGTCTCTACATTGATAGTTATAGTCACAGACCTGCCATCAAATCTCTCCTGCTCAAACTGAAACCTTGCCCCCCCCCCCCCCCCGCTGATAGACTTTCTTCTTACCTTCTCAGAATTGCTGCTAAATCTATTGCCTAACCTTTTCCATACTTATTAATAGATCCATTAATGAAGCCTGTGTCCCTGATATATGGAAATCCTTCTACACTATACCATTACATAAGGGAGGTAACTCCACTGACCCTTCTAACTTCAGGCCCATTGCCATTCTCTCTCCTATCTCCAAAATTCTTGAGAAAGGCATACATACCCAACTAGTCAAACATCTGCATGACAACAGCCTGCTTACCTCTTCCAAACACGGTTTTAGGTCTCACCACAGTACATGCACTGTATTACTCTCTTTCACTCATATAGTAGCTGAGGTCCATGATAACAACATGCTTATTTCCTACTTATTCCTATAGCTATCAAAGGCTTTTAGTACTGTTTCTAACTCTAAACTTCTAAATAAACTCTTAGACCTGAACATCTCCAACTCCTCAGTTAGTTTGTTCTCCAGCCATCTCTCCAATATGCAACAATCTGTTCACTGGCAAAATGTCCTCTCTCCCTTCCATCCTCTCAACACTGGAATTCCCCAAGGATAAATCCTGGGTCCCCTTCTTTTCAATATCTTCTCAAACAAACTACATTCTGCCTGCAAACTCTATACCCTGTTACAATATGTGATGATTCCACACGTATCTCAACTGCCAACAGTATTCCTGACCTTTTAACACTCTCTCAGGACACCTTCTCAGCTATATAAACATGGATCTCCAATAATCAGCTTGTACTAAATCCTAACAAAACTCCTTCTATTCTTTCCTAAATCACTGGCACAACAGAAATCCTCCTTTGTGATCGCCTCCCTCAATAATATTACCATTAAAGCCAAACCTCATACTACACTACTTGGCACCATGACTGATGATGAATTAAAGTTTGCCCAACACATCCAACATTGCATTAAAAAAAAAAAAAAAAACACTCAGAAACTTGGCCTTCTTTACAAAAATCAGAAATTCCTCACACCTACCTCTATAGTTACTCTGGCTCAGTCACTCTTCTTACTTACCTTAGTCTATGCTGCCCCTATCTTTACTAACAATCCATTTAATCTTTTATCCAAACTTGACCAAATGTACAACAAAATAGCTAGATTCACTGCTAATCTTCTTTATAACTCTCACTACTGCCTAGATCTTAAAAAGTTTCAATGGCCAGAATTTTCTCATCAGCTGCTACTTCCTAAACTACAGATGACACGTTCTGTTCTTCACAATCCCTCCTCCTACCCTTCCTTCTCCAGCCTTGTGTCTTACTACATCCCCCTCTGACATCTCCGCTCAGCTGATAGACATCTTCTTGACATCTATAAACCCAAAGAGAACATTAGAAAGCCCCTATACATTTACTCTATAGCACATGTTTGGAATACACTTCCCTCTAACCTAAGAAATATCTCTCAACAACACTAGTTTAAAAGTGGGTTAAAACTCTACCTTTTAATTACCTGGTCCTGCCCATGCCAAGCTCCAACCTGATATCTCTGTAGTCCCTACCTCCTCTCTATTTGTATCACTCCTCTTCAAATCTATTAGAATTGTTTTCCTTCTCTTTCACTTATTCCCTCTGCTCACTTCTCTCCTTGACTTTCTGACATGTCTTACAGTATTTTTATACCCCTGACATCATAGAGATGTAACTTTTACTTCGATATTCTACCTTCTCAACCACTATATCACTGCTATGTCTTTTTCCTAGTTCTACTCTTATTATATAACTAATATTACCTCTTCATACATTGTATATAATTACAATGGTCATTTTTACCATGTAACACTTAAGGTAATGGCTTTTGCATATATATTGAATCTTATCTCCTCAGGTTTTGGAATTTGTACTTGTCTTCATTATGTCTATTGTATTTATTAAAATGTTTCCTTCATATGTCTATTGCATTTTTTCAAAAGTTTGTATGTTTACTATAGCTTTTCTCCTTGGATCTCTACTGAAAGTGGGCACCTGGCTCAGTTGGACAAACCCAGTTAACAAATGTTAAATAAATAAATAAAGAAAGAAAGAAATTTACTCCAGGCTATCTGACTGGGAAAAAAATAAATAATACCATTTTTGTTAGGCCATACACATGCAATAATGTCCAACAGAGTATGTGTAATATAAAAGTAATGGACTGACAAGGGATGTTTTGAGACCCAGCACTATGTCTGGAGGACCACAACCTTTGGATGGTGTATCTGTCCGTTACTTCAAAATCTGAGGTTAATACAGGAATAGAAATGACACAAAACACCAAGGCTCAAACTTAACTTATTAATTTATTAAGCAAAACTTTTCTTAAAGTACAGTAAGGCTAAAACTAAATAAACAAAAACTAATAAATCATGTACTTACAAGCATATGCATAAACAAAATCATCTTTGCCACTGATAGGGAAACTTCAAATCCTATCCAGTGCAGCTATCTGTTCAGTCAAGGCAAGGCCGACACTGGCGAAATGTCTCTAAGCTCAGTTCAGGCTGGTGCTGTGATCAAATCCGGATGCTGATGATGATTTTCATCTTAGCCTTTGAGCTTTTATAGTCTTTTTGAGTTGGCAGAATATTGTAGAAAGATCTGACATTACAGGCTCATCATGAGCTGATGGAATATTTTAGAAAATTACAGATCATCTCCTAAGTTGTAAACAAGTCTAGTAATGTCTGGTCCTGTGCCCTACTTCCCTTTTTCAGGGAACAGTTAGCTCACAATCTTGTGATATAGTTCCTCTTTGAAATCCCCACATTCTGGTAAACATCTTTTAAGCTGATAAACAACTTATAGGTTAACAAAAGTTCAATGATACCAGTAATCAGTGAGCAAGGCCTGCTCTTAAGCATATTGTATTGTTTCAGTATTAGCAGCATATAGTGAGGTAGTGGCATATCAAGAACTAGCAATAATCAATCTGGCAATAATTAAACATACACAGTGATACGTGGCTCGAGGCATAGCAAAACTGGTAGGCTGTGTGGATCCGTCACAGGCCACCCCTTGCATCGAGCAACGAACGCTGTGTATCCCTTATAATGGTTAAGACTGACAACATCAGTTTGTACCTTTTCATCACCTTACAATAAATGCAGCATGATATTATGCAAAATAACACAGAGATTATTGTGGTCAAAAGTAAAGGATGCAATAACAAATTAAACCACACTGAAGCCTTAGATGACCACATAAAAACATCATACCAATGTGAAACAGTTATATCCTGTAGTTCATTTGCTATGTTTACAATGGTACCTTTATCCTTAATCATTTTAATCACTGTTTGATGCGCATCATTTAGTGTTTTATTTAACAGTTGCAACACTGTTTGTCCTTCCTGCTTAATCTGTTGAAAGTCCGGTGGACTAGAGATGGCCACTTAAAAGTATGTAATGGTTCTATGCTAGCATTAAATGTGACGTCCATCCATCTAGTCAGTCTAATCAATTCTCCAGTACAAAAATCAATAATTGCATGGATATTACTTTTACAGTATGCTCCACTAGTTGTGATCATTCCATCACTCCAGGCTAATTTACAGGAGGATATCACACAAACAGTGGTACCATTTAGCTGGTAGACGTCTGTACCATTTACTACATACCTGTGCCAGATACATTCCCCAGTTCCATTATGTAAGCATGGGTGAGGCTTCCTCTTCACTATCATGCATACCCACCCCTGGGGCCAGGTTTCACAACTTGTCACATCAACGGGTACATCATTATAATCAATTAAAGTGGATTCAATTTGAGGTACCCACCAATTATTTCCAAATTGCAAGGGCAATGTAACAAATGGACAGACCTGCTTTGTTCCTTTTTTACTAGCAAGATAGTCAAAAATCAGTATACAAGACTTATTTTCACACGTAAAATCTATTGGCTTTAACCACTGATACAGTTGCAGTTCCTTTTGCCAATGGGCTGCCTTTTAGCCCCCCAAGTTTGAGTGAATTGCAAATATTGCTGGTTGGCAGCCAACTGAGATAAAATACAAAAAGTCTGATTTACTTCTGCTGTGAGGTTATCTAAAATCTGTTCTGTATATGTATTTGTATGTTCAATCCACCTCCACAAGACAGTTTGAGTTAAAATACTGTCTACAGTTCTTTGTCCCAACTCGGGATCATGGTCTGCTAGTAGCTTAAAGGCCATATTTAGGTCAGTGCCCAAATGGCTCAACTTGCTACGTAGGGTATCTATATCTACACTGTTTAGGAATCCAGTCCCTGTTCCGACTGCACCTAGTGCAGTACCAAGAACACCTGTTACATCACGTTTATTTCTTCTATATTTGTAATGTTTGTATTTGATATGCAAAGAATCAACTGGCCATAATTGTGCAATTTTACAATGTGGATACCTGGTGGTAATATCCACTGCTGACATGTTAACTATCATTTTAATACGTTGTATAATTCTAGCGCTACTTACAGTTTTACATCCTCTGGTATATCTTACCACATGTCCCAAACCATTAAATACAGTCGAACTATTGTCCATGGCATATATCTCCAAGTCCGGAGATAGGGTTTCCGCAGTGTCATTTTCCCTTTGAAATTCAGCTATGCAGGAGGAATCTAATGGAGACTTAGCTAAAGAAAATCCCGACTCGTTTAACCTTTGGTACAGACCTCCAAAAGGGTTGGAAACACATTTTTCAGGATGTCTATCACAGTTCAGTCTACATACAGTTGTAATGTTTTCCGTCTGAGTGATGCTCCAGGTTAAGGCAGGCTTCGGTGTCACTGCATATAAATGGTCTCCCAATTTCCAATAAAAGTCACAGTCAGCTGTCAAATTTGCAACATCTTCCCCTTCGAATAGAGGGACAGGATCAAGACAGTTATATGGCCCCTCTAAGTGTTGTCGTCGGAAAAGGTTGGCTCCTTCCCAAACAGTGGCAATAATCTATGGAGAGGAAAGTACAATGGTTGTTTAGCAGAATCAAGTAATACTAAAACAGTATCACCAGGTCCATCACAAATTACTGTCCCATGTTCATTTGGCTGATTGGGTGTGGTCACTATAACTTTCATTCCCAGCCATTTGCTTGGTTTAGTATCACAGTCTTGTAGTAGAATAACAGCATCTTGGTGCATACAAATTTCTACTAAAGGTTGTCCTTTCTGAATCATTTGTGTCTTGTTATCTAAATTGATAGCCTTCACTATCACTTCTCGTTCTGGCTCCCATAATGTAACAACCTCCCAACTTTCACCTAATAGCCCTTTTTGCCCCCAGTGCCAATTTTCTGGGAGAAAGAGTTTCCAGCCTGTCTCAACTAATGCCATATTTTGTGCTGGCACCCTTTGTTCAGTCAATGCACATAGCCAGAATCGAGTTTGATCAGTATTTGTCAGAAGAGGGTATATGGCATTCGATTCAGTTTTTCTATTTTCAAAACACAGCAGTTAGATCGAATGTCACTCATATGCATTTGCAAGGGAGTTCCTTGATGCTTTCGGGGTCTGTTATTCAGCTGACTCACAGCTAATTCTAGTACCTTTGCCCAGCCTCGCAATGTTCCATCATTCGTATTCTTTCGAATTTGTTCTTTAAGGAGCCCATTATACCTTTCAATTAAACCAGCAGCTTGGGGATGATATGGGATATGCAGTACCCATCGAACTCCATTTTCCTTTGCCCACTCTTGGACCTCTGCTCCGGTAAAGTGGCTGCCTTGGTCACTTTGGATTTCAGCGGAATCCCATATGTCACACATAATTTATTCAATCCTTTTAACACTGCTTGCTGGTTTGCCTTTTGCATGGGGATACCATTAGTAATCCTGAATAAGTGTCCACCATCGTTAGGCAGTATTGCTGGTTTTGATCCAGTGGTAAAGGACCAATAAAGTCTATTTGCCAGATTTGTGCTGGGTGGCTGCCTCTGTGAATGTGCCCGCATGCTTCTGCTTGCAGTTGCTTCTGTTTATTTCTTTGACAAATTTCACACTGTTTTATAACATCCGTAGTTATTTCCTTATTTAACTGCATACCATGCCTACGGGCCCATTCTATCGTCGCATCTCTTCCCAAATGTCCACTCCGATCATGGGCCCATCTTGCCATACTGGCACTTTCGGCTTTCTCTTCAGTAACACGTACTGCGGCCATCTTATCTACCTGCTGGTTATGCCTCCTTTCATTTGTTACAAGTGATGCATGGGCATCTACATGTCCAACACTGATTTTGCATTGTTGAGCTTTTTCCCAAATCCGTTGCCAATCTTCTGAACCTCCCCACAGAGGTCTGCCATGGATCTTCCAATCCTGTTGCTGCCAGGCAGGTAACCAGGTCGTCAGTCCTTTATAAACTGCCCAGCTGTCAGTATAGATGTATGCTTCGTCCTCCGGTGATAAACTATCGATGACCAGGGCAACAGCTCGTAATTCTGCCTGATTATTTGAACCGGCAGTACCTTCGTCAAATAACACAGTTTCTGTTCGTGGGCAATAAGCCACTGCAGTCCAGGTCCTACCATTTGATCCAATTTTGGCAGAACCATCAGTAAACCATGCAAATTTTTGTTTTTCTGCATCTAAATTATCAAATGGTAATGCTTCAGTTATTGGAGACCGTGGGAGCTCATATCGCTGTTGTTCTATCGCATCAGCATCATCCAGAATTACCAGTCCAGCCAACTGTTGTTGTACCTGAGACACCCCAGGCACGATGTTGGCCCTTTCCTGTAAATACCACTTCCACTTTTGTACAGTCGAAGATTGTGCTATCAAGGTTTTCATTAAGGTATTGTCTCGTAACCACCCCTGGATTGGGTAGTCTACTTTAACTGTCACTGTTTGTTGTTTGGTTATCCCTTCTACATGAATCAATGCTGTGTACACCGCCAGTACATGCTGCTCAAGGGGGCTGTATCTCACCTGCGCTCCAGTTAGGATTTGGACCAAAATCCCAAGGGTCTCTTTTTCCCAGTGTCATCCTTCTGCCACAGCCCCCAAGACATAATATTATTGGCAACTGTTACTTCAAGGACAAAAGGTTGTTGTGGATCAACTGGGCCCAGCCCCACGCTCTGCTGTAGAGCCTTTTTTGCTTCTTCAAAAGCCGTTTGTTGCTTGGGACCCCATTGAAAATCACATTTTTTCCTAGTTACATAGTGAATGGGTCGCAAAATCAGTCCAAGATGAGGTACAAATGCTCTCCAAAAGCCCATTGCTCCCAAAAAGGCCTGTGCCTGTTGTTTCGTTTTTGGGACTGCAATTTTCTGGATACTCTCCAGTGCTGCTGCAGGAATTTCCCTTTTCGCTCCGTTCCAAATCATACCAAGGAATTTTACTGATGTCCCTTGTTGTGTTTTATTCTCATTTATAGCCCACCCTCTGTTCTGAAGGTGCTGCACTACAGTCTTTAATGCGGTCTCCACCTCAGATTTTTCTCCAGTAATCATTATGTCATCAATGTAATGAAAAATAGTCACTTTGTCTAGCTGTAACTTGGCTAGGTCTCTAGCCACTAGTCCATGACACAGGGTAGGGCTGTGCAGATATCCTTGAGGTAACACTTGGAAGGTATACTGCCTCCCCTCCCAGGTAAAAGCAAACTGGGCTCTGCTTTCTTCTGCTATCGGAATGGAGAAGAAGGCATTTGCCAAGTCCAAAACTGCATGATATGGTCCAGCAGAGGAAGACAATCTTTCCACGATCGTAACAATGTCTGGAACAGCTGCCGCTAAGGGTGGGGCCACCTTGTTCAGACCTCGATAATCTACAGTCATTCGCCATGATCCATCAGGTTTCCTTACTGGCCACACCGGACTGTTGAATGGACTCACTGTTGGCTCAAGTATGCCAACCCGAAGCAGTTCTTGGATCGTCTCAGTAATTTCAGCGTGCCCACCTGGGATACGATATTGTTTGATGTTCACTATTGTTTTAGGCGTGGGAATACAAAGCGGTTCCCACTTAGCATTGCCTCGAACTACAGCCTTAACTGCGTTGACTGAACAATGCCACACTCCAAACCTAAATGGCCCTACAGTGGTTTCCAAAGTTCTACCCTTTAACACATCTATTCCTAAAATGTGTTCAGGTACTGGAGCTATCACTGCTTCAATGTAAATAGGAATACCATCCCCAAAAGCTATCTTAATCTTGGTTTTGGTACCTAGTGTCTTTGCCCCTCCATAACCATCAATTTCTACATATTGTCCACGAAATCTACGGGGGTTGCCTGCAAAAATGGTTACTTCTGATCCTGTGTCTACCAGAGCCATCACATGTTGTGGCCCTCCCTTCCAAAAAATGGTAAGGGGTACGTAAGGGCGTCGGTCCCCAGGTGTAATTGCTCTTACTGTACCCCTAGCTACTGGGGACCCACCTACTAGTCAATTTGTCTCTGTTTTTTCGACCGGGGTTCTCCATTCCTTCCCTCCCCAGTCTCTCTCGTCATTAAATTCCCCTTTTGCCACTGTGCTAGCTCCTCATCAGTAGGGATGTCAGGATATAATTGATTCCATCCTACCTTCCCTTCAGTGGTACTCCTGGTTGGACTTTTGTAGGGTTTGCTTTTACTTTCAGAACTTGAACCTTTTTCTTTTGTTTCTGCTTCCACTTTTTATATAATTCTTCAGTAGCTATCCCATCTATTTCCGCAGCTCCAACCCCCCACCTCAACAGATCCAGAAACATTTGCTTTCTCGTAACCTTTTCTCCAGATTTATCTTTTGATTTCTCCGCATTTGCCTTTCTAGCTCTTCTCTGTTCTTTTTCTTCCACTAATTCTGCCATTTGATTTAGAGTGGCTATTACGTCCCATATCTGCTGACCTACACCACCTGCCAGGGCAGCCATCAGCTGCCCCTTCCACCACTGTGGTGCATTTTTGATTAATTTGCTCCTCATATTACTAGTCATAATTTGTGCATCTGGCCCTCTCGGAAGCACCAATACACCATCCCTCAATTCCATTGAGTAAACGGCAGCCAACATAGCCATTTCTCTTAACTGCTGTATGGCCTCTGCTATTGTTTTCCAAGGCTTATGTTCATCAGCTACTGCTGTAGCATCTGGCCAAGTAGCGCGGAAAGCCGAGGCTAACCACACCACCAGTGTATTCACCTGGGAATCACCATGATCTATATTGTTTACTATTTGCTTTAGACGTGGGTGAAACACCAGACATGCACACTGGTGCATCTCTTCAGCATTTAGAGACACCGCTTCTCCCCCTGTGTCCCAAACCCGAAGAAACCACGCCAAAACAGTTTCCCCTGGCCTTTGCTTATAGATTTGGATTATATTCAATAATTCAGCTTGCGTATAAC
This sequence comes from Protopterus annectens, assembly GCF_019279795.1. Classification (NCBI taxonomy): domain Eukaryota; kingdom Metazoa; phylum Chordata; order Ceratodontiformes; family Protopteridae; genus Protopterus; species Protopterus annectens. Next base: position 858,425,296 of record NC_056729.1, on the reverse strand, counting down.
TCCGCACCTCCACCCATTGTTGTGGTGCTGCGCCTCCAGTCCACTGTCCCTTTTTCTCAATAACTGGGCGCGCCTCCACTGACGGAGGATTTACTATTTCAAAATCACTATCACCCTCATCTGTTGAGGGGAAATCACCTTCCCACTTCTCAGGATCAAACTCTGCCTTACACAGCAAAGCACGAACCCGAGGCCTTGGGGGTGGATGGCGTTGTCTTCTCCCATTTCGTTGTCTACGCTGTTGTATTATCCGAGTAGCTAAAGTCACTGAATTAGATTTCCAGTGCTCAGCTTCCTCCCCTACTTTAACAAGTGCCATGTTTGCCTTCTCCAAGGCATCTCTATCTAATCTATGTGTGTGTGTGAGTTCTTTACATCGCTCTTCTAATTCTGAAACTTTTTCTTTTAGTGAGTCTACATCCCTGTCTAATTCCTGAATTGCTTCAAAGAACAGCCATCCGGCTGCCCCTACCCCCTCCTTCACCTTTTTTCCCTTATCATCCAATTTTAACCCTTCTAAAGCTCTAGCTAGGCTATCGGGATCTGCCTTAGGTCTTTCCTGCAAAGGTTTTGGAGAAGGAGGAGGAGAAACTTGACTCAATACCTTAGCAAGAGGATCCCACTTCCCAAATAATGCTGTCAAAGTAGCATCAACACCCAACTTATTTGGGGTGCTTAATGCAACATCCTTCTTACCTATACCTAGGTGTTTTAAAGGAAAAACATTGGTTGTTGTTGTGACATCTCTACTGCAAACCCCAGATCCTGCCGACTACGCCAAGTGTATCTGTCCGTTACTTCAAAATCTGAGGTTAATACAGGAATAGAAATGACACAAAACACCAAGGCTCAAACTTAACTTATTAATTTATTAAGCAAAACTTTTCTTAAAGTACAGTAAGGCTAAAACTAAATAAACAAAAACTAATAAATCATGTACTTACAAGCATATGCATAAACAAAATCATCTTTGCCACTGATAGGGAAACTTCAAATCCTATCCAGTGCAGCTATCTGTTCAGTCAAGGCAAGGCCGACACTGGCGAAATGTCTCTAAGCTCAGTTCAGGCTGGTGCTGTGATCAAATCCGGATGCTGATGATGATTTTCATCTTAGCCTTTGAGCTTTTATAGTCTTTTTTGAGTTGGCAGAATATTGTAGAAAGATCTGACATTACAGGCTCATCATGAGCTGATGGAATATTTTAGAAAATTACAGATCATCTCCTAAGTTGTAAACAAGTCTAGTAATGTCTGGTCCTGTGCCCTACTTCCCTTTTTCAGGGAACAGTTAGCTCACAATCTTGTGATATAGTTCCTCTTTGAAATCCCACATTCTGGTAAACATCTTTTAAGCTGATAAACAACTTATAGGTTAACAAAAGTTCAATGATACCAGTAATCAGTGAGCAAGGCCTGCTCTTAAGCATATTGTATTGTTTCAGTATTAGCAGCATATAGTGAGGTAGTGGCATATCAAGAACTAGCAATAATCAATCTGGCAATAATTAAACATACACAGTGATACGTGGCTCGAGGCATAGCAAAAACTGGTAGGCTGTGTGGATCCGTCACAGATGGTTCACTGTTTCATTGTAATATCTAACCTTTGGATGGTTCACTATTTCATTGTAATATCTACCCTGGTAGGCATTATTGTCTATAACAAACAGTCTTTGGGTTGATTTGTTTTTAATAACATTTTTTTTTTACTTTAAATGGTTTATTTCCCTGTATTTTGGAAAAGCTGTCTTTTCTTTGTATATTTATAATGTAATTTCACATATTGTCCTTTCAGAGATGCCTAGATAAAACTCAAAGAAGTTTAATCTACATACGCATATAAACACACACACATGCGAGCACAGATGCACACACTGCAGATTTGCATATATGTGTATACACACGTATACACATATACACAAATCTGCAGTGTGTGCGTCTGTGCTCGCATGTGTGTGTTTATATGAGTATGTAGATTAAACTAATTCAAGAAAGAAAACAAAATAAAATTGTAGTACTCATTTCATTGTACCTCTGACATTTTGCTTTGCATTTTGAAAGACTGAAGATAGATTGATACAACATAGGATTAGTGAGTGACAATAAAGGCTATTCTGAAACACTTGATCTGTGCAGCTCTGACTGGAGCTGTGGCAGTGGAGATCCAAAATAGTCTGTTTAATTTTGTATTGTACTTTAAAGTGATAGAGAAGTAACGTGGAGTAGTTTAAACAACTCTGAAGAATAACATTTGAAGAATAACATTTGGCATTACATTGCTTTCTCTCTCTACAGAGCTATGGCATCTTGTTTTGCATTTTATGAGAAGAAACACACATTTTAGTGACAGTGACCTATTTTGTGGTAATAAATACTGTTCTACATGAAATGTGCTCTTTGACTGGAGCCGTGACAAAGGGATTGTTTTTTTTTTGTATACATTTTTGGCAATACTAACACTGCCTTCTCTCTCTCTCTCTCAATATATATATATATATATATATATATATATATATATATAGATACACAAATAAATAGAGAGCGAGACAGATATATAGATAGATAGATACAGATATATACATATATAGATAAAGTTACATATATATATATATATATATATATATATATATATATATATATATATGTGTGTGTGTGTATATATATATATATATATATATATAGAGAGAGAGAGAGAGAGAGAGATACAGATATAGATATAGATTTCTGTAACTGTCCAGTGAGGTAGTTTAGTTACAGGATTACCAAGCTAGTAGGAAAATTTAAAGTGGACTGATTCAGCTTTGTAAGGCATATGTGTTGTCCATTCTTGATTTTAATCAGGTTAGATTCTAAATGTGTGGCCCACAGTCTGTGTATGTTGATAAATCATGTTTAAGCATTCATAAATGTCATGTGCTAAAGCTGACATTGTGCACATAACAATAAATATAATTCTGATAAGCCTACTACAAAGTGTTTATTTGCCATTTCACAAAAATGACATTTTCCATATTTTAAATTTTGTAACAGTTGTTCTTGAAGCATAACCATATAATTTTTGACAGTTAAAGGAAAACTGCAAATCAGTGCTATATGCCCTTGAAGTTACTTTGCAATTTCCTTTAGACTGAACAAAGAATTCAGTTATCCTAAGTAAGCAGTTCATCCACACATAAAGGACAATCCCTGGTATTCAGAAACATTTTGCACATCACTGTGGCCAATTTTATATGAAAAACAGCTGCATGCTGGGTGAGTATACCATTAAGAAACAATATGAGTATGAATGTGGTAGATCCAAAAATAATGTGGAGTCTAATATATAAATGAAAGTACAAAGCCATAGAAATGAGCACCATCTCTAAAATAAGGGCAATGGAGGTTACAAATGAAGGTAAAGAACATGCTAGCATGATTCAGGAAAGAACCTACAGAGCTGGAGTTGCAGGAGATAGAAAAAACCTGAAAACATGTACAGGATAGCCATTACATTAGTTAATATGTATGCGCAAGAGGCTGTTCTTGCTGCTGGTATTCATGGAGGTATGTACTATTGTTCTGTGTTTCATCAAGTCATTTGTCCACACCAAATTTACCACAACCTCCATGACACAGAAACAGAGGACCACTGCCATGTGGATAGTAGCTTCATGCAGAAGATGTCAAGATGTGTCACCCTCGGGGGGTGTGGCTAGCATGAGCTCTGAGTAGCAGCCTTTTAATTCAGCTCTGTCTATTCAAATTACTTTTGACAGGAATTTTTAAAAAATACAATTCTAATAGTGGACATTTTTATATCATTGGATTCTTTATATAGTATACTAGGATAGTATTAAAACATTTCTTTTGATACCATTAATTTTCCTGTCAAATCAGTGGTAAGAAGTTCTTTCTCATCAGTCAACATGAGCTTCACAAAAACTTCACATACTGACATAACTTTTAAAAAGGATCTGCAATCTTTGTTAACTAATATCCAAGAGTTAACTTCCAAAATAGACAGATTGGATATGAAACTGGATAATTTTAAAGAATAATCTTCAAAGCAGATGGACATTCTTTCATGAGGATATGCAGCAACAAAAAACAACTAATTTTTGGGATAGAAATGGCATTAAATGACATGGAAACTCGGATATAGGAATGTGAGCACAACATAGACTTTCTTTTAAAGCAAAATACATTACTTCAAACAAAAATAGATGACCTTGAAAATAGGTCCCATTGTAATAATGTAAGAATATTTGGCTTACCTGAGAATATAGAAAATAATAACATGGAGAAATTTCTGACATCTTGGATACCTGAAGTTTTAGATCTTCCTGAAGCTCTATCATATGGAATTGAGAGAGTGCACAGGTCCTTGGTTTCATCAAAAAGTAATAAAATTAACTCAACAAGATCTGTAATTGTCAAATTTTTATCTTCACATGACAGAGAAGTTGTTCTTAAAACTGCTTGGTCTAGCTCCAATCAAAATAAAAGACAGTTTGATATGCTTTGACAATGACTATTCTCCTTTGCTATTATCTAAAAGAAAAGGTTTTTTTACTACTGATAAGAGAACTAAAGAAAAAATCAAATAAAAACACAACTACTATTCCCTGCTAGACTAAAAATCTTTCATCTTGTGAGGGCGCAAGCATAATGGTTAAGGTGTTCACCTTACAAACACAAGGTGCAGGGTTCGATTCTCACATGGGGTAATTGGCTAGGCTTAAACTGGCCCACAGAGGTATTTAGCCTAGTATGAATGAATCTATAAATCAAAATACTAAAAATACATTTGAAGATGTAGATTCTGCCTTCTCTTACATTAAAACAAACAAAATACTAGCAAAAGTTGAAGATATGGAATGGATAAATTCTTTTTTGAAAACGGAACATGGACTAGTACAGAACAAAAGAAAAAACATAAGAAATGACTTTATCTTCACAACATACAAAACTAATAATATTTAAACTAGATACAAAATAAACCCAGAAGTTGGGGAGAAAGAAATTGAGACAACTGGTAAGTTATTATTTAAATAATTTCCTTTTCTTGCTACATTGTACATGTTACAATATATTCTTTAATTTTCTTGTTTAAACTGAACATCAAGTAGTGCTATTGCATAATTTATATAAATGAAAGGATGTTTGTTATTTCATAAAGTCATTAGAGTAGTTTGTTGATTTTATCTTTTGGTTATTGTGGAAAGTTATGGTGTTGTGAAGCTTGCTCTTGTAGTAAGACAAAGGCAAATGCTAACTGATGTTGTTCGGTAGTGATATATGCATGCCGTTTGAATGTATGGATGTTTCTTTGATGTCTTTTATTTGTGGGATATGCTGCAGCATGTGGTGACCATGGATGGTGGAAGCGTTGTTTACTATATGTTTTGTGGAATATGTAGGGCAGAGATGGTTGCCGTTAGCGACATTGTAGTTTATAGGCTTCTGGTCTTGTTTCATTAAATGCTTATCATGTTCAGGGATCGTTGAGTTAGTAGTTGTTTATGGCTTTTAAATAAAATGCCTTGTATAATTAGAAGTGCTCTTGTTTTTTAATAAGTACTGGATACCCTCACTTATTTCGTAATTGGGTTGTGTTTAGTGGTTTGGTGGTGGTGTGAATGGATATAATATGTGAAGTTTTAGTGAGGGATGTTTTGAATGTAAAGTACTGTGGTGGCTTGGTTCCGTTTTTTTTTTCTCTGCCTTTCTTTTCAGGATACCAGGTCTGTATGTGATGGGTAAGGCTCGAGCTGCTCAGAAGCTTCAATTTAAAATGATTACTTACATTTCCTGCTGAGATAATCTCGTGTGTTAATTTGACTTAATGAGACTCGCGATCAAACAAAAGAAGCCTCTTCAAATATAACTGTTTCCTCCTGCTTATGATGCTTGAATCCTGATGTAACAGATTGAACCTTGAACTGATGAGATTACAACAGTCACATAGAACCTTCAAATGCATATAATAAAATGGGATCACCTTCACTACTTTTATTATAGATCTGAGAAGAGAAGTTTAAGGCCATTAAATTACTTTTTCTCATACCCTTGAAAATGAAATGTTTTAGGAACAGAGACTGAGGGAGATGAGCAGAAAAGTGTGAGTAGTGAACATTAACTTACACTAGAATATGAAAGGCTGATTACCACTTTCGTTGTTATTATCTTTATTAATTTTACTAATATTCATATAGTAAGTTTCTAAAAGTGTTCTTAAAGTTTATGCAATCATTTTAATTCGGTTGAGAAGCAGGTTTAGATTATCTCATTCCTTACTCTCACACACACATACACACACACACACACACACACACACACACACACACACACACACACACCCACACACACACACATATACACACACACACACACACACACACACACACACACACACACACACACACACACACACACACACACGCAGACACACATACACACACATTCGCACATATATATATATATATATATATATATATATATATATATATATATATGAAGCGTAGACCTGCTTCAGTTATGAAGTTGTATCCTACTACTATAATTAGTTCAGTATTAATATGTTTCTCTGAAATCATCATCCCATTACTGCAGTCAAGAAAAGTTTGAACTTTAAAGTTACTTACTTATGTTTAAGAATAATTCAGCAAGATGTGCTTTTGATATTCAATTTTTTTTACTTGACTGCACTTTATTGGTACCCTTTGCAACACAAACATTTCCTCATTTATTGTAATTTTGTTAAGATTGATTCTCACTTACAAATAATATGTACATTTTTAATATTATACAAATATAAATATATCAGTTATTTTAGTTTTATTGCAATAAATACTTCTAAAGAGTTTTCATGTTATGAAGTACGTTGGAACTGTTGCATTTGATGAATAGTTATAAGAAAAGTGATAAATTAAACAGTTAAGGCACTAAGGTAAATAATATTACAATAGAATATATAAATATTGTATATTCATACACTGGTTCACCAAAGTCAATCTAGTTATATATTTACAATATATTTCGTAACAAATGGATATTAGATTACTGTTTTATGGATTGAAGTTTATTATTATTCTAGAACAAATTCGTTTGACAATATATCATTTAGTAATATTCCAAATTAATGGTTATGGTTATATTTCACTTTTTCTTATACAGTTCAGATGAAATATATTTAATGTATAGATATTCTATTAATGTTTTATCTTGTTTATGTAATTCTTGTATACTAATAATATACTAATATGTTTTCATATGAAACTGTATTAATTCTATCTAAGTATATATCTTTTATTAGGTGGGTTGCTGAATAGAGGTTGTTATTGGTTAGAAGGTTAATTTGAGTGATAGTATGTCACTCAAATTGGAAGTTTTATACTCCAGGTGGATTCTAAGAGGTTATAATGTTTGTGATTGTTATTATCAGAATTTTATAACATTTATTTGTTTGACATTCTCAAACACTGATGAAGAAATAAATAATATTTCACTTTTATCTCTATTAGACATTAAGCATAATCAATTATACAGTATTTCTGCATTTAGTAATCATAAATTAATGTGGTTAATAACTTTCTTATATTCTCTATATTCCTTTAAATGAACTCATTAAGAGGTATTTCTCTAAACATAAATGGACTAAACAATCCTAGAAAGAGGGGTAATTTATTTACGTTCATCAGATTACATAAATCTCAATTAATATTCTACAAGAAACACATTTAATAGATGAAGATATAGTCAGACTAAATAATAAATCATATAAAGTACCAGTAAGTTCAGAACATCAGTGCTGCGATATTGTTCAACACAGTGCTGTATGTGCCCACACACTGCTATCCCGTGCATATGGATGGTTGCCTGGCCTGACATGGGTGCCACATATGTCTACATCCAGTGCCTGCTGCCACCCCATGTCAGCTGGTGCACCGCACAGCACCATCCCTCCCACGGGGAACGTGGTGTTGGGCACAGCATAGGTATCCATGTATGGGGACAGGGATGTTCACATAGCAGGGGCACTGATGGTATCGTCGATCTGACCATACACGTATGACGCACCCCTCACACATACAGCCCATTCAGTATGTTGTTCGCAACACTGACACAGCTATACTGCTAGGCCGGGGACTTTCCCAGACGTACATACACAGATGCGTGCACATCTGTCTGTGGCATGGGCTAAACTATTGGTGTGGTTCGGCACATAACGTGTTTGAGTGTGGCTGGTGCAGACCTACTGTGCACATGTCTACACAGTAAGCCTGTTCTACAGTAGCCAGCGGTGATGTGCTGTGCACATATCAAATCTGCACATTGTGTTGGTGTCTGTCTGTCCACGGGTCAGTGGTGGGACACACAGGGGTATTGGTGAACATATATGCATGCCACCCGGTACTGCTGTACTGCTAGCTTCTCGGGTGCTAATGTGTCATAGACATGCACACCTTACCCGAACAGGTGGTAGTGGGTTGCCACCCGTACCTATCTCCTCTTGTGGGTTGCTATCATCCAACACCCTCTTTGTATTGTATGTTCAGGCTATGCACCTGTGTGGGGCATGTGGGCATGCAATGCAGTACTGCGTGCCTTTGCACCCATCGCAGAACATGTCACACAGGTACACTGGCAGCCATACACTTCACAGCTTGATGACAGCACAACACATGTTGTACACATGTAACACATATCCTGTGGGACATGGTCAAATGTACAGGCATGTCCAACAGTCACGTACCACTGCTACCCCTACATGACGGCTATGCAGGACATGTGGCGGTACAGCAACTGTCACATGTACATGTGCAATGCCCCCCTACCTACATGGCGTGGTACTGCCTGTGGGGCATATGCGTCTGCATCCATGCTATGGCCATGGATGACAGTTGTACATCGATATGTGCAACATACATCATTTGGTGTTCTCATGTGTGCATGTTCAACATGTCTACGCATTGTTTGTGTCTGTCACACAGTCATTGTTGTACATGGTTTACATGCCAGCCATGGTGTACTGTGTGTGATTCCAGGTACTTCTTTGGGATACCAGCATTGTACATTATCACGGCGTATTCCAGCCATCACATAGCCGTCCTAGCTGACACTGTTATCCAGCCAGTGGGTGGTGTTCCGCCATCTGCACATACGTCACACAGTACGAGGGCAGCTGACACCCATTCTGGGGACAGGGTTCTGACCGCTGTGGATGTGTGTGATGCTGTCGACGACCATCACTGCGCCTGATGGTCACATCTGGATGTGTAACATTCACAACACACACCTACCTTCACGTAGCAACACATCATCCACAACAATGGACATTCCTGCCAGAACACTGTATGCAGTATGTCTGTATGACCACTGCAGGCACCACTGTTGGCCCCCAGCATGGCAGCCAACAGCACCAGTGTATATCCCGTGTGACCATGGGTTACACCATTCACAACACACCTGTCTCAGATGACCCTGTTGTGGATCACAGTGCAGTTCCACACATCATGTTACACTATACATCATGCACTGATATGTTGCGGACGTGTGAACGGCTGTGCAACTCAACATATGCACACATGATACATCACCTGGTAAAACATGTCTGTCTTACCACACGTTATTGTGACCACCCTGTGATGGCATTGTACAGGCTACGTGGACTGGGACATGTGATGGCTCAAAGGTATATTCACCCTCCGGGTGTGTGTCTAGCCAAGTGTACAGTAGGCAGTGGTCTGAACACAGGGATACTGTACATTGGCCCACTCTGTCACTGCGACTGTTGACTATGCTCATACTGTACAGGCATGTGGTATCTGACCAGTATGGCAGTCGTGGTCGACCACACTACTGTGGCACACATGACCTGCGGACATCTGCCTAGGGTGTGGAGCCCACATGTACATCTTCACATGCTATGCTGCCTCTGCGGCGGTGTCACATGTCTGTCTCCAGCAGGGCTGTAACAGGCAGGCACGGCATGCAGTAATGTGGGACAATGCTTGCACCTTCCACTGTGCTGCACACAAGCAAGGCACACACACTAGTGCACGCCTCACATTTATGCTCAAAAAAAAAAAAAAAAAAGAGGAGTTGCAATATTATGGAGCAATTCTTTGCCAAGTCCAAAAATAATTGACACATTTAGAGATGATAAAGGAATGTTTTGCCTTGTTTCAATTGAATTAAATAAGAAGATTTATACGTTAGTAAATATATATTGGATCCCAGGAATAGGAACTAACTAGACTTTATTATACAATTTTCTAAAGGGAACATAATACTGGCAGGAGATTTCAACTGTATTCTGGACACCAAAGATTCAACTTCAAATAATAAGAGAAAAATCACACCATCAGCTAAAAAATGAAAGGAATTCTCAGACATATATTTATTAAAAGATATAAGGAATTTCGCAAATCCCAATTCTTTATTATATACTTTTTTCCCATAGACATAATACATTTTCTAATAGTTTTTTCTTTAATAACTTAATACGTTCCTTAATAAATACCAAAATAATCAGATGTCCAATTTCAGATCATAATCCCATCCTATTTGAAATTACAATTAATAGTAATTACGGTACCCAAATAAGAAGAATACCGGCTTATATAACAAAATTAAAGGAATTTAAAGAATTTATAGATTTAGAAACTCGGATCTTTATGGACACTAATAACACTAATGAAACTAGTGAAATCTATATATGGGATGCTCTTAAGGCTTATCTTTATGGAAGAACTCTTAATTGGTTTTATAAAAAAAGAAAGGTTGGAATGAACACCTACTTGACAGCCAAAATAAATTAGATATATTAAAACAGAATCAAGACAGAGATTTAGATAAAAATGGAAAAAAGAAGGAAATAAATGCACTAAACAATAAGTATCTAGTGATATTAAATCATAAAACTATGATTGCTTTGGAAAATTTTAAATTTATACAATTTTCCACTAATCCATGGTCACTCGACATGTTAGCTAATAAAGCTAAAAGACTATCCAAATTTAATCATATAAATGAAATATATTCACCTAAGGAAAAAGGACAGTCTCAGGCATACAAAATATATTGACGGAATTTAGACAATTTTTCATTAATATAAATCAGCATACTGAGACAATTGATTCTAATGAAGAAATCAGAACCTTTATTAATAAATATACCCTAAATAAACTATCAAGTGAACAAACTAATATTATAGACAAACCCATTACTTTAAAAGATATTGGAACACAAATTACCAAATTAAAATTAAATAAAGCTCCAGGAAACAATGGCATTATTCCTGAGATTTATAAAATCTTGTCTTTGAATGCATTAGAATTATTACATAAGGTTTACAATAATGCTCAAAATAGAAATATAGCTCCACTCTCATGGAAATACACATTTTTCTCCCCATCCTGAAATCCAATAAATATCACATTCATTGCTCATCATATAGGCCAATTTATTTCTTAAATGTTGACTATAAAATGTTTATGTCAATATATGCCAATAGGCTTAAAATCTTTTTACCATTACTAGTAAAAGATGATCAGTCTGGTTTCATTATAAATAGAAATTCTTATGATAACATCAAAAGAACTTTATCTTTAATAGAATCAGTCAAACCTTTAAATAAAAAACTAACATTAATTAGTCTAGATATAAACTGTGCATTTGATTCAGTTAATTGGGATTATATTTCTCAAAATATTCCCATCATTAAGGGTACCAAACATGGTTGTCCATTATCTCCCTTATTATTTACATTAATTATGGAGCCCTGGGCTAACATGATAAGAAATAATGTGGAAATTGAAGGATACAAGATAACCTCAAATGAATCCTCCAAAATACAAATGTTTACTGATGATATTCTAATTACATTAGAAGGAAATAAATCCATCAGAGCAATATTCTCAGATATGGAGTATTTTCAAAAAAAATCAGGGTTACTCTTTTATAATAACAAAACTCAAATACTAATAATTGGCCCTAAGAAATTTGATTTACAGAATGATTATTAAAAATACATAACACAATCAGAAGAAATATGTTATTTGGGTATTGTGATTACTAAAAGTATTAAAGATATTGTTCAAGTAAACTATAATAAAAGTCTAAACATAATAGAAAATCTTACTCAGAAATGTAATAAGATCCCATTCTCAATGGATGAGAAACTTTTAATAATTAAGATGATCTTTCTACCCAAAATTTTGCATATTATTCAATCAATCTCCTTACCCCCTCCTAGTTATATTATTAAAACTTTCAGTTCTGTGATGCATAAATTTTTATGGTATCCGACAAAATCCAGAAGAGCTTTGTCCACCCATATGAAAATTTGGAATAATGGAGGTATAGCCATCCCAAATTTAGAAATTTCTGCAATCTCATCAATGGTTAAAACTATTTCTTTTCTTATAAATCCACAATATTCAGCCAAATGGAAAAAAATTCTAGAACTTTTAGCTTGTAAAGCAATAAATAACAACAGATCCCAGAAAATAGACCTGTTAAATAATACTTTCATATGGGTTTTAAAATAATACATTACTTTTAATAATACTCATAATTTTAAATCAAATTATATAACTTGTTTGTTGAGATCTTTCAGAAATTTAATGTTTATATTTAATGATTTTAAAGACTGTTTTTTTCTGTTATTTCCAATAGCCTATACACATAGTGTTATATTTTCCCCTGATCACTCAAAAATGTGTTCATTTAAAGATAAACAAATTAATATTCTGGTTTCACATGATGTCAGATAATGACTTAAAATCTATTAACATACTTAAAAATGAATATGAAGATGTCTCTCTTTCTTGGTTGGACTTACATGAAACAAGGTAATATATTTTAAATAAGTGTGATACTATGTCTTTTACAACCAAGATTTCAATACCTAAGATTATTCAATATATGGTTTCATCTATACAACATAATTCTCCTACCAAAAACATATTATCTCACATATATAAATGAATTAAACTTGACATGGAAGCTGTTTCTGATACCAATTAAAATTACATTACTTTAATTAATAATCATCCTCTTACAGAAGATGATAAAATAAACATATTAAAATCAGCTAGTTTTACTACCTCATCATTGAAATGGAAACTTTTTACTTGGAGATATTCACACAGATCTTTTATTACCCCGTTCTCTCTTAGTACAATTAATAAAAGTAATGTCAACTGTTGGAGATGTAATATAGAAGTAAATGCAGAGTGGTCTCACATGGTATATGATTGTGTAATTTTAAATGAATTTTGGAAAAATGTTAAGTCCTTTTTGCAAGCTATCTTCACAGATAATTTTACTCTCACCAAGTCACTTGTTATTTTCAATACTCTTGCACCTAATTGCATAAGCAAAGTTAATCAATCTTTAGTATGGACTATATTATCAGTTGCCAGAAAAATAATTACAAGAAACTGGAAATGCAGTACTACTCCCTCGATTCAAGAATTCAAATGTTTACTTCTGGAAGTCTGTAATATGGAATATTTAACTATCAAATCATAATCTCCTCGGAATACTGTTAAATGCAATATATGGAAAAAAGTCTACAATTTATTACAAAAGTAATTATTTAATCAATTTATAATTGTTGAGAATGTCTTTGTATATAGGTTTTTTTCTGTTTGTTGTATTACTATTTGACTATCTATTTGAAAATCGTTCATTTCTAATGTACATATTTATTTCTTAATTTTAATTCTAATAAAACTGTTTTGAAAAAAAAAGATGTCACCCTCATATGCAGGCTCAGGGGATCTGTATGGATAATAAGATATGTGTGGTATTAAGAAAATTTTCTACAAGAACATTTCCATGGCCAATAAAAGGCATAGTGGATGCATCTCGGGCATCTGAGTCAAGAATACTCCACCTGTTGCTTGATGCCATGCTACTATATGTGGAGAGTATACTTTGTTCACACAAATCACAGAGGACAGAACAACACTATGTGGGCAGTTTATAATGTAGCCCATATCTGCAATGCACTGGGAACCCTTGACTGTACCCAGATTGTAATAAAGTCCCAATCTGCAATACACAGGGTATAATACACAATGAGTATGTACACAAGCCATCCTAGCACTGCCCTTGACTTCCATATTTGGTACATATATGACTTAAGTGAGGGGTTTGTGTGGAGTGATTTTCCAGATGGTTATCTTATTAGCAATGCTGGATATGCCCTTGGACCATGATTAATGGCACCAATTATCAGTCAACAGACCATGGTAGAGAATGTATACGTTACTGCCTGTCACAGACCCAAATTATTGCTGAACATGTGTTTGGACAGCTAAAGTCCTATTTTTACTGCTAGATGTCTCTGGTGGTACCCTGCAATATGATCCTGGAGCATGCAGTAACATTTTTGCAGTATGTGCAAACAATGCAGACAATGTTGCTATGGAAACAAATACAGGAGGGGAGTGACATTCAGGAGAAGGAACTGTTAGAGTCAGCAACAAAGGAATTGCCTGATAATGATCCTTTGTCTGCAGTAGATGAGCCAGGCATAGTTTAGTTCATAACTATGGGACAGAATAAGCATAACCTTTAACAGTAAAAATGATGCATGTAATACTCCAATCACACTGTGCTGTACTGTACATAGGCTGGCCACACTGTGTATCAAGCACAGACTATCTAGGTAACAGAATACTGAGAGCAAGATACAGTTATCATCACATTTACAGGTGGGTAGGGCCACTGTGACAAAGACCAACAACAGTGTGTGTGTCTGTGTGCATATGTGTGTGTGCATGTGTGTGTGTGTGTGTGTGTGTGTGTGTGTGTGTGTGTGTGTGTGTATGTGTGGGTTTGTGTGCGTGTGTGTGTGTGTGTGTGTGTGTGTGTGTGTGTGTGTGTGTGTGTGTGTGTGAGTGAGGGTGGGAGTTAATGCTTTATGTGAATGTACGAAGCATTGATGGGTGAGTACAGGGAAAAATGGTAGATTGGTGTCAATAGTATCTTGTGAGTGGGTGATGGTGGGCAGTATTGACATGTGTGTTTGTGGTTGTGCATGGACACAGCTCCAGCAGATGATTCTGTACTCAGCTGGGTTCTGTTGTACAGGCCTAGGGCATTCAGAGGAGATGTATTCACTAATCTTGCACATCCACATCCACACCGCTGACCTACCCTTGGAAGGTAACAGGCATGATCCACAATGCACACAGTAGGTAGAGGGAGGCTGCCATGACCATGAAAGCCATGATGTTCTGTCAGTGGTTTCTACATAAAAATCCATCCACATCTATGTCCACAACAGTCCACCGTGTCTCAACACTGGATGAATATAAGTGGTAACACTGTAAGTCCTAGGCTATTCCCTCCAGTGGTACTCTTCCCCACTGGAGTCAGAGTTGGGATGGCCAGTGAAAAAAGGAATTCCATGATAGGTAGCATTACAGAGGTGTCTGAATGCACATACTCCCAATGCCACCTGTGGATTATGGTGCACATGTGGCCCTGGAACTCTCACAGGTCCTCATGCAGACCATGTATTACCTGGAGCAGCTCAGCTTCATCTGCATTGGTCTCTATCTGTCCCCACTATTACAGCAAGACTGGGATAAAGAGGGCAGTTGCCCCAGGTGCAAAGTGTTAGGGGGTGTGTTAGAGAAGTGCAGAAGTGCTCTTCATCATTTTTGCCATTTTTTTTGTTTTCTTTTCTTTTTGCTTGAAGAGTTGAAGGTGCATGAGTCTGCTGTAGGAAAAAATATGAATTGGCTTGCTACAATTTTTTTCTGTTTGCTTGGGGGCATGGTAGGAGGTAGAAAGCTAATTTGTTTAAATGCACCAACTGAAATGCTACTTTGCAAGATTATGTCCTTTCTTGCTTGTTTGTTTGTTTGTTTGATTGTTTGTTTTTGCTTTGACTTGAAGAGCTGAGAGTGTAGAGTGCTACACTGGGCATGGGCAGCCAGGTGCTAAATGAAACAGCTATGGTTCTGTCTGCCTTGTATTCTGACCGTGCATACATGCTGAATAGTGCTCATAAATACATTCATCTCAGGTGAGGGGTAGTACCAGCCTGCTGCATACCAAGACCTGAGGTTTTTCTCACACTCATTGGAGTTGGAAACAACTAGGAGAAACTCCAGAACTGCTGCCTGAGCTGATGAGTTTGCCACATTCTGTGCTTAATTGACATCCTGTGTCAAAAGTGTGAGTTGCAGGAAATATGTTCATGAAATATGGTGAGGATAAAGCTAACACATTACTTATGTGTACCACTGACACAGTGACCCCTAACTATTTTCTTGACTGCCATGATCATTTGGCCAAAACAGTTCCCTAACATCTGGTAGACCTATATCCACAGTGGAGGAACCCAACAATGCAGTGAAAACATATAAGTGTTACCCAGTCTAAATATGAATACTTCACCAACCCACATAACCCAGTGAACTACTTTTATATAAGAGCACTATGGAAAAAATATGATTAACATGCCTTGAGCAGACTGCCTTCGTAATTGAAAACCAGATGTTCCTATAACAAGAAGATATCCCTACTCAGCACTTGTACGACACTGAATTGCATGAATAAGGTGGATACTATTCAGTATTCAGACATACACACCTGGGTCATGACCAACTGATATTCAAGGCTTCATTTGCAATTTAGCGTTCATATCTGTCATGTGAGAGCCCCACTGACAATGCTCAAGAAGGTCCTGCAGCAGGATGTTATTCTCTGCTTTGAATAATTTATTCTTTCAGTAATGGTCACCTTCAGATGTGACCAGTTGGATTATCAAAGAAATATATGCTTAAACTGGTGGCTGGTCATACATGCTTTACCCCTACTCCACAGCACATTAAACTGACCATATAGATGTGCTTGCTGAATGCCAAAAAAGTACCATGATATGTAGGGTATCTTCTTGAATCCTATCAAACACTATGCAAATTGCAAACATTTTAAAAAGTTTTTATTCACTTAGGGGAAGCTGCAGAGAAACTTCATTTGAGTATAAAGAGTTACAGTGACGATTGCTATTAAATACAGCAAAATCCGTGGGAATTAAAACAGTTTTTGTTAATATGTATTGGAATTAAGGGTGGTGAAGTTATTACATGCAAACATAAACATTTAATGTTTTTAAACTTGTGTTTTAAGAATGTTATGGCATGTTTTGTGACTTCTTGCTATAACCCTGTTAATATTTTTGTTTTTACTGCGTTAGCTACATTGGTTTGTTATCAAGATTACATAAATAGCTTCTTTTTCTAATTTATTGATAATTTTTTTGTGTATGACCTTATCAAAGACTGAAGTTATGCATATATGAATTACATCACAGCACGTTTTTCATTTATAGCTGTCATTATATTGTTATAGAACATTTTGTTGTAGGCGTTTATAGATCTATTTTAAGCATATGTATGCTAACATATAGATTCAAGTAACAACCATTCCATTTCTGACAATTTAACAAAATATATTTCTCCATTATTTTTCCTAAACAAGAAATTAAACTGCTCACTCCGTATAACTTTGGGTTTTTCCTCTTCCTGTTACACTTAAAGATAGGTTAACAAGTGTATGTCTCCAGTCTTGAAGAATCTCCCCAAATTAAATGACATAGTGAATAACATATATAATGATTCTGTAAATTCATTCTTAAGTGTTCTTTGGTCATTTTTATTAATGTCATCTCCTCCCTGTGCTTTGTTTGAGACAAGCGGACATAGCTAATTTTCAATGTAATCAAATTATTTTCTGATTAGCAAAGCAGAAACTGTATTTTGATAATCAGCTAAATTACTGCCTATCCTGAAGTGTAGAGAGATATTTCAAAATCAAAACCCCTTTAATGATCACTTGGAGCAGCAGGAAGCTATTATAATAGACACAGTTAATGCATCTATGGTCTAAATTGTAAGGAATCAATAATGGACTCAGAGTCAGTTCAAATCACAGACTTCTGTATTGAGAAGGATTGGGTTCAACTCCATGTACTAATGTTTCTGAAAGGATAACAGTATGGGACATTTTAGTGCAAGGAATGATTCCTTTGCTATTAAACAAATATTCCAGAGATGTAGTTGCACTGATCTTGACACTGTACCTGTTACTATATCTTCTGAATGAATAGCTGTGACTAAATTTCCGAAATATGACACCATGTTTAAAGTGATTGATGAACTTAACATGTCTTTATCTACTGTCAGAGACTCTAAAGTATCCTCATACAGAAAAGTAAAGAATAAGTTATCCAAATGAAGTGACTTTATAACCTATTATGATACCAAGGACTGATTTACAAAGTTGTCATTTAGTACATGTAAATATGTGTGCCATTAAACTAACTGCATTGTTATAATTCTATATGCATATGTGAGTAACTTAAATGTATATCATGTGACATCCTTAGAACAGCAACAAATTATAATTATTGGTCTATGCATAATCCAGAATGCCTTACCTTAAGGGAAGGGATATAAGATGTAATGTGGCATAGGTCTAAGGCATATGCATAAGGCTAATGTGCATGTTATATGTCATGTGGTTCTCTTTTTCCTTTTAGCTGCTGTGATTTTTAACAAAAAGTGTGTGGACTCATGAAGTCTGCCAAATAAGGGTCGACATCTTTCATCAAGTACGAAATGCTTTGCGATGAATGTAGCACCCAATATTTGAACTGTATCTTACTGAAATTGGTTCACCTTGTTTGCTCTAGCATAGACTAGATCCAGGCCTGCTGAATCTAGCTTTGTTTATATGCTTGTTGTTTGTTTGCTTGTTATTTCCCTGGAAGCTAATTCCACCTAATACGCAACTTCTCAGCGCTTCTGTGGATCACTAGTGATATCTGCATTGCTTACTGTACTTATTTCCTTGTTTCACTTGAAAGAAAGTTACTGTTTGTCGTTTTTGCATTTAGTTACTTGTAACACATTGCACTCAAGTTACCTGGCACTTGCTCACTAAAGCAATTATATAAGTCAGCACTAAAAATTAAAGGCACTACACCCTCACTCCCCACTGGCCCTTGTTTTCAATTAAGGAATTCCCAATATTATTCTAGCATGTCCAAAGGTCAGTTGTCAATCTTCTCCGGTCCAGCTGGTGAATCTGGGAATCTTGAGGCAATGTTATAACTGCCTCATGTACACAGACAACCCTCTGCTCCTCCCACATAACACAAATACTTGCGAGAGATGCAGCTATTTAGCCAAACTGGAGGCTGAGCTCTCTCAACTCAGGACTGGCAAGACCAGACAGGAGGAGAAGGCAACTACACACACCACAAAACCAGCCTCACATAATGCTACCACTCCACTGAATCAAACACATAAACACACAAAGACATACTCGGAGGCTCTGAGTAAAAATTTACCTAATCAGCAGAGGCCTCCAAAGCAGACACCCAAACAACTGCTACCTCAAGACACCCCACAAGCAACACATAAACCACAAAAGCAGTGTGCAAAGCAGTCACAGCCCTTAAGGCCAAATACAACACCAAACATACTTGTCATAGGTGACTCCATAGTCAGATACACTGACGTCCCACTCACCAGGCTGAACAAGGAGAGGGTCACAGTAAGCTGCCTATCGGGCGCTAGAATCCGCCACATAACACAAGCACTCGGGTCACTCCACGGCAAGTACAAATATGACACAGTCATTGTCCATGCTGGTGTGAACGACCTGAGACGTACCTCCCTGGACTACATGAAAAGAGACATAGAGGAGCTCTCTGATTATGTAGCCCAGGCAGGTATGACCCTAACCCTGAGCAGTATCCTTCCTTCACCAAGAATGATGCCACAATATAGGGACAAGATGATCAGCTTTAACAATTGGCTTAATGTCTGGTGTCATTCAAAGGGGATCCAGTGTCTGTCTGCCTGGGATGACATGCTTGACAAGCCACGCTGCTTCGCAAGGGACGGCTTGCACCTGTCACCCCTGGGATTCCGTATATTGGCTAAGGCTCTTGCCACCCCCATAGTGCCTTTTTTAGGCAAGGCTCAAATTCTAAACCTACCACCCTAGAAAAAAAAATGGGAAGAAACTGAGGGTAATGCTGCTCAATGCCAGAAGTCTAAATCTCAAAATGCACGCACTCGAGGCCCTTCTCAGTATGGAGAACATCGATGTCTGTGCTGTAACTGAAACCTGGTTCAAGGCTCCTGAGAGCACCCCGGCACTATTAGGTTTTACCTCATATCATGCATTCCGGCCCCAAAACCCGGACCACACCACAAAAGGAGGGGTGTATCCATATTCATAAAGGATACCCACACCTCCAGGTTGGTGGCAACGCATAAGCTTCGGAAACCATCCAGGTGCAACTAACCATAGGCAAAACTGCTCTACAAATTGTAGCATGCTACAGGCCACCCTCTCAAACTCAGGAACCCCACACAGCCTTCCTGAAGACACTGGAGGGTATAAATGTATCTCCAAACACCATCATATTGGGTGACTTCAACTACCCGAATATAGACTGGGAACATTACTCAAGCCCTAACTTTCTAGCCCAACGGTCCCTGGAGTTCATAAATTCAAATGCCATGGAACAGCTAGTCACTGTTCCCACGAGAGGAGAAAATATACTAGATCTCATTGTCACAAACATGGGGACAAAATGCTCCACACCGAAGTATATCCCTCATTGGTGAGATCTGATCATAAACTAATCTCACTGGAAATCCACATCCCCCCACCCCAAACAAAAAGACCATAGTGAAGAACTTCTCTAAAGCAAACTTCACACTACTCAAGACTGGTGTGGTATCCTTCAAGGCCCCTGAGCCAGTGGAAACCACAACCCAAGCTGCGGAAGCCCTTACAAATGCCTTCTATGAACACCTCCAGGACTGCATGGATCAGGCAATCCCAAATAAAACCAAGACTCTTTCCACAAAGGGCAAACGTCCAGTCTGGTGGACCCCAGCCATTAACAAACTTTACAATAAGAGGAGAAAGCTATTACATGATAGAACAAAATCCATAAAGGGAAGTCACCCCTGATCATTATTAGTAAAAAATACGAGCACTCATAAAATCAACTAAGGCCAATTTTGAGAGAAAAATTGCCATGGATTCAAAGGACAATCATAAGGCCTTTTTCAGCTATGTTAGGAACCGGGTGGAAACTCCCAGATATGCTCAGAATTAGTCCAAAATGATACAAAAATCACTGAACCCACAGACATTGCCAACATACTGGCAGACAGGTTCAGTGCAAATTTCACCCCTCTCCCCTAAAGGAGAGATAACTATCCCAGCCGAGTGTAGCCTCCTGGACATCTCAAATGCGCAGGTGAAAGCTGCTCTCTCTAAAGCTAAAAACACAGCATCAATGGGACCAGATGGTGTCCCCGGCTGTGTGCTACATGAGCTAAATGAGGAATTAAACCCGCACATAAGGCAGCTGTTTAATCTCAGCCTTACCACAGGATACATGCCCAAGGAGTGGCGTATGGCAACTGTTGTCCCACTCCACAAAGGCGGCGCCTCTACGGACCCTGGTAATTACCCCCATAAGCTTAACAAGTCTAGTCTGCAAAGCTATGGAGAGGATCATAATGGAGCTCATAAACAAAGATATAGGGGACTTGCAGACATTGGACCCGACCCAGTTTGGCTTTGTCAAGGGAAGATCATGCCTTTTGAACTTGGTCGACTTCTTCGAAACAGTCACCAAGGCCATTGATGAGGGAAAGGCAGTCCATACAGCCTACCTTGACCTTGCAAAGGCTTTCGACACAATACCCCACTCAGGTATTGTAGAAAAACTTACCAGCTTAAATGTAAACCCATATGTCACAAGATGGGTTGCAAACTGGCTTAAGGACAGAACCCACAGGGTTAGAGTTGCTGGCGCTGTGTCAGACTCCAAGCCGGTCACAAGTGGTGTCCCACAGGGCTCGGTCCTTGGCCCCCTATTGTTTGGCATCTACTTCTCAGAAGTACAGGCCAACATAGGAGGACTTTGGCTGACAAAGTTTGCAGACGACTGCAAACTGGGCGCCATAGTGGAAAGTGCATCAGACACAGATATCCTTCAGAAAGGACTCACGGAAACAGATAGCTGGTGCCAGAGCCATGGCCTGAAGTTAAACGCCAAAAAATGTATAGTCATACCCTTCGGGAAAAACAAGGTAACCCCAAGCTACCATATAGGTGGCAATCCACTAAGCACAGAAGAGGTTATCAGGGACCTGGGGACCCAGGTTGACAGTGGCCTTTCTTTTGACACTCACATTGCTAAAGTGGTTAGAAAGACCTTCTACATTGCCCACCTGATCATGAAGGGATTCACATCCAGATCTAGTGAGGTTATTGTTCCCCTGTACTCTTCACTTATCAGACCAATGATCGAGTACAATGCCCCATTCGGGATGTATCTCACCCGACATCTGCAGCAATTGGAGAGACCCCAAAAGTTCCTCACCAAAAGGATAAAGGGACTCCAAAATCTGTCATATGCTGCCAGATTGAAGAAACTCCAGCTCTATTCAGTCACATACCGTCTGCTCAGAGGTGACATGTGCCTGACATACAAGGCCATGTCCAACCCAGAATTAATGGACATGCTCCACCTCAAAAATCCAAATCCACCAAAACCACTAGAGCAAGCGACTTAAACCTTAGCACGGCTATAAATAGGACGTGCTGGAGGGATAGATTTATCACTCAGAGACTCCCTATGCTGTGGAATAAAATCCCGGTCCATGTGAGGCAGAGCACCTCGCTGACTCTGTTCAAGAGAAATCTAGACCTGTGGATGGGAGATCGTAGGTTTACCCCGGGAATCATCTCTGTGTCACTGCTGGACAGAGGCACAACAAACTAATGGGCACAGTATTTTTTCATAT
This sequence comes from Protopterus annectens, assembly GCF_019279795.1. Classification (NCBI taxonomy): domain Eukaryota; kingdom Metazoa; phylum Chordata; order Ceratodontiformes; family Protopteridae; genus Protopterus; species Protopterus annectens. The sequence continues at coordinate 858,402,438 of NC_056729.1, read as the reverse complement.
AAGGGGTGGCGTAAGCCACAAAAATTTGGGCTAGGCTTATAAATGTCTTAGGGCAGATAGCCTAGTATAAACCTATGAACCTATGAACCTATAATATCACAGGCAGGTATTCCACTCCACTTTCTGGTGAAACCATCCTTTCATCTCTCCACCTCTTAAATGCCTGCTGATATTCTTACGCTTTCCATTTAGTCTGTTTTATGTTTACAGTACCATTCAAAATGTAGACGAGAGTTTAAAATGAATGCAAAAAAGTATTGCACTGTCAGCTTGAACAAATAAAATCTGGACATTATCTTGCAACATTAAAAGTGCCTTACTTCAAGTGATACAGTCATGGGAGATCTTGGCATCTTTGTAGATAACTTCTAAACTTTGAACATTATTTAGCATCAGTAGTCAGGAAATCCTTCTGTCTAGCCCAATTAATAACTAAAGATTTCACATCCAGGTCAAATGAAGTTAACATTACCCTATGCTCTACAGCATTGTGACCAGCTATAGAATGCAATCTCTCTTTTAGTACATATTGTTCAAACATTTCACACAGCTTGAAGACCTAAGAGGTTCCTAACTAAAAAGGTTACCAGACTAAAACACCTCAGCAACCAAGATAGGCTTGAAAGTCCATCTCTGTACTCTGTTATAGACTCATGTGTGCTAATTTGTGACCAGCATTCCAGTCTGTTAAGAAACCAGTCCTACTTGACCTCCTATACCTATACAAAATTGATGGCTTCACAAACACTAAAAATAAATACTTGAATTTCTATCCAAAAATAAATGAGACACACTGCAGTGACATTCATTACTCAGTGCTTTTCTAATCCTTGGAATAATCTTCCTTAATGCAAAAAAAGAGTGATTCTTTTGTTTCCTTTAACACAATTTGTGACAATTGCATAGGTAACTGAGAACTGACTTGTTTTGCCCTCCCAGAGGCAGGAGATGCCTATGAGGATAGATATTTGAAAGAGTAATTATGCTCTATGACCTGGCTCTGCCTTGTGAATACTGTATCAAAGAATGCATAAATCTGTTTCCGAAGCCTGGGGGGAATTAATAAAGCCTACATGATAATTTCTGACTGTATACTTGGTGCAGTGCGATGCGCACATGGATGCCAAGAGTTTTAGATTCAGTAAGCTCTACATAGTGGCACTCACTCACGCACAAACACAAAAACTTCTATGGCATGTAAATTACAGCATAAGTAGCTGAATTATATAATGAAGCAAATCAACATGGTGGAATTATTCAACAAGCTGTAAAGCAACTGTGTAGACTCCATGCTCATCTTGGTCATGTACTCGAACATTTTCTGAATACAGCCATGGAAAGGAGTCTACACGGAAACAAAAGCAAGTAAATGTCCATGGATTTATACATAACAGACTACAACACTTAACCCCACACACATTATGACATTATCAGACATGTTAGATGCTAGAAAATTATATTAACAATAGCAACAATTCCTTTTCAAATGCCAAGATATAAATGCAGCTTTGCACCCCCCTAAATGAGCAATGTACTAGTAACTAATGTAGGGTTCCTATAAGCAGACCGGAGATGCATGTTTTTGGAATGCATCTTGGTTGAACTGACAAAACCAAAACTGCAAAATATAGAAACGGTATGTAAGCGAATTCTTTCCCTGGGAAAGAATTTGCTTGGCCGCTTTGGTACTTTGTCTTTTTTGGCACTGTAGTGCGGTCCCGGATTTGGTATATTTAAGTGAAGGGGAGGGTTAATGTGCTTTTTTTTTTTTTTTTTGGAACAGCAATTTTTTTTTCCCTTCGAAAAAAATCATTGTTCTGACAGTTTGGTTTTGTAAGCTTTCGCTTACATGGGGTCAATTAATCACCGTTCGCTTACCTAAGCGTTTAGTGATCTAATATAGACACACTAATGTAGACAGCTAAAAGTTTAAACATCATGAAACATAGTATTCAAAACCTGCATTCCTCTATGCAGACACATATGTCACTAATACCCTCCCTTGAGTGTACAACATTGGGCTCCCCTTCAGTTTACTTGCCTACATGGTCACCAACCATGTAGATTCAGGGCTGTCAGCATGATGAAGATGCAAAAAGGTCAAAACTCATTAGAATTGCTGAATCCCAAAAACTTGTAATCATATAGGGATGTTCACTTCATGTAGGCATTTCCACAGTATTCATGTTGAATGCATGGCAACAGTGAATGATGACATCAGGGGGTGTGTCAGGTTATACTTACAGAGGTGTACATGTCGGTCTGTGAAGTGTAAAAGTGCACGTAAGCAGTACACACTTCACAAGTTCTGATTCATCCTCTTTGTAGCTTGTTAAAATGTAGTGTCTCTGTCCGCTTTAAGTTAAAATTTATTTTTTAATTTTTATCTACGTTTGCACAATGCAGAGCTTAGTGCAACAATGGGAAAGAGGAATGAATGGCAGGTTTCTCAATTCCCATTGCAGCATGTGTATGTGTAGGGCTAAAGTTTAGAAGTTCCTGGGTTCCAGAATGGGGTCTTAAACCTTTCCTCCAATTTTAGAACTGCATGTTCGCATGATATCACAGGCACAGAGAAAAGTAATAAGATTAGCTGTGGCTATCTTATTTCAACGCTGGTGTGCGCAGTGGTACAGAGGTATGTATCGCACACTAATGAGCACCAACAGATTTAATGTATTCATTAATGCAGCAGATGTTTTTCATAGGTGCAGATTACAGCATAGCAGGTGATTTTCAGTATGGTCTAGCTATTCAACAAGCTATAAAGCATCCATGAAGTCTAAATTCTGTTTTTCCTGCATACTTCAATACCATGTGAGTAGAGACAAGGAAATTCTAGGCCTGAAATAAAATTGTGTCAACTTCTGTATTTGCAAGGTAAGTCTTGAACCTAGAATGTATTCTTTAACAATATTATAGCATAGCCTTGTATATCGTAACTTGGTACAATAATTAAGTAAATACTGGTGGATTTGTACAGCAAGTACCTTAACATGTGACAGCAAACACTTATTTTACTTATATGTGTCCATTGCTAAGTTTTCTTTCTTACTCTTCTTGTTTTTCATTGCACTTTTTGTGTGATGTGCTGCATAGTGAAAACAGTGGAAGCAGATATCTGCTGTGTTTATCTGGATTGCGTAAAGTGCAGTGGACCACCTATGAAGCAGACAGCCAAAAATAGAACCGAATCCATTCAATTAATGCCTTTGGCCATTGTGAAAACCCAACATATGTACTGGGTTCTACTACAGAGTGTGCAACTTTATTTTTACTGCAGTGACACTGCAATTTACAGCAATGAAGTGCAACATAGACAACTGTTTCCTCAACATTCTCGTGACAGTGGGTGTAAGTGTAGGACTGCCATACACATGGTCCTGGGTTCAAATACACTATATACCATATAGTGCTATTTTTGCTGATAGAGTAATATATGTATTATCACATTTATAATCAAATGTATGACTGTGGATATACTGTGTAAATGTATTCCTTATATCTTAACCAGCATGGCTTTAACTTTTGCGGAAAACAAATAAACAACTGTTTATATATGAAATTGCTTGCCAGTGTTCCATTCTACTTGGCAGACATTAGCAATGCAGCTGGCATTTGGCACCTCTTACTTACACGGAAACAGGTATAACTCACTTGCCTGTGCACTTTGTTAACCATTGTGCAAATCCACTGCTCACTGTGCTATGGAACTGTGTATATGATGATTCCTTACTGGTGTTTATTGTCTGTTTCCTTTGCCTGACATAAAACTACATTACAAATTCAGGGCACATTCTAAGTATACATCATATATTCAAAATACATACATGTGTTGTCCCCGATCCCACCACAACCACTACATCCCAGAGGGCTCAGTATTTTATACACACATATATCAACCACACTACAAAGTGTAATATATAATGTTGTATGCTGCCTCATGGACAGTGCCAGTTGGTGGTGCTGACAACCTTGCTCTGCTAAACTGAAGCATCCACCTATGCTCAATAAGGGTACTTGTATTTTTACACAGCTAGGGTTCTACACACCCTGGTGCTTTTAGGCTACTGGTCTCATAGGAACCTATGACTGTATGTGCCCATGCAGGCTACCAAACCTGTTGTCCCCCACATGACCTGCTGATGTCATCTATTAAACGTGCATGTGCATGGTGCCTGTGTAAAGTACTGAGTTCTGTAGTCTGTGTACTTAGATAGGTCTAACTAAATAAACAAACTCCGAGATCAGTCTACATTGGGGAAAGGGCAGATTCCAATAATATCCAAGCAAATTCTTTCCCAGTGAAAGAATTTGCTTAACTTGACATTCAACATTGTAAGTTTTCCACCCTTAGCTGTCAATTTTTAGGCATTCGACAAGTTAAGCAGTCAATGATATAATATAGACCCTTTTGTACTCACTAAAGTCAACTGTGTGTGTGTGTGGGTGTGTGTGTGCAACTCCACTCACCAGAGTAGATGTGCTATCCTATAGTTACTTCTCCAATGGCATGGCTTGCTAGTCTTTTGATACTTGCACAAGCCTACACATCCATTTCATGGAGCCCATCCAACCTCATGTCTCCTACATGGCCTGCTGATGTCATCTACTATATGTTGATCTGCAGACATGTAATAGTCAAACTTGTGCCATGGTGCTTGTATAAAGTACTGTGTTCTGTAGATACTGTACTTAGATAGGTAGGGGTTCTATTCTCACTGCAGTCAACTGTGTGTGTGCATGTGTGTGTGTGTGTGTGTGTGTGTGTGTGTGTGTGTGTGTGTGTGTGTATGTGTGTGTGTCTGTGGTGTTACTTGACATTACAGAGAGCCTTTTACACCAGCATGTGGGACACTGTTATCACCATATGCTCAACAGACAATGCTGATGTCATTAGCTATATCAGATAATTGCACATGCAATCATCCCACCAGGGCAGGATCAAACACCGGCCTGGAGCCCAGACAGATGTCACCTTAGATTCATACATTCATAGGAGGTTACTAAACTATTGGCTGTAGTGCCTTTATAAGTCTAGCCATGTTATACCCTTGTTCTCTTGTTGACCAAGTTGTATGGTCTATAGTTGCAGTGTGAGTCTATGATCAGCACTGACTGGCCTTATCCAAAGGGACATAGGTGACACCCCTGGAGTAAATTTACAATCTCCCTTATAGATGTCTAAGTTATGTTTAAATAGGGTCCTTGAGGAGCTCTGTTTTACATGAATTAGGAGTTTGTTCCAAAGGACTGGCAATCTCTGGAGACATATCTGTCTCTCCAGCATGTCCTGTTATTGTCACAGACTTGGTTAAGATCCCTAGAGTGAGTAAATCTTGTCCCATGTGACTTGTAGACGTACAGCATTTCCATTAGAGCAGGGTCCGAGACTGCTCTGTAGGCCAGGCACAAGTTGCCTCTGAGTAGCCTATAAGATACAGAGTACAGTGACAGGGCCTTCAGTCTGTCCTTGTCCATGTAGGCCATGTGTTACAGGCCCTGAATTTTCTTGGCGCCAAACCTGTGAAATTTCTCCAGCTGCTGCAGATGTCTGGGTGAGGTACATACAGAAGGAACTATTGTTCTCTATTAGTGGTCTGATGAGGGATGAGTACAGGAGACTTATAAAATCCTTAACTCTGGATGTGATGCCCTTACTTAGGAAGTGTGCAACATAGAAAATCTTCCTTACCACTGAGGACACATGGTGATCGAAGTTAAGGTTGCTATCAACCTGTGTTTCCAAATCTCTCACCACAGGGTTTGAGCTATGAAGTGCACTGCTAATATTGTAGTTTGCAGGGGCTTCCCCTTTGCTGAAAGGAATGATAATGCATTATTTTGCATTTAGTTTAAGTCAGTGGTTTTGGCACCAATCATTTGTCTGTGAAAGCCGTTTTTGTAGAATGTCATCATAGTTAGGGGACTAAATGATTGCACCCAGATTGCAGTTATCAGCAAACATGGAAAGCCATAGGCCATCTATTTTCCCCATGGACTTCAGAGAAATAGGTTCCAAACAGTAGGGGGCCCAACATAGATCCTTGTGGTACATCAATGGTAACTGGTCTTCTGGTAGAAATGGAATTCCAAACTTTGACTGGATGAGTTCTGTTGATGAGCCAGTTGTCTACCCATCTAATGACATATAGGTTAATTCCCAGCTGTGTGAGTTTCTCAATGATGCCTGAGTGGGGGATGGTGTCAAAAGCCTTGGCTAAGTCAAGATAGGCTGTTTGTACTGTTTTACCTTCATCCAGGGGTTTGGTAACATTCTTGAAGAAGTCCATCAGGCTTAATAAGCATGATCTACCCTTAACAGAGCCAAATTTGGTCAGGTCAAAAGCTTGATGGCCACCTATGTCTTTGCTGATAAGGTCCATGATGATTCTCTCCATGGTCCTGCAGATAAGGCTAGTTAGGCTTATGGGTCTATAGTTCTCAAGGCTGGTTGATGGACCTCTTTTGTGCAAGGGAATTACTGTTGCTGTTCTCCACTCTGCTGAGACAAAGCCAGTACATAGACTGTGGTTGAAGAGAGTGCCAAGTGGTTTCTATATGTATTATTTTAGACCATTTAGTAGGCAGACTGGAATGTTATCTGGTTCCATAGAGGCTGTATTTTTGCCCATGGAGATTGTAGTTATAACCTGCTCTTTGGAGATACTAGATAGAGGACTGGTGAGAGGTATGCTTTGGGGTATGTCTGGTGGGGACTGGGGGATGAAGTTTGCCCCATATCTGTCTGCTAATAGGTTGGCAATGTTCTCAGGGTCAGTATGTATGGTATGAACCACTACTAGTTCTGCACAAAACTGGGCCTTCCCTTTCAGATTTCTGATGTAGCTAAATAGTGCCTCCTGATTATCTTAAGCTAGGGATGCTAGTTTAACTTTGTAATTGGCTTTAGAGGATGTTACAAGACATCTATTTTCATTGTTCAAGCTGTGGAGGGTGTCCTTCCTCTGATGACTCAGTTCCCTCTTGTTCTTAGAAATTAGTTTTTTCCACTTGTTGTATAACTAGTGGCTTGTTTTTTTTGTGAGGACCATGTTTTGATATGTTCAGGAACACCTGAGTCTATACATTTGCATAGATGTTTATACAGAGGATTTCACTACACGTTTATAAAGCAGTCATTGTTGACAGTGGTAGTAGGGAGTTTGCACCTATTTATGACATCACTTAGGAAGCTATAGTTTGCTTTGGAGAAATTGTTCATCCTTGTTGCTCTTGAGGGGAGTCATGTATGATCATTAAATTGAATGAGACTGAAATCTGATCAGACCTTACCAGGGAGGACAACGCACAGGGGTAGTGCAGAGATGCCCTGTGTAAGTGAATACTAAGTCTGGGACCTCTTTTGGGGTTGCAGACTATCTGCTCCAGAGCATTTGCATTAACAAAGTCCAGGAACCTTAGGGTGACTGTATTTCTACTCACATATGACTCCCAATCCATGGAAGGATAGTTGAAATCAAACATGACCATAGTGCCTGGCTTTATAGTGAGTGACTGAAGTAGGTTCAAGTAGACAGAGTGGTTCTCATGGTTCATGGTGGGAACCTATAGCTAGCAATGATATGGAAGGGGGTTTTACCTACAGTTAGTTGAACTTGGAGTAGCTCTAAGGAGTAGTACTGTTTGATCTGTCTTGAGGTCTATTTTTCTTTAATGAAGATGTATACACCTCTGCCTTTGGTTCTTTCATGCTCATTTTGAGGTCTGAACATGTGGAAGGCATTGTAGCCCTGCATGGCTGGGTGCTTTCTGTGGCCATGAACCATGTCTCTGTGACTACAGAGACAACAGCATCTTCCAAGATAAAGAATACTTCCAGTGAGTGCAGTTCCTGACTTAGACTCCTTGAATTAAGCAGCATAACCTTGAGTTTGTCTCTAGTGTTTTTTTTTTTTACATTATGAATTTAGTTGTTCTGACATTGCCTAAAAAGGCACTATGGGGAGGCAAGTACCTTTGCCAGTAACCAAGAGCAAAGAGGCAACAGCTGAAGATCATCTATGGCAAACCAGCATGGTCTGTCGACCATATCTTCCCATGGATGCCCCTAGATTGACACCAGAAGCTAAGCCATTTGTTGAAGTCAATCATGTTTTGTTTATATTGAGGCATCATCCTGGAGGAAGGTGGAATGCTGTTTAGGCCTAGTGACATACCTGCCTGGGACATATAATCTGAAAACTCAGTCATGCCTCTCTTCATATAGTTCAGTGAGGTACATCTCAAGTCATTCACTCCAACACGGACTATGACAGAGTCATAACGGTACTTGTTTTTTAGACACTTGAATGTGTGCCTGATCTGCTGGCTCCTGGCACCTGACAAGCAGCTGACCATGACCTTCTCCTTGTCCAGCCTGATAACAGGGACATTTGTCTGTCTCACTATGGAGTTGCCTATAACCAAGACATTTGGTTTTGAGGTATTTTGCTTCAGGGGCTTATTGGCTGCAACACTGATGTGTGTATTATTATGTGTAGTGGATTCTGTAGTGTCTGCAGTATGTGCAGTAGGTTTGCACTTGGGAGGTCTCTGATCTTTAGGTAGGCTTCTAGCAAGTACCTCTGTATATGTTGGTTTATGTGTTGTGAGTTTGTTATGTGAAAGTGGTGAAGTGTGTGTGTTGACAACCTGTTTGATATCTCATTTGTTGTTATATGAAATAGTTGATTCCAAATTCATAGAACAGATACAGCTCTCACATGTTGTATTTGTTTGCTTTAGAAGTAATTGGTTGTGAGTATACATGAGGCAATTGCTTCATTGCCTCAGGATGCCCATGTCAATCAAGTTGGCTGGAGAAACAGTGGGAAAATGTCCATCCATCATGGCAGGTGTATACTGTAGTTACTAGTGGGGAGTGGGCTAGATGGATCAGGTTTTGCTGTTAGACTAACAAAAATGTCTATTCTCTGGAGAGCTAGGTGTAGAAAACTGTGTAAATGTTTCACAATGCATGACTGAGTTGCTCACAGGCCAGCAGTGCAATCTCTGAGCAGTTCCAGTAAATTGAGTGCTAACCCATCCAAATACAGCTCAGAAATACAAGCAAAGTTAAATTATTTTTAAACAGTAAACAACGGGAAAGGCCAAAACTGACCCTTATTCCAGTAATCCCCAACTCAGATGGGTCCTTGGTTCCACACTTCTGCCACAAGGGTGCATGGGGGCCTTCTTAATGTAAGATGGCTTGTTTTAGTGTTCAAATGACACCAAACAGTGTAGATTCAGCAAGCCTGAATCTTGCCAATGCTATAAAATGCAGAAGTACTACTAATTCATAGCGCAGAAAATCACAATCACAACAGAAGAACAAACAGTTTAAATAAAGCAGCAATTCAGAAGACTACTTCCACAAAAGTGTAGACCACAAATCTTCCTAGTTCATAGGTTCATAGGTAGGTACTAGGCTATCAGCCCTGGGGTCTATACAAGCCCAGCCAAAAAGGTACCCTGGCTTTTGCCACCCAAGAAAATTATTTTCCTGTGCCACTGTCGAGCAGAGCCACAAAGGTGATCCCCGGGGTGAATTTCCTATTTCACATCCAATCATCAAGATTTTTCTTGAAGAGTGCTAATGAGGAGCTTTGTTTGATATAGATAGGTAGTTTATTCCAGAGTATGGGAAGTCTCTGGGACAGGAATCTATCCCTCTGGCATGTTCTGTTTATTGTGGTGACAAGGTTTAGGTCCCTAGAGTGTGTAGCTCGGAGGGATTGGGATTTCTTTAAGTGGAGCATGTCCAACAGCTCTGAGTTTGACATAGCTTTGTATGTTAGGCAGAGATCACCCCTGAGTAGGTGATATGTGATGGAGTAAAGCTGGAATTTTTTGAGACGGTCTGCGTAGGGCATCTGTTTAAGGCTGGTAATCCTCTTTGTGAGGTATTTCTGCGGCCTTTCCAGTTTTTGGAGATGTCTTGTAAGGTACTTACCAAAAGGGGCATTGTACTCCATAATGGGTCTAATGAGTGATGAGTAAAGGGGAACAATGGCCTCTTTTTTTCTGGATGAGAAACCTTTTGTGATGAGGTGTGCCACATAGAAGGATTTCCTGACTACTGTGGTGATGTGATTATCAAAGGAGAGACTACTATCCACCTGTGTCCCAAGGTCTCTTATCACACTTTCAGTGTTAAGTATACTACCACCTGTGTTGTAGTTCATGGGTACAGGGTTTTTACCAAAGGGGATGACAATGCACTTTTTGGAATTGAGCTTGAGGCCATGGCTTTGACACCAGGCATCTGTCTCAGTGAGGCCCTTTTGTAAGATGTCCACATCGTTAGGAGTTTCGATTATGGCTCCTAGTTTGCAGTCATCTGCAAACTTCATTAGCCAAAGACCTTCTGTGTTAGCCTGTACTTCAGAGAAGTAGATACAAAACAGGAGAGGACCCAGGACTGAATCCTGTGGTACTCCACTTGTCACTGGTCTGAAGTCGGATTTGAAGTCTGCTACTTTCACAGTGTGGGTTCTGTCAGTGAGCCAGTTGGCAACCCATCTTGTGACATAGGGATTTATACCTAGTTTAGTGAGTTTATCTATAATTCCAGAGTGGGAGATGGTGTCAAAAGCCTTGGCAAGATCTAGATAGGCTGTATGAACCACCTTACCCTTGTCTACGGCTTTGGTGACTGCTTTAAAGAAGTCTATCAGGTTTAGGAGACATGATCTGCCTTTTACAAACCCAAACTGGGTGGGATCCAGAGTTTGGAGATTACCACTGTCTTTGTTTATAAGTTCCATGATGATACGTTCCATGGCCTTGCAGACCAGGCTCATCAGGCTAATGGGGCGGTAGTTCCCGGGGTCTGTGTTGGCTCCCCCCTTGTGGAGTGGGATAACCGTTGCTTTGCACCATTCAGAAGGCACAAAGCCTGAGGTGAGGCTATGATTGAACATGGTACTTGGGTGGGGTGTCAGTTCATTCTGTAGTTCATGTGGAACTCAGCCTGGGATGTTGTCTGGTCCCATGGATGCTGTGTTCTTGGCTTTGGAGAGTGTGGTTTTTACCTGGGCAGCTGTGATTACAGGAACTTTGCATTCTTCCGTTATAGAGATTTAGCCTGGTGAGTGGGACATCAGTGTGCCTGAATAGAGAGTCGCCTATGACTAGTGTGTTGGGTCCGTCGTTTTGCCTTATTGGCTGTGGTTGAGTGGCACAATGAGTCTGCGGGCTATGTGTCATTTGGGTGTGAAATATGTGGTCTGGAACCCAAGTGCTTAAACCAGAACTAAGGCACTTTCAGAATAACAGACACAATAAAGCTTCACCCAACAATTCCCAGCTTAGAAGGGTGTGGGCTATCCTCTCCTGCCACAAGAGTCTACACCACAAATCTTCCTAAGGTAAAATAATTGCTTAGGAGCACAACTGCTTAAACCATAACAAAGACACTTAGAACAACAGGTATAATAAGCATTCAACCAGCAATTCCCAGCTCAGAAGTGCAGAGGCTACCATCTCATCCCACAAGAGTGTAAACTACAAACCTTCTTAATGTAAAACAACTCCCTTCTTAATGTAAAGCAGCTGGCCTAAAGCTTAAGTGCTTAAAAAAACTAAGAGGCGTAGAATAACAGTTACAATTTAATGTGATACCAGACAGATGATAGTGACACATCTTTTAATCTACTCACATACATCATGTCCTAGTTAGTAAACCCTGTGTTATCTTGATGAGAAAGCCCTGTGGTCTATCCAGCTGCTGCATGTGTCTGGTGAAATTCATGCTGTGACAAGCCCTCTTTACCCTGGGGCAGTAACTAAGGATTCTCAATACTCACCACTGTCTCCAGTAAGGGAGTGTCACAAAAAGCAGGGATAGAAATACACAATGTCCCCTAAGAGTACATTGGGATCAGGTTCCTTACCTGGGATTGGATTATATGTTTCACCCCATGTACCCACATAAGTCTCCAAATCACTGCAGATCACTGTGTCCCATTTCTAGGTATCTTAAATGTCTGACATTCACACATGCACACACTCTTGGGAAAGACTGACACAGATGTACCTGCTGCGTTCTTTGCCCAAATTACAAGGTAATTGCAGCCACTAGTCAGATACCACAATACCCTTCCAAAGGGGTGTTAAACTATATTGGGTGAAATATATTTTGATACAAATGGTAGCATGTATCCCAAGCAGTAAGGCTTTTTAGAGTAGCCCTGGTGTTATCACAATAAGCATAAACACTCTCAAGTTATTAAAAATATTTACTAAATAACCAGCCACAATGACAGGTAGTAAAACATTTAATCATAAATAAAAGGATTTAAGACATGTAAATACTGAATAACTGATTCCAATAAACAACAGAGTTTCACACAGAGGACATGTGAAAATAATACTGTAGGATAGATCTCACATTGATTATAGAAAACTCCAAACTAACTAGCTGTAGTTCCCTGACTATCTGAAGATTAACTGCCCTAGTTAATCTAAACAACTGAGCAAGGCAAGATTATACTCTTACTTCTGCAAATCAAGATGAGGAATTATGTCCACACTCCATGCTGTTTTCTGTCCTCAGTGACTGGAACAACTACTATAGAAACATCAATTCAATGATAACTGAACAACTGACTCAGAACCTGCTTTTATAGCAGATTTTTTAAGAGTAACAGGAAGCTTCTATGATAATTCTACTCTCTCATATCAGACTTTGAAAAGTAAGTAAGTAGCTGCAGTGAAGTTTATATTATCCCAGCCCTGGCACACAATGACATCACATCTAGGTCAGCTGACTATGGCATAACATACATTCAGAATTCTCTTTAAAAAAACACACATATTTGGTCAGCCAGAAAAACACTGTTTGACATTCAAACATCTTTCATAAATCAGAGTGATAATCAAAAACAGAGGTATTTACAAAATTATAACTAGTCATGCTGGCATATGTAACACAGGTAATTTACAATTATTTAAAAAACTTCATCCAGTCATGCTAGCACAGATAACAATATCTAATATCCTTACACATGCAAAAGATAGCATTATACTATATTAATGTTCTTATGAATTTAACTACAGTGCTGTCATATAATCCTGAGATTTGAATGTGATGGCATGTCTTATGATGTGCACCATACATATGTACTTGAAAACATTAAAAAGAAAAGTTAAAAAGTAATGAGACACATTGCAGTTCCTCACTTCACAACCCTTACAAGAGAATACACTAGAAGGTACTGACATGATGATGCTATCAACTGTATAATTTGATAAGGCAAGTATAAGTGACAGTTACAATTATCAGTTCAACAACACAAATGTAGATATACTAGGCACTAATGTAACTATGGACCCTGTGAATCTGACAAACCTTTTGCATCCCTGAATCCAAAAGAGAGAAAACAGGGATATGACACAGTTATCATCACTTGCACAGGGTGCTGTAAGGGGTGGGGGGTGGGGGGGGTGCAGGAAGCCTAGGCTGACACAAAAGTTCAGTGAGTGTGTGTGAGTAAGAAAAGAAAACAGGCAGGCTGAACCATGTAACTGTTGTGTGTGTGTGTGTGTGTGTGTGTGTGTGTGTGTGTGTGTGTGTGTGTGTGTGTGTAAGCGTACTCCATGTGAAAGTGGTGTGTGAGAGTCTGCATGAACACAGCCAAGCTCAGTGCTAGCACTATATCTTGGTATGTTGGACAGGTATGAGCCATACATGGTAGAGGTGACGGTTCATTGTTGTTACCTCTGACCACAATAACTGTCTCTGGCAGGAGTGTCACTGGCACTTCCACAGCCAAAGTCAGATACAGTGCTGCTACCTGAATCTGACGGATGTCTACTAGATGAGGTCCAGTAAGGGAAAAACCCAGGACCATGACCCCATGGCCTGCCACATCTGGGTTTGGAGAGCACACTCACCGATGAACGAGCAGAAGTATTGCCAGTACAGGAGCGTGATTGGGCATGGCCACATTGGCTATCAGCAGATGTTGTGGCTGACCTACACCCACAAGGTTGACATTCCCCTCCCAGCAGATTTTCCATGAAAGATGCTGCTCATTCCATGGCAGACACCCTTTTGTCCTTCACAGACTCACCTCTTTCCAACATGCCATTCATCCAATCCAATGCACTGGTGACACATTGGAGGCAGTCACGCATGTCAGCCTGTGTCACATCTACAACCCTGAGCATTTGTCTGGAGCACCTTTCTGAATGTGCCTGTGCCTCCATGAGGGCCCTAAAAAATTGTTGAGTGACACAGGAAAAGACACCTGCACCAGGTGGAGGAGAAACAACAGGCTCCCTCTGAGCACCCCTATTAACCCTCCTATGTGGCATCTCACCAACACTTTGGCTACAGCCAGACTCAACAGGCACTGAAACCAAAGTAGCCACACTTCTCTGATCAATGTCCTTGCCCCCCACCTGTCCAATATCTGTGAGCTCAGCGGACTGGGTTGGCATAGATTTTAACAATGAGAGGAAAATGGTAGTATCAGATAGGCTGGGACATACATTCATGTAGAAACTGTATGGCTTGCAATTATATTTACATGGGAGGTCAATTTATACACCAACTTATATGTTTTAAAATTGAACTGAGTTTTTATGTCGATTGCAAGACTAAGAATCTTATATATATTAGTTTTTGTACAACGTGCTATGCCTTTTACATAGGTAAAATGAACCGTATGCTTAAGGGTAGAATATTAGAAAATTATAGGGCTATTCGGAATGGAAAAGATACTAATGCTCTGGCACAACATATAGTAAAGGAAGGTGGTGGCCATGCTTTTAAATTCTTTGTCCTAGAAATTATTGATGAAGTGATCAAGGTGGTGACCTGAAGAATAATACAGAAGCAGCTGAACAGAAGTGGATTTTACTGTTTCAGGCAGACAAACTTCCAGGTTTAAATAGTAAAATTTCATTAAAACCATTTTTAAAAGCTAGAGCACTTGAGCACTAAGATGGTTTTACTACATCTGATGTTATTCATTTATGTTGCTTTTAAAAATTTCTAAAAATTGCTTTTATAAGTGTTGTGATCTTATGTCTTTAAAAGTTCTGTGTTGATATTAATTGAAGGATTTCAATTGGCTGACTATGTATTTAAATTAAATTGGTTTCTGATTTCCGCAGTCTGATGAAGCGGTTAGTTAGACCATGAAAGCGCTTACGTTATATACAATAAACTTATATATTTTTTCTTTTTGCCATGTCTAACCAAGTTTTTATACTTTTACTGCTATATTTGTTATTTCTTTGGTTGGTTTATCGAGTTGTGGTTTATATTCTCTCTGGCATAGACCTACTGAATGTGTCAAAATGAAGGGGGTGGCTGGATGTCAACCTCTGTGTCAGATTCAACCTCTGCACCCCACAAGAGTGCTTTAGTGTTGCCACCAGTATCATCAGTGTCTCATCAGACAATGACATCAGGTGGCACAAGCCCACACTCTCACTGTCATGATCACCTGACATAAAAAGAAAGAAACACAGGCATACATTAATACTTGCACTACTATGGTGCAATATACGCTAAAGAACTAACAGTGCTGCCACTATTACAGACAGTACAGCAATACACACCACAGGACTAAAATGACACATTATGATATTTCCTTAAATTGAGCTGCAGTACTGTAATAAATTTATTTGGCTTACCATCTGCAGGAAGCATACTTCGCTGGATTCCTGATGGTCCAGAAATAAGTTAATCAAGAGGTAAGGACAACATCACATTTAACAGTAAGACAGGGGGGTACTACCTGTACCCCTCTATATTTGCATTAAGTGTACGGTCCACAAGAACATGGCTGACAACTCTAAGCTGAACTTATCACTGTACCAATCTTCCATCTCCCTACCCAAAAAAAAGACATGTGACACAGAACTAACTTTTGTTTCAATTGTTTTACTATACGACAGTATTCAGCTGCTTATATAACAAAACTTATGTAGCAGCTCCTCCTTAGACTGAGAAGGAGTAGCCCCCATGTTAATGACATGCTGTGGCCCACACTGCAGAGAGTTGTCCTGTTGGAGGATTCTGCCAGGAAGTCTTCATTGGGGGTGAGAGATGGTTCTGTTGCGGGCCCGCCCCTGGTTACCCTTTGATCTTGGGCAACAGCAGTTGCACAGCTCTGTGCAGAGGTAATCATGTCAGTGGCCGTGTGGTGCACCTGCTCATATATCTGGCTGTGGCCACCCACAGAATTGATGTTGGCAACAATCTGCTGCCATACACTTAGCCTTTCTGGCATATTGGGATGACCCCTTCCCAAAAGATATGCCCCATGTTGATGGACAGTTTCTACAACTGTATTATTCTCAGCTTCACTAAAGGGAGATCTGCACCTCAATGACATTTTGTGTCATAAAATACAACAGAATGGTAATACATATAACTATCACATAACTATGAAGTAACTGTTTCCAGATATAGGTTCATAGGTTCATACTAGGCTATCTGCCCTAGGGCATTTGTAAGCCTAGCCACAGTGTGTTTGGCTTTCGCCACCCATTTTAAATGTTTTACTATGCCCTTTTTCGAGGTTAGTTTACTGTGCCTCTGTTTAGCAGTGACACAGAAGTGATACCCGGGTTAAACCTACGATCTCCCATCCACTCGTCAAGATGTCTTTTGAAGAGAGTCAGTGAGGGACTCTGCCTAACTTGGACTGGGATTCTATTCCAGAGTGAAGGGAGCCTCTGGGTTATAAATCTGTCCCTCCAGCATGTCCTATTAATTTCAGTGCTGAGGTTCAAGTCACTCGAGCATGTAGCTTGATGGGATTTGGATTTTCTGAGGTGCAGCATGTCCATTAATTCCGGGTTGGACATGGCTTTATACGTCAGGCACAGATTGCCTCTAAGCAGGCGGTATGCAACCGAGAAGAGCTGGAGTTTCTTTAACCGGGCATCATATGGCATCTGTTTGAGCCCTTTGATCCTCTTGGTGAGGTACTTTTGGGGTCTTTCCAGTTGCTGCAGGTGTCGGGTAAGGTACATCCCGAAAGGGGCATTGTATTTAATTATGGGCCTGATGAGGGGTGAGTAAAGAGGCACAATGACCTCCCTTGATCTTGATGTGAATCCCTTTATGATTAGGTGGGCTATATAGAAGGTTTTTCTAACCACTTTGGCCACGTGGTTGTCAAATGAGAGATTGCTATCAACTTGGGTCCCCAGGTCCCTAATTACTTCTTCCGTACTTAATGGATTACCACCTGTGTGGTAATTTGTGGGCACTTTGTTTTTTGCCAAAGGGGATGACTATACACTTTTTGGCATTTAGCTTGAGGCCATAGCTCTGGCACCAGTTATCTGTTTCTCTGAGACCCTTTTGGAGGATGCTTGTGTCAGCTGGAGAGTCGATTATGGTGCCCAGTTTGCAGTCATCTGCGAACTTGGTCAGCCACAGTCCTCCTGTGTTGGCCTGTACCTCTGAGAAATATATGCCGAACAAGAGAGGTCCCAGGACTGAGCCTTGTGGGACGCCACTTGTAACTGGTTTGGAGTCTGACATGGCTCCAGCAATTCTGACCATGTGGGTTCTGTCCTTGAGCCAGTTTGCAACCCATCTAGTGACATAAGGGTTTATATTTAAGCTGGATAGCTTATCTATGATGTCCGAGAGGAGTATTGTATCTAAGGCTTTTGTGAGGTCCAGATAGGCTGTGTGGACCACCTTCCCCTCGTCAATGGCCTTGGTGACTGTTTCAAAGAAATCAACCAGGTTTAAGAGGCTGGATCTGCCCTTAACAAAGCCGAACTGGGTAGGATCCAGTGTCTGTAGGTCCCCGATATCTTTATTTATGAGTTCCATGATGATCCTCTCCATAGCTTTGCAGACCAAGCTAGTCAGGCTTATGGGGCGATAGTTTCCAGGATCTGTTCAGGCACCACCTTTGTGGAGAGGGACCACTGTTGCTGTACACCATTCTTTGGGTACATATCCTGTAGTAAGGCTGAGATTGAACAGTAGCTTTATGTTGGGGATCAGCTCTTCTTGGAGTTCATGTAGGACGCAGCCTGGGACACTGTCTGGTCCCATTGACGCTGTGTCTTTTGCTTTGGAGAGGGCGGTTCTCACCTGAGCATCTGAGATGTCAGGGGGGGCAGCACTCTGCTGGAATAGATAATTGCTCTTTTGGGGGAGAGGAGGAGGGGAAGTTTTTCGCTGAACCTGTCAGCCAGGATGTTGGCAATGTCTGTGGGTTCAGTGTATTTTTTGTCATTTTGGACTAACTCTGAGCATATCTGGGAGTTTCCACCCAGGTTCCTAACATAACTAAAGAAAGCTTTGTGATTATATTTAGTATCTTGTGCGATGTTTCTCTCAAAGCTGGCCTTAGATGATTTTATGAGTGCCCATAGTTTTTTGCTAATACTGATCAGAGATGCCTTCCCTTTTAGGGATTTTGCTCTATCATGCAGTAGCTTCCTCCTTCTATTGTATAGTTTGTTTATGGCTGGGGTCCACCAGACAGGATGCCTGTCTTTGGAGGATTGGGTCTTGGTTTTATTTGGGATTGCATGATCCATGCATTCCTGAAGGTGTTCATAGAATGCGTTTATAAAGGATTCTGCAGTCTGGGCCGTATTTTCCACAGGCCCGGGGGATTTGAAGGCTTCCACCTCGATTTTGAGGAGTGTGAAGTTTGCTTTAGAGAAGTTTTTCACTGTGGTTTTCTGGGCAGGGGGTGGGGTCGGGATGTGGATATCCAGTGAGATTAATTTATGGTCTGATCTTACCAGTGAGGGATACACTTCTGGTCTGGAGCATAGAGTCTCCATGTTGGTGATGATCAGGTCCAGTATGTTTTCCCCTCTTGTGGGAGTGGTGACAAGTTGTTCCACAGCATTTGAGTTTATAAATTCTAGGAACCTTTGGGCTAGGGTGTTGGAGCTAGAGTAATGCTCCCAGTCTATGTTTGGGTAGTTGAAGTCGCCCAATATAATGGTGTTTGGGGAGACCTTCATATTTTCCAGTGTTCTCAGGAAGGTCAAGTGGGGTTCCTGGGTTTGGGAGAGTGATCTGTAGCAGGCTATAAACTGGAAGGCAGTTTTACCCACTGTTAGTTGCACATGGATAGTTTCCGATGCTTCGTGCTGTGCCACCAACTTGGAAGTGTGGGTATCTTTGACGAATATTGATAGTCCCCCTCCTTTTGTGGTTCGGTCTGAGTTTTGGGGCCGAAAAGTATGGCATGAGGTTTAACCTGGTAGTGCTGGGGTGCTCTCAGGAGCCTTGAACCAGGTTTCTGTTATTGCACAGATATCAATGTTCTCCATGCTGAGGAGAGTTTCGAGTGTGTGCATCTTGAGGTTTAGACTTCTGGTGTTGAGTAGCATTACCCTTAGTTTCTTTTCTGTAGATATAACAGTAAAGGTAGGCAGTCAGTAGCACCCATTGGAAAAAACATAAAACAGTCTTCACTTGTGACATACTAACAGGCAGGATGCAAAACAAGGAGTGTAGCAAAAGCAACATATCATTGCATGTGCCATAGCATTAACTGAACTGTGCTCCACCCAAAAGAACAGTCAGTTCTAGTTTGTGACATAACAGTAACTTCTCTTTGCTCCCCCACCCACAAAAGAACAAGCACATGAACTATTTGTCTAATAAAACATCTTTGAAATGCTAAACATGCTTTAAAAGGACCTGCCCCTGAAAAATGTGTACATATGTATCATGCAACTTTCTATTTTCATGTATTGTCAATCATTTGTACATCTGAAATGGGTTGACAAACGTGGCCATGCCATCAGTACACTTCTAACTAGTGCATACAGATAACAGTGTAGAAGTCTTTGCTTCACATTATTCATTAATATATTCCAGCATATGCATTATTTAGGTAACAAAATGGGACGATACCTCCTGGAGTTCAATACTTCTCTATATAGATATCTTTTGAAATATTTGGCTTTGTGAATTCCTTTAAACATTTAGCAAGTGTCGTTACCATCAGTTTGGCTAGGTATAAAGTTGCCTTTTATAATGGAGTAGGTTATTAATGGATTTCATCTGTCTTAAACTTTGGTCAGAGATGCCAATTACAACATAAGCAGCTGAATTGCATGCTAATCAATCTATCTGGTAGAGTTATTCAACAGGTTGTAAAAGAAACCATGCAGACTCCATGCTGTCTTTTTCCTGTGGATTTTAAAAGTAGTGGAGTACAGACACAGAAAGTCTACACAGATAGAATGTTATGGGCTGCTGCTTAACTCCCTTTGGATGTGCTACAGGCTGCAGACAATGCTCCTGCTGCTGCCAACAGGCCTAGGCTGAGACAGAGAAGAGTTTTCAGGCCACATTTAACTTATCACAACATACATGACATGGACATTGTACAGTGCTATAAGGCCACAATACAGGAACTCTGTGACCTCTACTGGCCTCAACTCAGAGTCAAAACCTTTACCTTCTCATGTTTTGGCTGCGTACTGCTTGCATCACAGTCAGCCCTGAACTAACACTGTGGCAGCTGCTGCATTTACAAAGTAAGTCCTGAGCATGTAGTGTATTGTATAATAATATTATGGCATGCCCTTGTATTTCATCACTTGGTACAGTAAGCAAGTAAAAAAAAAGGAGGGAGCTTTGTACACAGACTAATGTAACATGTAACAGCAAAGAGTTATTTGACTTGTATTTGCCCATTAGCAAGTAGTAGGCCTCAGGCTTCAAAGATTCAGAAATTGATACCTCTCCAAAGTACTGATGATTACTGCTTGCCCTCATTTTATCACCATAAGGTTTGTAATGAGAAATCATAAGAGAGAAGTTATAAAGTAATGAAACACATTGCAGTTTCTAGCTTCATAACCCTCATAAGATCAAACAGACAGGATGCAAAACAAGGAGAGTAACAAGAGCAACATATTCTGGTTTGTGCCATAACAGTTTGCTCAGTCTGGGTCCACCCCCTCAAAAGAACAGTATACCCTTGCATGTGCTATACAGGAACCCAACTTTGCTCCCCCCAAAACAGCAGTCTATGCTTGTTGGTGCCACCCAATCTTCCCTTCATTTTATGGCAACTGCATATCATAGTATTCCCATTTAATATCCTCACACATTTAAGGTAAATGATATAGACTGGCTTACACACTGCATGTCTCTTAGTGCTGACTGATAATTGATGAATGACCAAGAAACACAAAAAAGTAAGACAGACCTGTATATTTGCAAGGAATAATCATAACACGTTGTGTGATAACTAAGTGCACTACATCCAAATATATTAAATATAATACATTTACAAATAACAGGTATTAGTATACATTCAGTTGCACTTGGTTGTGTGAGGAATTACTTCATTTGTTTGCTACAAAGTTGTTTGTGTGACAAAGATGGATAAGTCCCTCTTCCTGTTTTCTGACAGTGAATTTGAGTGAGAGCTGGGCTCCAAACCTATGCAGTCATATTTCATGTGCACTGACATTTTCTTCTGTGTATATTTTCACAGATTTTTCTCATTTCAACTATTTCTCCATTTTTTAAATTTTTTTTTTCGTTTGGGGACACTATTTGCAAGATGCGCCTCTTAGCACAAATGGATTTTAGCTATGCTTATCTCATTTGCATGTAGAGCAGCAGTGCACAAACTGGATGAATGGACCACCCAGGTAGCAGACAGGACCCAGAGAGCCACAAACATACACAGGATGCATTCAATTAATGCTATTGACCATCATGCAAACACATTTCCTGGCAGTGTGCACCCTCACGCATTGTGTTTGCACAATAGTTAGTGATGTGCAGCACTTTCAAATGTTGCAAAACCAAAAAGTGTGAAATCTCAGTAAACACAATACCTACAATTGGCAGGAAAATATCATTATACATTGGTCTTTATATGTGGTAGGCATGGCAGGCATTTGAGGAATGGTTTTGAGATTCCATGCTCATAAATGGGGTGTCCAGGAGTCCAAAGTGTTTGTTGGACTCCTAGTAAATGAACATGGTCCCAGGTGTTTGAAGAATGACTATTGTGACCTTGATTACAAGGCAGAGGCATGGAATAGTTTGGCCTGGGCTCCGACCTGTGCTACTGGTATCCCCCGCACTGGTGAACAATGTAAGAATCATTACTGAGACCTCAGTATGAGGAAGAGGGATACCCTTAACCATTGGATCAAGGAATGTAGAATTGGGGGCACCCAATAGAAGTGTATGTATCACTTATAGAGACTACTTGCAAGAGTTAAAAGTTGGATATAGTCAGGATTGGCATACATAAAGGTATTCTGTACTGTTCTGTTTTTTCCTCAGCCATCACTGACCAAGAACTGAATGCGCATACTGCTAGATTAGCATGGATGCAAGAATCATGTGGGATGTTTGCATCTGAACAGTACTTTTATTTTAGCATTGAAAGTAAAGACACTTTTAATAGTTTATTATACAGTTGTATCAAAATGAGAATTCATCTGTCAAATGTAACAGGGAAGTATGCATGCATTAGTCTGGATGTCAAAACAACAGTTCACTGTTAGACAGTAGTCAGAGGTTGTGGGTTCAAAAAACACACTTCCCAAATATACAATGCTGTTAAATTGTAATCAATATTGCAATGTAACATCAAAGCTCTAAAGCAGTGGCAAAAATTGCCTGCTGTCAACTGTAATCAGTATAATTGGAACATGCATATGTGCAGTATATGTAAATATCAAGGATTGCTTGCTGTGATCTGTAGTATATTGTGCATCTGTTAGGAGTTGGGTAATCTTAACAGTAAAAAGGTATTTGTTAGCAATTGGTAATCTTAAAAACAAATGTAACAGAATAGAGTCAAATAACTGTATCAATGCTTTGTATGTCACATATGACGTTACTAATGTTCTCCCTTTCTTCTCTCACCCCAAACTGTTCTCTCTTTTTATTTTATTTTTTATTTTGATTTTTTTTGTTTTCTCCTTTTCTCCCACAACACAGTGGAGTAGGCCTGTCGCACAGGATCCTCCTGCCCCCACTCCACCAGCTACAGCTCAGCTTCCCAGCATGTCTGATGCACAACCTGGTAGCATCCCCTCTGCTGCCTCTGCACTGCTTGGCTCCTCAGGTAGTTCTGCCCTGCAGGATAGGCCAGTGGCTCCCTCTTGGAGCAGTGCCAGAAGTGGTGAGTTTAGCACTCGCAATGAATTGCCAGGTTTGGTGCATAAGACTGTGCACCATAGTTGTTGCATGCCTACGCTGAATGGAGACACTGCTCTCCATCATTGTATTGAATACCACAAGAAGACACAGACATCAGACACTGCAGCCATCAGTGCAATGAGGTGACAGTGATGACAGTCCAGTGGGTGATGCCTTGATTCTCACTGTCACCCAGCTTGACATCCATGGGTTTGTGAAGTCCCAACCATCATCCAAACCATGGTGTTCACCCACCTTTTGTGTCCTTCACCATCCTTTTCTCTTGTCTTGCTTGTCTATTTGCAATTGCTTCCTCACTTGCCCAACTTAAATCAGCCAGACATTCCTATATCCTGTTAAAATGCTCCAATATGGTAGTGAAAAAAACAAACCAGTTAAAAAGACAGGGTACATCAAGAAACATAGCTTTCTTTAATAAATTAGTCTCCACGCTATTAGAAACCTATATAATACACCACTTAAAATGAATGCTTTCATCTTATATAAGGTAGAACTTCATCAGATGGTGACATTTTTCAAAATAACCATTTAAATAACACTCTAAATCACATGACTAGCAGTTTAATTTAAAGACCCATTACATAACATCCTTTTAAAACATAAAAGCATTCATAAAACCATCATAGCATTCTTATATTTAAATATTTAACCAAAAATCTTCTATTAATTTTGTGCATTTTGTTGCATTTTGTTTTATATATATATATATATATATATATATATATATATATATATATATATATTTCATGTATATAGTATAGGTGTATATAAACTGTGAACCTCCCCTACACCTTGCCTTATATAGGAAAAGTACTTTACAAACAAGTTCTTACTCTGTTATCTTTTAAGTGATTTTAACTTTAACAGTGACGCTATTGATAGTCATTGAGCCCTGGTCAGGTTTATGCATTAAAACAATTGCCAATGTAACTCATGTATTTATAAAATGACTGGCCACAGACCTCCTTGGGCATTCTTATCTATCTTCCCCAGAATTATACATTTAAAAAATGCCCAGGATTATCTCTTATTATATGTCTCACAAAAAAAAAAAAAACTGTCCCATACATAGCTCTGCATTTTGCACACGTCTTCATGACACACTTGATTCAGTTCAGTTAGCTATACAATATGATTGTGTTGTAGTCACCCCTCTCGCTGTAGGTGACAGTCCACATTCAGCTAATAGTTTGCATATATGACCATGCCATAGTCTTGAAGAAATGGATAGCTATGGTTCTGTCCTACATCCCTCCTGCACATTGCTGCCCTTCTTTCACTTTGTTCTTCTCCCTCCTTGTTCCCCATTACATTACTTTCCTATCATTCCCATTTCTTTTCTTTAAAGCATAATTGCACAATGGTGCACATCTCCAACTAACAGATGGCTATGGAAAAAAGCAGTTTTAAGTGTTATATACAGTTGTTTTTCAAACCATACCATCTAGCCATATTTTAAAGATTCCATACTAATTATCACACTTTAAAATTTGGATGTACAAGTTAAAGTATTTAAAACTGTTACATAATACCTGAATTCAAGCCCATTACTATTTGAACACAAAAATAAACAGATCAATGCATTAACAGATGATGTTACAGACTTGGTAGGGGAGCAGGTATATTTTTGAGATGGAATAGCAAATTGCAGACTTAATTGCACTGAATCTCTGGCTGCAGGTATTAATTCACTTAATGCAGTGATAAGTCCATTTTTGGTGACAGATGGTACTGATTCTGAATACAGCTGTAGCTAATACATTGAACTACTTTTGTAGTAGCTTTGCTTATTGATAGTAAACACTACTGGGGATCACAAAATGTTACTTCATACAAAATTAATGAAGAATATACAACACTAGTAATATGGTGAGCAAGCATAGGGAGTGCAAAGGGAAATCTTTGCTAAACTATGTCAGTTACTGTTGGTTGTATAAAACACTAACTGACTCTGTGGTGGCACATGTTAAGGCATTGTTGTTAGAGGCAGATGTTACTGGGTTCGAATACAGCTATAAGTAGTAATTATACAAGTGTGTATGATACTTTAAATGTATCTACTTATATTGCTGCCATTTGCAATTGTTTTGCATTCATGCTCAATGTGCACCATCAAGCAACAATTCTTTAAAGAAAAGAAATGAGAAAGGCAGGACATTGGTGAAATAGGGGGCAAGCAGGAGGAAGAACAAAGTGAAATGAGGACAGGAATCTGCAAGAAGGATGTAGGAAAGAACCATAGCTATCCATTTCTTCAACAATAAAACATGATCATATATACAACATGTTAGCTGAATTTGGACTGTTGCCTCCAATGAGAGGGGTGACCACAGCGCAATCATGTTGTACAGCCAATTGGACTGAATCAAGTGTGTCAGGAGGATACGTGTGTGAAATGGAGTGCTATGCATGGGACAACTTATTTGTGCCCTTTTTTGTTTTGTTTTGTTTTGTTGTATTTTTTTTGAGAGAGAGAGAGAGAACAATGTTGGGGAAGGGATGTAAGAATGTCTGGGTGAGATAAGTTAAGCAGGTGAAGAGGCAATTGCAGACAGAAAAGACAAGCCAGGCAAGAGAGGGACAGTGAAGAACACAAGAGGTAGGTGAACACCATAGCTGGGGAGAGGGTGGAAAATCCAGGTCTAATGCATGTCAAGCTGGTGGACAGTGAGAACCTAGTCCTCACCCAGTGGACTGCCATCACTGTCACCTCACTGCACTGGTGGCTGCAGTGCCCAATGTCTGCATCTCCTATATGTACTCTGAATGAGGGTGGAGAGCAGGAGCTCCATCTGGCATAGGTGTGCACCCACAGTGCAGTGGACAATACTATGCACCATCCCTGGCAGTTCCTACCGGGTGATAAACTCATCACCTCTGCCACTGCTCCCAGAGGGAGTCACAGGTCTATCATATGGGGCAGAACTACCTGTGTGACAGAGTAGTACAGAGGCAGCAGAGGGGGTGCTACCAGGTTGTGCACAATACATGCAGGGCTGCAGTGCTGTAGCAGGTGGAATGAGGGCAGGAGGATCTCATGGGGCAGACCTACCCCCTCTGTGCTGTGGAAAAAAATAAAAAATAAAAGGAAATGTAAATATAAATAAATAAAAGGATAAAAGGGTTGGGGTGAGTGAAAAAAGGGAAAACATTAGTAACATCATAGGTGACATGCAAAACATTGATACAATTATTTGACTCTATTATTTTACCTTTACTACAAACTGCTAACAATTTTATTCATTACTTTTAAGACTACACAGTTCATAACAGAGGTACACTATAGTACAGTTTGCAGCCACCAATCCTTGATGTGTGCATATATTGCACATTTGTGTGTTCCATTTATACTGATTACAGTTTACAGAAGGTAATTTGTGCCACTGGTATAGAAGTATGAATTTACATTGCAGTGATGATGAAAACCTAACAGTATTGTATATTTGGGAAGTGTGGTTTTTGAACCCACAACCAATGACTACTCTCTAATATTGTACAGTTATTTTATCCTACAGACTACTGCATGCATATTTTCCTTTTACAGTTTAGAGTTGCATGCTCACTATTATTTGAGAATATGGTACTGTTGCTTTGTGCTGTAGACTAAGGCTTGCGTACTTTCTTTTGCAGTTGAGATATGCATGCTTAATTTGATACAATGTATTGAATACCAACTAAGTGATCCTTAACTTGTCATGCTACTAAATTACTATAAAATTATTATTATTAAAATACTGTTTAGAACAGTACTGTTCTGATGCATACATACCACATCCTTCTCGCATCCTTATCTAACATGCAGCATGGAACCTGACATTTGAGGCACTCTCCATAGCAGCTGTGGAAAAAATAGAACAGAACAGAACACCATTATAAATAACAGTCTTGACTATATTCAATGTTTATCTCTTACAATTACTCACTGAAATTGATACTTACACATCTTTGGGGTGTCCCATGTACTAAATTCCATAATCCAATGATCAAAGGAATCACGTTTCCTCCCCCTGAAGTCATCAAAGTGATGTCTGCATTGCTCATCATTGGTAAAAGCCCTGGCAATACTATTCCAGGCTTCAGACTTGTATTCTGAGCCTGAATAGTCCTGCTGCAACAACCAGGACCCATGTTCCTTAAATAGAAGTCCAACCAGATGCTTGGACCCCTGGACACCCCACGTCTGCGCTTGAAAGGGCACTCCCTCACTAGAAACACCAGACATGTCTACTATAACTCAAGCTCAATGTAGAATGAGCACTTCCTGCCAATTGCATTTTATATCCTGATGTTTTCCCACCAATTGCAAGACTCTCACTTACTGAGAGTGTGCACATTTTCATTTTGCAACATTTGAAAATGTTGCACCTTGTTTACCATCGCACAAACATGGTAGGCAAGGGTGTGTACTGCCAGACACCATGTTTGCATGATATTAAATGATGCGCAACAGTGGCAAGCACTGTAATTTCAATATTATGTGGTATACAATCACCTGTCTAAATGTGCTAGTTTAATGGACCATATCTACGGTTCTTCTACACTTACAGCTATTGCCTCAAAAAGGTTGAGAAAACAGTTGTGGACATTGCACTTCATTGCTATAATCTGCTTTCTCACAACAGCTAAACAAAATTTTAACACCCTGCACTAGAACCCCAGACTATCTACACTCTACACCTAACACCTGCTGCCACAAGATTAGTGACATGATATGCCCTAGCTTAATATTCATTGTAAAGTTCTTACTGTTAATTTCAGTGCAATGCCACTTACCTTGTTTGTGCGATGGGCAATAGTATTAATGGAATGCATCTGGTTTATGGTTCTGGCTGTCTGGGTCCTGTCTTCAACCTTTGTGGTCCAGTCCTCCAGTTTATTCGCTGCTGAACATTGTGCAAACCAGGTGAGCAGAGCCAAACATGTTTGTGCTAAGTGACACACTGCACAATGGACTCAAAACAAAAAAATAATAAGACTATCTAGAATTCTGCAGAATGTGCAGATGTTCGCATCATATTTTTGAGCTGTTCCTTGTAAAATGTGTGGTTTTCTGGAAAATCAGTGAAGACCAACATCAATACATAATGACACACATTTCAGTTTTGTACTTCATATCCTTCAGTAAATGCATGCTAACACATATCCTCTTACTCAACATACTTTCTACAGTTATCAGAACAATATAGTAAATCTGTCCCTATTCTTGGCCTTTTGTCCCCAAATTAGTTTAGTCTTTGTCCAAATTTCTTTCACTAAAAGGTTGGGAAATATGATTTAGATTCAGGCTAGAGGTTTCACAGTCAGCAACACTGATGGAGCCATGAAACCTTGCTTACAAGTGCTGCGCATCATTAATTTGCATGGCATGATACCACGTGATGAACAATATCACATATCCAAAAACACTCCATGTATGCTCTGAGCAAAACCTACATGGAGTTTATTGAATCCAGACCTCTGTCTTTTTATAATTAGTTAAGGGACAGCAGCAATGTGATATTATTCTTAAAGTCTATTTTTAAAATCATCAATCCTTCTACAGCTCAACCACTTAGGTTCCTGTGGCTTTACATTTGACCATCTTTTATTTACGTTTATCACCTTGATAACACCCTTTGCCTCTGTAAACAGCACACATTGATATATACCAGTTAACTAGCTCTTTAAATGGGTGTTAGCATCAGTGCATAGTCTAAGACCTGGGTACATCCACAACATAGTCATAAAAAATAGCCTGCTACAAGCTATTCCAGAGCTAAAGCCAAAGTCTTTTTTAGGCTGCTAAGATCTGATAGGTGGAGAATAAACTGCATACATCAGTCTACAAATGTACGTGAGACCAAGTATGGATACCATTTTATCTTTCTCTTACCATATTGGTTACTTTGTGCTAAACTTTCCTCCAAACATAAAGCATCTCAGACTTCCTTTATCCTGAGACTATATGCACCCTTATAATATTGTCTTCATGTCTTACATAGGATATGACTTTCCTTTTCTGGCACAGTCTTATGAATTTAAATAATATAAGGTTACCTGTCACTTCCGTGAAATCCAGTATTTACGTCTCTCTCCTCACAGTAAGGGAATTCCGCTTCTCTTAATTTACTCAATTATCTGTTAATACCTATTCAATAATTGTTCATAATATTTGTTTTAATTTACAAAGTTTGCAGCAGTCAACATTCTGAAGCATACAAGTTTCACTTATGGTACACACCACTTTCATTTATATTGCATTTGACAGAACTAAAAAAAATAAACAGCTGAAATAAAATTAGTTGCAACAACTGAGAAGAAACACACAAAAAATTAGATGTTGTCAATTTTGTTTAAAAAGTGTCATTCACCATTACATTTTCATTAAAATATTAGATGTTATTAACTTTGATAGAACATGAATTTAAAGGAGTTTAAAGCATTAATGTTCTGAATCTCTGTATCATTGTCGGTTTATCTGCAGTACTGTGCCATTTCTGATGTGCCACTTGGTTGATCTGTGTTACTGAGAATAAAATGCACTGACTCTGAGTGTAAATAGAATTAGAGTTAGGCATGTCAGTTTTCAGTTAGTGAGTGATTCCTCATGGAAAGCCACTTAATATGGAATCATTGTATGCATAAACAGCTGCAATGCTTACTTTATAAATGACCAGAAGAGGAAACAAAGTGGGTTACAGTAATTTTCCAGGAATAACAAGAGTGCACTGAAAGGTTAAGTGTCTCATCTGGCATCACATAGTAGAAATGGTATAATGTGTTTCAGTCCATTGACTGCTTTGTGCTTAGCTTCATGAAATAATGCTCTTCCTGTATGGCTATTTCCAACACTAGTATTAAAAAAAATGACAGCATTTTGACAACTTAAATACATGACTCTAAACTATACAATATTTAATAGTTGTAGATAGTCCTGTATGTACAGCTTACTCTGATGGAAATGCCACATTGCTCTACAAACTGTCCAAAGTCTCTGATATTCTAGTTGCTTAAAGGAACATCAAAATTACTGTGAGGCAGGGTGCAGCCATTGTTCTGACAGCTGAAGCATGAACTGAATCTGTCCAGCAAAATTAGCTTAATGTGACCAAATCACTTTGGCCTTTAACCATCTGCAGAAAAAGATGAAACTGCTGTGAACTATTTATGAAGTAGTTTAAGCCAACATACCCAGCTGTGCATACAATTATGCAGAACTCATTATCTGTAACATATTGCATTTAAATATCCAATGTGAACTTGAACATATTTACAAATTACTTAAATCTAAGCCGTGGAGAAAGACAGCTATATGAAAAAAATTATTGGTGATTAAGATATGCCCATATACTACACTGTATTTGTTTATGACTGAAATTCTTAAATATCAAAATATTTTATATTAATGCAAAATACTCCAAAATAAGAAATGGTGTGCAACATGTCCTCTTAGGGAGTGGTTATTTATAATTTTCTAAGAGGGATATGATTGGTTCCTCTATGTAAGATAACCAATCATATACCCCAAAACATTCTGACAAATCAATCATATACCCCAAAGCATTCCTTCCACCTATTCTCCAACTAGTATCTCCAAAGAGCAGGTCTTAACCACTCTCTCCAAGGCCAAAAATACAGCCTCTATGGGACTTGATAATATCTCAGGTTGCATTCTCAATAGGTTAAAACAGGAGTTAGCAACACCACTGGGTACTCTTTTCCATCACAGCCTAAGCACCGGTTTTGTCTCTGCTGAATGGAAAACAGCTACCATCATCCCCTTGCACAAGGTGGGGTGCATCCATCAACCCTGGAAACTACAGACTCATTAGCCTAACCAGCTTTATCTGCAATGCCATGGGGAGCATCATCATGAACCTTATCAACAAGGATATAGGAGATCTTCAAACACTTGACCTGACCCAGTTTGGTTTTGCTAAAGGGAGATCCTGCCTGTTGAACCTGATGGACTTCTTCAAGACTGTCACCAAAGCCCTGGACAATAGCAAATATGTGCATACAGCCTACCTAGACTTGGCCAAGGCCTTTGACATAATCCCCCACTGAGACATCATTGAAAAACTCACCCAGCTGGAAGTCAGCTCATGTATGTCAGGTGGGTTGCAAACTGACTCACATACAGAATACATGCAGTCAAAAAAGGGGACTCCACCTCCACTAGCAGACGTTCCACAGGGATCAGTGCTGGGGCCCCTATTGTTTGGAATCTACTTCACAGAAGTACAGTGAAAAACAAAAGGTCTATGGCTGACAAACTTTGCTGATGACTACAAACTCTAGTCATTGAGTCGTCAAATGATGCCAACAAAGAAGGACTTATGCAGACCAATGACAGGTGCCAAAGTCATGTTCTTAAACTCAATGCAAAAAAATGCATTATCATCCCCTTTGGCAAAGGCAATGTCTCTGCAGATTACCATATTAATAACAATACCGTAAGCTCTAAATCAGTGGTGAGAGATCTGGGCACACAGGTTGACAGGAACCTTACTTTTGATCACCATGTCTCCACTTTGGTAAGGAGGGCCTTATACATTGCTCACCTCATAAGCAATGGCTTAGTTTCCATAACAAAAGAGGTTATAACACCCCTGTACTCTTCCCTCATCAGGCCAATAATAGATTAATGGTCCCTTTGGTCTGTACCTAAAATGGCACCTACAGCAACTGGAGAGACCTCAAATGTTCCTCAGAAAGAAAATTCAGGGTCTTCAGCATGTGTTTTTCATGGCCAGACTGAAATTACTGTCACTATACTCTGTATTGTATAGACTACTCAGAAGTGACCTGTGCCTTGCATTTAGCAACCTCTGATCCTGCCTTAATGGAAATGCTGCACATTCGTAAGTCAAATGGTACATGATTCGCTCACACTAGGGACCTTAACCTAGCATGTGACATCAACAGGACTTGCTAGAGAGACAGATATGTCTCCCAGAGGTTGCCTTTCCTCTGGAATAAACTTCCAATACAGATTAAACAAAGCCGCTCATTGATCCTTTTTTAAGAGGAACTTGGAAGATTGGATGGGAACTGCAAATTCACCCCAGGGGTTTCACCGGTGTTTCTTTTGACTATGGACAGTCAGTGTTGATTTAGATTTGCTTATAATATAGACCATATCTCTAGAAACTTAAGGGAACAAAGGTTGAACTTGGCTAAGCTTGTAAGGGCCCTAGGGCCATTTGCCTAGTAAATTCCTATGAACCTATGAACTTGAAAATAACTTTGGTGTTTACAACTGCTTTAAACAGAAAAACTGCATTTAGACTAATAGCAAAGATCAAAAAAAGTGTTTGGGGGGGGGGAGCAAAAGTTGTAGGAGGGAACCACCACAGTCCCCAAACTTATTTATATAGATGCTACAGTAAAAGAAAAAAAAAAGCAATAGGCAAATTCCTGTTTGGCTTACTATGCTGCATGTATCCAAGCTCTGATGCAATTAAAACCACATATGTATAACAAGAAAAATCTGAAACAACAAACAGTGGCCAGTGAACTAAAATTAAATTAATATCATATGTCAAAGTAAATAAATGTTTTTTAAGCTAGAATGCAAAATAGATCCTGAAGGGAATTTTAAATTTCAAAATGAGATCAACATTCCCGGATATATGGTTTTGCTGGTCTATGGTACCGGATAGCAGTATCTCCACAAACAGCACACATTTCACTCAGGCAATCAATAAATTCAAGCAACCATAATGAGGTAATTCATTCTGATCAAATGGTCTTCAAGAAAATGCAGGACTGATTGTTACAAACAGTGCTTTGACTAATTCTTGTTTTTTTCCCCCCCCCACAGCTTGGTTATGCAATCTAGTTAGAAAAAAACAATGTGTCATTGAAAAAAAAAGATAGTCCTTTAAGTTTGATCATACAACAGCTCCACTAGGTACGCTGCTCCAGGTTTCATGTCAAATACAGAATGGACAATTTGAAAAGCTGAGAACTGAATGCTGCTGTGAGACAGAATTTCATGAAGTCTCATGGCTCACCATACACATGAGTAATGCAAATTTAATGATTTCTAAGCATAACGTTTTATGTCTGGGGGATCCTGAACAAGTATGCAGTGTGCAAGCAGAAGGATTCAAGGTGATAATCAAAGATTACCTCTACGTGACATACCAGCATCATTACAGAGGGTTCTAATTTACACCATTGACAATTGTATGATTCAAGAGGGCATACAGAAGCACTAGCTTGACTGTTAAATGATAAATGGTACAAGAGGCATACAAGGACATTGTCATCTTTGAAAGTATACAATTGTGCAAGCTATGCTTTCTATAAGATTGTGGTGCGGCATGCAGCTTAGCCATACTCCATTTATAAATAGTGCACGGATTGCTGGGGTGGTCTATTTGGTAACACATTTGGTGTTTAGCCATATAACATTTTACACACTTGGTGATACAGAGAGCAATATGAATCCTGAGAGTATTTTAAACAACAAAGGTTGGACAGCATACCAGCCTGCATGACTGTGCTTGCATGGGACATTGGATGCCTTGGAGAGGTAGCAAAGCTGCATGTCAGTTATCAAGATGGATAATGCAATGAGCAACTCATGAGCTGCCTGCTCTTAACCTGAGTTGGTACTTGCCACTTGATATTCATGTTAGGTTAGGGCAGGCTCAGTTAAAGATAGTGCTTGCAGGTCTCCCTTGGAAAAGGCATGCATATTCACTTTCATTACTGTGTTACTAAAATGACTATATCCATAGATTGGGGTGTCTTGTTTGGGGAGTCTGCACATGGTCTCTTTATTTATGTGAATGCTCTAGTTTCCTCATACATTCTAAATACAAGATATAAACTGGTGATCTCAAAACTAATTGTGCATTCCATGTCTGTGTGAGAGAGAAAGAGTGTGTGTGTGTGTGTGTGTGTGTGTGTGTGTGTGTGTGTGTGTGTGTGTGTGTGTGTGTGTGTGTGTGTGTGTGTGTGTGTGTGTGTGTGTGTGTGTATCTTGCAGTAGACTGTATTCTATACAGGAATAGTTTTTCTTTCTTATACTGACTGAGTGCTGTCATAGACAAGAGGTCCCCTGCAACTCTAAGCTATATAAAACAGGTATGGAAGAATGACTGAGTTATTTAAAAGACATGGACAGTGGGAGCATGCAGGGCACACTCTGTACTATTCTGTATGGATACTGCATACTGGACTTTGATGGCATAGTGATCATGCACTACAGGTCTGTACCTCGCACCTTGCAGTACTGCAGTGCATGCTTGAACACATGCCTGACTGATGGTAGACTGCACTGTATCCTTAATTCCTTGCAGTGACGTCACTACACATTATGGAGTAAATGTGTAGCTACTACACAGAATTTAATATTGATGTTTTCAGGCATATTGAATACTGCTGATCTTGCTACACATTTTGGAATAGTACTGTTCATTTGTATCATGTTTACACTTTGAAATTTGCCAATGGAACTGAAAGGGTATAGAATCCTGTCATGTTATGGGCCTGAAATGACCTTTCATGCTGTCACTCTAGATTGTATGTACCCATAAGGGAGTAGCAGCCCCTCGGTTTACTACTATAAAAGTTGCAGTTGTATACCAGAAGCATGAAATCAAGTCCTAATTTAAAGTTGTTAGAGATAAATGTAACAATTTCTAAATAAATATTCCAGCCTTTCCTAAAATATATGATAGGATGGTGATCCAATTTAATTTGGGTTTCTGAGTCAGTAGAAAAAATGCTTCAATTTCTTTGCATAATTTGACATATTTTTTACAGTCACTAGTGTATATTTATATCAGAGACCTACTAAAATTAACTTCATGAGCTGGAATGTGAACTATTGTGCATTCACTCTTACCTAACAATGGTACATAGATCTTTCCCCAGATTCAAGAAACTCCATGCAAGAATAAGACTATTCTTGCACGGAGTGGTTCATGTCCATTTAGAACAGCAGAGCACCTTGCATATTCAAGATAGAGCAAAATCCCAAAAAGGGAAGGCATCTCTGATCAGTATTAGCAAAAAACTACGGGCACTCATAAAATCGTCTAAGGCCAGCTTCGAGAGAAAAATTGCACAGGACACTAAGGATAATCACAAGGCTTTCTTTAGTTATGTTAGAAACCTGGGTGAGAATTTCCAGATATGCTCAGAATTAGTCCAAAATGACAAAAAATACACTGAACCCACAGACATTGCCAACATCCTAGCTGACAGGTTCAGTGCAAACCCCCCCCCCCCACCAAAAGGGCAAATATCAATCCCAGCAGAATGCTGCCCCCCTGACATCTCAGATGCTCAGGTAAGAGCCGCCCTCTCCAAAGCAAAAAACACAGCATCAATGGGACCAGACGGTGTCCCGGGCTGCATCCTACATGAATTCCAAGAAGAGCTAAACCCAAACATAAAACTACTGTTCAATCTCAGCCTTACTACAGGATATGTACCCAAAGAGTGGTGTACAGCAACAGTGGTCCCTCTCCACAAAGGTGGTGCCTTAACGGATCCTGGAAACTATTGCCCCATAAGCCTGACTAGCTTGGTCTGCAAAGCTATGGAAAGGATCATCATGGACCTCAAAAATAAAGATATTGGGGACCTACAGACACTGGATCCTACCCAGTTTGGCTTTGTTAAG
Organism: Protopterus annectens; assembly: GCF_019279795.1. NCBI lineage: Eukaryota > Metazoa > Chordata > Ceratodontiformes > Protopteridae > Protopterus > Protopterus annectens. Next base: position 858,366,649 of record NC_056729.1, on the reverse strand, counting down.
GGCAGATCCTGCCTCTTAAACCTGGTCAATTTCTTTGAAACAGTCACCAAGGCCATTGACAAGGGGAAGGTGGTCCACACAGCCTACCTGGACCTCGCAAAAGCCTTCAATACAATACCCCACTCAGGCATTATAGATAAGCTCACCAGCTTAAATATAAACCCCTATGTCACTAGATGGGTTGCAAACTGGTTCAAGGACAGAACCCACATGGTTAGAATTGCTGGAGCCATGTCAGACTCCAAACCAGTTACAAGTGGCATCCCACAAGGCTCAGTCCTGGGACCTCTCTTGTTCGGTATATATTTCTCAGAGGTACAGGCCAACACAGAAGGAAAGTGGCTGACCCAGTTCACAGATGACTGCAAACTGGGCGCCATAATCGACTCTCCAGCCGACACAAGCATCCTCCAAAAGGGCCTCATAGAAACAGACAACTGGTGCCAGAGCCATGGCCTCAAGCTAAATGCCAAAAAGTGTATAGTCATCCCCTTTGGCAAAAACAAAGTGCCCACAAATTACCACATAGGTGGTAATCCATTAAGTACAGAAGAAGTAACTAGGGACCTGGGGACCCAAGTTGATAGCAATCTCTCATTTGACAACCACGTGGCCAAAGTGGTTAGAAAAACATTTTATATAGCCCACCTAATCATGAAGGGATTCACATCTAGATCAGGGGAGGTCATCGTGCCTCTTTTACTCATCCCTCATCAGGCTCATAATTGAGTACAATGCCCCTTTTGGGATGTACCTTACCAGACACCTGCAGCAACTGGAAAGACTCCAAAAGTACCTCACCAAGAGGATCAAAGGGCTCAAACAGATGCCATATGCTGCCAGGTTAAAGAAACTCCAGCTCTACTCAGTGGCATACCGCCTGCTCAGAGGCGATCTATGCCTGATGTATAAAGCCATGTCCAACCCGGAATTAATGGACATGCTGCACCTCAGAAAATCCAAATCCCATCGAGCTATGTGCTCGAGAGACTTGAACCTCAGCACTGAAATACATAGGACATGCTGGAGGGACAGATTCATAACCCAGAGGCTCCCTTCACTCTGGAATAAAATCCCAGTCCAGGTTAGGCAGAGTCCCTCATTGACTCTCTTCATGAGGAATCTTGATGAGTGGATGGGAGATCGTAGGTTTACCCCGGGTATCACTTCTGTGTCACTGTTAGGCAGAGGCACAGTATACTAACCTCGAAAAAGGGCATAGCAAAATTAATTTAAAATGGGTGGCGAAAGCCAAACACACTCTGGCTAGGCTTATAAATGCCCTAGGGTAGATAGCCTAGTAATTATAGGCTGTTTAGTGCCTATGATTAGTTTCTCCTTATTAACAAGGAGAGTTGAGTGCTTGTGTCAGTTTAAGACTTCCTAGTGCTTTCTAGCAGGTTTTAAAGCAGGTGCTAGTCACAGGGATCCTTAAAGGTAAGATGAAAAAAAAATGGTTTATCCTGAACACTGCAGTTTGCCCTAGAGAAGTTAGATGTGAAAGTAGGTAACTTAAGTTATACCTGTCTAAAAAGTTAAGTTTTAGTGGAGACTCACTATTTTTAAAACAACAAGAGAGATTGAAAGGGGTAGTCACTTTTGTATCATGGTACTATGGAATACAATAGGATGACCAATAAATTTAAATAGTTGAAGGAGAGTGATTTCACAAAATGATAATTTTGTGCTTACTCACACAAGCCAGTAAGAGAGGAAATGAGATATATGGTCAAATTAACATAAGTAGAAGTCAACTAGAAAGACAGTGGTGTTTAAGAACACTGCAGTAACCAGGTGGGAGGGTGGGGAAAAAATTCTGCCTGACTCACAAGAGACAGAGCTGTGGTCTCTCTTCAAGTTTTAATATGCAGATAAAAGCAGAATACAAGTAAAACACAAGGTAAATAAAACAAATCACAGTATTCAACATAGAAAAAGGTGATAAAGTAATACAACAAATACAAAGCAAACTAACCTTTACCTCACAGCAAAGTGTAGCAGAGTCTTGGTGAGCCTTTCTAGAACATGCTGCATCCATCCTGTACCAATGCCACATGTGAGTCAGCTGACAATACTTCTCTTCCACAACTACCTAGGTCTCTCCGTTATGCATGTGAGATGGTAGCCTGAAGCTGGTGAGTATGGAATTGTTGTGTTGTGGTTTTCCAATACCACAGGCATGTGAAGGCCCTGCAATGTACCCTGCACACAACTGTCACTCATAGCCATAGTGCTTTATGTGCATGTTCACTTGTGGTGGGGTTAACTGCATTGCATCACAGTGATCAATACAGGGTGCTATCTGAGGAGAATGTAACATCCCTGTAGTATACCTCACATCCTGTCTGTGCAAGACTTCTGGACAGAGACCAACAAAATGGGGGGGGGGGTGGCCTAGGGTAGAGACATGTGTGAAACATTACTCTCATACAGTGGATATAAACAGTGTACACACCCCTGTTAAGATGCCAGGTGTTTGTGATATATATACAAATTGAGACCACAATATGTCAGTTCACACCTTTTCCAACCTGTAATGTGATCTATGACATGGACAATTCACTTGTAAAACCAATCAATCTGATGGGCAAGAAATATGGAGTATACAAACTTACAATAAGCTGGATGGATATGTGTGCAGTTCCACTAGAAACCATCGAATGTTCAGAACATCGAAGTTCTAATCATTGAGACCAGAACATTGATGTTCAGAACTTCGAAGGTTCAAAGTGGAAGTGCCAGGTAAGTAAAAATGTTAACTTTTGGGTGTATATGCAGGGCAGCATGGTGTCCTGCATGTCGTGTGTGTGTGTGTGTGTGTGTGTGTGTGTGTGTGTGTGTGTGTGTCATCTGAGTGTTGGCATTGCAGGTAGGGTATGGGACGTCTCCCGTTTAGCTCTACCGCATATGCATATAGCAGTAAATGGGAGATTTCCCTTACCCCACTGTAGTGCAATCTCGGAGTTGGAATATTAAAGTGGGGGGGTGAAGCTCCTTGCATAAAATAGTTGTTGAATGTTTATTTCTTTTTCTGTGGTTAACTTTAAACCTTCGATGTTCTGAACATCGATGTTCTGGTCTCGATGATTAGAACTTCGATGTTCTGAACATTCAATGGTTTCAAGTGGAACCATGTGCGCACACCCTTCAAATATTTTATTGCAGCAGCTTGTGATTTACTGACAGCATTCAGTCTGCTTGGGTGCACACCTGCCATCAAGTAAAGGCACTCTGAGTAACACCAAATAACAGTCTGCTGTCCAAGTAGGATATTCATGACATTTGCTCAGTTGCCTGCAACAGCAACAGCCATGGCTTGCAGACAGCTTACAAAGCAGCAAAGGGATGTCATATTTGAAAGGTATCAGTCAAGGTTAGGGTACAACAACATCACCACAGCATTGCATACATCATAGAACACAGTGAAGACAGTTGTCAAAAGGTGGATTGAATATTGGACAACAGTGCTGTTGAAAAGAGCCTGACATCCCTCCAAAAATGATGTCAAGACATGTCAAAACCTGGTCAGGGAGGCTGCCAGGAGACATACAGTGACACTGAGGGAGTTTAAGGAATCTCTTGCAAGTACCGGTGTTGTGTACTACATGTGAGAACACTCTCCTGTAGTCTGCATACGTCTGGCTTATGGGGTAGGGTCAGAAGATGGAAGCATTTCCCCATACCAAAAAACATCCAGGGGTGGATGCAGTTTGCAATACAGCACATCAAGTCTCCCAAAGGCATGTGTGAAAATGTGTTATGGTGTAATGAGATTATGGATCAACCTCACAGCCACAATACCAAAAGGTATGTGTGGTGCACAAGCAACACCTCTCTTAACCTGAAGACCAACACCCCCATGGTGAATCACGCAGGTGGCAGTGGCCTGCTGTGGGGATGCTATTTCAAAGACAGAACTGGACCTGTAGTCATGGAGGTGGGAATTCTGAACAGTTACAAATAACACCCACGTCTGGCCCAAATCCATAAGACATCTGCAAGAACACTGAGGATGAGAAGGTGTGTCAGCCTTCAGCATGACAAAGACCCAGAGCATACATTCAATGCTACCTAAGAATGGCTCCACCTGAACACACTCATGGTTATGGACTGGCCAAACCAGAGACTAGACCTACACCAGATAGAAAAAAAACAGCGTGCACATGAGCTGCCCTTGCGATCTGACAGAGTTGGGTGACCTTTGCATGGGAGAGTAGCCAAATAATGCCAAGTCAAGATGTGCCATGCTGATAGATACCTTCACAAGAAGAGTGACTTCTGTAAGTCACTTACCAGGTGCTTCAACAAAGTATCATTTTAAGAGTGTGCACACTTATGCAACCACAATATTGCACATATTGCAGTCATTATATTTTACACGTAACACATTTGTTTGTTTATCGATTAGATTGCACAGGTCATATGTCACATGACAGGTGGGTAACATATTTGAATGCATTATTGCAGTCTCATCTTATATATTACAAGAACATGGCATGTTAACAGGGTTGTGTACACTTATCATATCCACTGTAAGCTTAGAAGGTTGGTGGCGTAACAGGAATCGTGTGACCATACATTTACTGCTGGTTTGGAGGTCTGACACTCAAATGTATATCACTAATCAGTGATGTCACTCCTCAGATCATCCCAGTTATATATCATAGAAACACAGAGGTTATAAGAAACAGAGCAAACATATGAGCCTGACATCTACACATCCTGTGAGGATCTGTACAATTGTGAGGTATGTTCTGTAGTATTTGCCACTGTGCTATATAGGTGAACAGCAATGATGTGCACATGCGTGCATTCTATGCTGGGAAAGGACATCCCCTACTAATAATAATCTTGTATCCCAGAGCTCTATATTGTTAGTTACATGTAGTAAAACTGGCTGCAATGCATGATGTTGAGGGCCATGTGTCATGCATGTCACCAGTTGGGTAATGAGTAATGTGTAACAGATTTGTGCCACCTCACCTGTGTGTGTGTGTGTGTGTGTGTGTGTGTGTGTGTGTGTGTGTGTGTGTGTGTGTGTGTGTGTGTGTGTGTGTGTGTGTGTGTGTGTGTGCATGTGAGTGTGTGTGTGTGTGTGTGTGTGTGTACCAGCCAACCTCAAAGTGCAGCTATTAATGTACATATGTTATCTTCCCCTCACAGGTGGTGATGGAGTTCAGGGCCTCTCCCGCTTGGAAACTGATGTCATTATCTGTGCAGAGTCTGACAATGATGATAGGAATAGTGAGGTACAGGTGGAGTTGTCAGGGGCTGAATCTGTGCCATTGGTTGGCATCCCACTCTTGTCCACATCATTCCTGCACATAGTGACAATGTCCAAACATACCCAATCAGCAGTGGCCACAGATGATGGACAGTTGGCAGGTAGTGGCATTTAACAGGCTAGTGTGGTGACTATGGCAGGTGTGAGTGTAGACACTAGCCATAGCCAGAGTTCAGGTGAGGTCCCACACAGACTGATGTAACGGCATGCTCGCAGAAGGTCTGCTGCTTGTCAAGCTGCTGTCGCACTTGGCACAGCAGGGGTCACCAGACACATATTTCAGGCTGTCATGGATGCACAGGTATGTAGTGAATGCCACATCAGACAAATTCTCAGGGTGGTAGATGCAACTCTTCCTGATTTAAGTGGCAACATACATGACCTTGTTGCGTCCACAGGTCAAAATACTGAGGTCATGAACAGATGATGGGGTGAGACCTTAGCAATCCTCGACTATGGCATGTCTGTACTAGATCATGTGGTGGGAGATGGTTATTGACCATGTCGACATAGGTCAGCACCAACAACAGCTGAGTGTGTATGGGGCCATGCACCTTCACATTCCTGTAGTGGCAGTGACACCAGCACTATTGAGGGGGGGTGGTTGCTGTCCACATCACACTGTAGCAGCCCATGGTCACATGGTCCTGTTTAGTTCCATTAGGGTCACAGATCCAGCAAACAGCAGTCACCATCAGGAAGCAGTAGTGTATCTGGCCTTTTGCCTGGTGGTGCCAGTGATACCCCTAGCAGGACCAGTTCCCATGTTCATGGCTGGAGACGGTGAACTGGATACCCTGCCATGTACAGTCCACAGCTGTCCAACATACCCATGTGTAGGGCAGCCACATGGCGTGACTGTGTGCATACATACATACACACACACACACACACACACACACACACACACACACACACACACACACACACACACACACACACATCTGTATCACAGGCAGGTCACCTCCAGACACACACATCACCTCTGCACAGCCCATCTATTGGATACCCCTTCAAACACACACACATGATGTCAACTGTATTGCCCAGCCTAGGCCTAGGGGAAACCCACACCACACCCTGTGCATATGATGATACTTGTGTCACATCTCTGTCATCCATATCATCAATGCAGGTAAATGCTTATATGGGTCTGATGCACAGGGTGAATATAGTCCAGTGTAGCTATGCAAAACTATGTAAGGTGCTGTCTGCTTGCATTTGTTTTGGGTGCACATACAGGTGTATGTACCTTATTACCCAGGATGCATTATTGCTGTAATAATTATTATTTACAATGTGAAGGCGTAGCTATGGGCACATGTTGTGCCAATAGCCTAGCCAACGCAGTCATGACACAATGGGAAGAGGAATATATGTCCCTATATATCAAAAATATGTAAAATGATATCATCGTTTCATGGATGATATTTTTTTCATCTGGGGGGGGGGGCACCCTTCCAGAGATAGAAGAATTTGTGTACTATTCTTTCTTTCTAAATTTAATATAAGTATCTATGTATATGTCTATCCGAATGGGCGTACACATCCTGCCATACATTCGATGCTGCTTCAAGCAATTTTCCCTTTTTGCATCTGGATATAATGATAGTAATGGTTCAGTTTAAATTATTTATATGGTTGATATGAGTGTTTTGAATGATGTATAGATAGTAGTCTATCATTATTTCTAAGGAAATTTAGTTTTGATTTAATTTTGAAAGGCTATATGAATATTTTAAAAGTAATGCACAATGTATGCATATAAAAGGTTTTGAATGTGGATATTATGGGAATTGTTTAGTTATAACTTTTTGAGTCTTTTGAGTTTGTTTGCTTTTTTAGGAAATTGTCATATGGTCGACACCATATGATCGAACTTTTAAAAGTTTGAAAATCTAATAAAAAAAAAAAAAACTATACAAATAACCTAACTGAACATTTTAAGAAGGGGGGCAAGTCCCCATGTACCCGTCACACCGCCACTCAAATATACAAACTCCAAAATAGCACTGCAGTGCAGAAAAGGGAAATCTTCCCATTCCGCTCTGTACAGAGATCTCTGTTAAAATGTTTAAACTTTCAAAAATTCGATCATATGGCGTCGACCATATAACAGTCGAACTTTTGAAAGTTCGATCATCAAATATAAAACCATGTTACACAGTTATTGCACATGCTGTGGAGCTTACTGGGCTGACTGGCCAAAGGTGCTGATAAGGGGAATGACATCAGCAGGACTGATAAAGTAGGGCAGTGGGTGGGAGACTTATAAAAATACTTCTTACAAAGATACACACACACTCATTTGCCAGATCTGAGATTAAAACCACTGTCTAACTAGTGATTTGTACTATAGTGTTACACAATTATCACGCACGCTACGGAGATTACTTGGCTGACACCTGGCGAAATATGCCAATAATGGGAATGACATCAGCAGGACTGACAAAGTGGGGCACTGGAAAGTGTTGTGGGTGGGAATGGCCTAAAACTCTTTCACCTACAAACAAACAAACATCCATCCACCCCCTCACTCTCACATACACAACTGTCACACACCAAACCTCTCAACCATACCGAATTACTCGTTTTTTACCGAGTTTTGGGGTCCAAATGAAGGGGTGCCACGATTCCCGAGTGGCACCCCTTCATTTCCAATTTTTTTTAATTTATTTTTTTAATTTTGTAAATACCGCGCTGTGGAAGCTGATGTCATCACGTGCGTGATGACGTCAGCTTCGTCAGGGCTACCAGCCAGTCAGAATTGAGCTCAAGGAGCTCAAATTGTCATTTCCGGCTCTGGTCTGGCTGCAACTGCGAGCGGGAAATCTTGGCTGTTCGTTTTAACAGCGCTCCCATTTTGGAAATATTGACCGGCCATTTGTTTTAACAGCACAGCAGAGAATTAGCAGCAGCACTCATTTTCTTGGCCATTCGTTTTAATAGCAGGGATGGAAATATTGGCCAGTCGTTCGTTTTAACAGCACAGCAGGGAATTAACAGCATTTTGGATTACAGGGCAGTAACAGCCGAGCCTTTCATTTCATTTGGACCCAGGTTTGGATTTACTAAAGGTAAGGTCTGTGTGTGATGGACTTATGCTGTGCAGATTTTGCAATACAATTGAAAAAAAAGAGACAACGTGTTTAAGTATTTTGCTTTTGGTGGAGGTAGGGTATTTTTCAAATAATTTATTTCAAGATTGTATAATTTTGTTGTTGTTGCCTTTTTATTACTGTCATCATGCACATGTGGTATTTGATTTTTTTTTGTATCTAAATTGAGAAGATGCGATTGTAATTGTTGCAGTGATCACCAAATGGTCGGCTGGAGCCATAACCTGCTACAATCATTCAAGTGAAGTAGAGTGCTTTGCAAGTTAATCTGTTTCTATGTTAAAATCATCAAAATGATTTGCAAGTCCATTGCTGCAATCATTCAGGTGCCTTAAGTTAGTTAAGGGGTTGTCGTTGAGTACTTTGCAAGTTCTGTTATAATCCTTTCTGGTGGTGATTTTGTACGTTAATTCAATTCAAGTCCCGCTGGTGCTTTTGCAAGTTAATTCATGTCCCGCTGGTGCTTTTGCAAGTTAATTCATGTCCCGCTGGTGCTTTTGCATGTTAATGTCCCGCTGGTGCTTTTGCAAGTTAATTCAAGTCCCTGTCCCACTGGTGCTTTTGCAAGTTAATTCAAGTCCCGCTGTGTGTGCCATCATTCAAGTGCTTTGCAAGTCTGTTTCTTTGCAAGTTAGTTTGTAAGTGAATTCAAGTGTGCGCGCACGCATGTGTGTGTGTGTGTGTGTGTGTGTGTGTGTGTGTGTGTGTGTGTGTGTGTGTGTGTATGTGTATGTAATCATTCAAGTGTTTTGCAAGTCCATGCTGAGGAGTTAAGAAATTAATGGGTGATTGCAGTAGGTTGAATGCAATGAAATGGCAAATATACAATTGTTTGATCAACAAAGATATGAGATGATTTCATAATATTTTGAGTGGTGGTTGTTACATAAAATAGAGAGGAGTCTATAGTAGTAGAAAAATGGTATTTAAGTCAGAAGTAGTATATGAGGAAATGTATAGTAGCTATAAGGAAGCATTATATAAGGGACACATGGAATATAAGAAGCATAATGAGACATATAAATTCTAGAAGGGGAATAAAACAAGTTTTATACAAAAAATATTTAATCATAGGTTAAAAGGAAGATATTAGCCCTTTTTAGGCAGAATATATAAGAATAACAAGAATATACCTCAAGATTTATAAGATTTGATTGGAAGGATTGTTAAAACTAATCAAGAAATAATGGGCATAATGGTGAAGTATTTAAGAAAGTTGTGTAACAAAAGTGAAGTGCATAATAAAAGAAGATAGGAAATGAATTGCATTGGCATTATTAAGAAGGCATTATAAAAATAGATTATATTGTTACAATCAAATGGAACAGTTGCTGAAGGAAAGGATTTTATACTTGATATAAATGGAATTGAATATGACTACTATAAAGAGATGGGAGAGGAACAGTGAATACTTTTTGGGAGTTCTTAATTGTTTTTAAGAGCATAGTTAATTAGGAAACATGGGTAGGACTGATAAAGTGATTATGTAAAAATTAGGATAAGAAAAACCTAGGGAGTTGGAGACCAATAATGTTATTTAATATAGATGTGGAAGTAGACTTTTATGATGGAAATGTTATAAATTGGGCAGTTTTGACATTACTGGTTCATGCATTTTTGTTTCATTGCCTGCTAGAAAAAATTTCAAACAATAAATTTAAAATGCGCTCTAAGTCTTAACAAGTGTGCTGTATTATACAAGGAATATAATTTAATAAAGTCAGGAAGGTGTATCAAAGAAAACATGTACGTTTCTTGTTTTGTGTGCAAGGGGTCTATGATTTGAAAACAGCCCAAAGGTAATCTTTATCCACCACTGGGCAGCCAGATGCATTTTATTTGGATGTGGTGTGGGTTTCTATGCTGTTTCAATGAATTGGAGTTTCAAAGGCAGGGAAGTTTTAATGCTAAGTCTATTTTCATTGTGAGACAGTATTGCTTTGATTAGCAGATGTGTATTAGGGTTTGTGCATTGTGCTACAAAATATAAATATAAAATCCAAATAATCATTGTAGAAATAAAGCAGTATGCACATTAGTGTTTATGGTAAATGGGGTGAAATAACCAAGTAATGGGACATTGGAATGACTGCAGGTTGACTCTGGTGCCATATTTTGTTTGTCTGGTCTTCAGTTTGCTTTTGAAAGTGGGTATCCTACAATTCCATTGGAGTGGGCAGGGTTGCACAATTATGTATGCAAATTTTATGTTAATTAGCGTACAGATTTGTACCTATTTTTTATGGGCCTTGTCCAGATTTTTGATGATTCCAGGTTGAGAGGTATGTCACACACACACTGTTGCTAGTATTGAGATTAGAACCCCTACCCATAAAGTTATTTGTACTACAATGTAACGCAGTTATCACACATGCTACAGAGCTTATAGGGGTGATCAGTAACCAGTGGTGCTTCTAAGGTGAATGAAAGCAGCAGATCATGTGAAGTAGGGCAATGTAAAGTGTACTGAAGGGGAAGAGTCTCCTAATACTTGGATCTATGGAGACACACACACACACACACACACACACACACACACACACACACACACACACACACACACACACGATGGTGATGTGATATTATAAACTCAACTTCAGTACTGTTACACAATACGGCTCACCTTTTATGCTGGCATGTGCAACTGTTTACAACTGGTATGCCACTGTCCACAGCAGGACATCACTGCATGCCATTCAGAGTATTCGTGTGTCTGACTCACTCTCTCTGTGCCCCCCTGTGTCTCTCTCTGTGTCAATGTCTGTCTCTCAGTTCCCCACATCTATGTGTATGTATGCTTGACATATGTTATCTGTTGCCCATATATATGTGCATGTATCTCACGCAACAGATGCAGATATATCACATATGGGCCACCTACAGCTATCTGAGGGTAATCCTGTCTGATGCGTGTGCATGGGGACAGAGTGGGTGTACATAGCTGTCTGTATGCATGGACATATATACACAATACTGTTCCAATGTGGGTTCCAACATGTCCTGTGATTCTCTAAATGTAGGAGCATGCCCAGTGTGACCTTCTATAGTTAGGGTGGAACTCCATTTCAAAGACAGGTGTACTCCAGTCCAGGGTTTTGTGTGCTACAGCCATACCTCTCAGGAGTACACAGGACTTTCCTCAGGGTACTTGTTTTGTTTAGCAGACATTTTCTGACATATCTATAGTCTGAAACTGCAATGTATTGTGTCATTATCTACTACCAGATATCCTCGGATCATCACAGTGCTTTACCAGAGGAATACTAGTTGTATGATGCATAGACCAATATTATGAGGGCAGCTATATAAATTCTTGCCCAACAAGGCCATTTGGGAGGTGTGGCTACAGCCGGTGTAGTAATGACACACAACTGTGTAAACAGTCCAGCAACCTGGTGATATACGGGCTGGAGATCTCCTGCTTGTGTGGTATTTTTATAACCTGAGATGTCATATCCTTGTATGTGCAGGTTGTTCAGGTGTTTGACTAGAGGTTTCATCCTTTCTACATAAACTTGTGTTTTTATGGCAAGTTAGTTACATATAATTGAAGTGTGGTGTTACAAAATAATACAGACATTACTGTTTCAGAATACATAACCTTCAGACCATTTCTACTACTGCAAACACCTCACCCTACAAACCTTCTCAGTATGTAAAGGTGATATTTACAATACATGCCTATCATTGTGCCGTTGTTCCACTTTTCTTTCTGCCCTTGTCCAGACATCTTGCTGTTGGAGGTTGGGAGTTATGGGTGTGGGTGCAGAGTGCATTCAACTGTGCAGGCATGTTCATTATTTGTAAAAGCAAACATAAGAAAAAGGATTATTGAGAATGACCACTGGCAACAGTACCATAAAGCACTTATATTCACAAAAACTTTGGCACCTCTGCTGCACATCCTTCAAGATGTCACTAATATGTGTAGTATATTCCGCATAGCACTGTGACTTCCAGATATATCTGTGTCAGAGCAGTGGGTGTCCCTGACATGCATAACAGTTGGCACTGCAGTTATCTGCACATGTCCCCTGTCAAAGGCAGCACTGTACCTAGGGCAGTAAAAGCCGACTGCCAGGAGAGCATGCTGGCCAGATCCAGACAGTATTAACCACACATACACATAGCTCATTGACCCCTGCATATTGTGGACAGGCAGCATGTTTTCATGTGTATTGGTACAGCCCTGGCAATGTGTGCTATGCTGCTATATCCATGCAAACATATATGTTACTGGATTTGTGTGGGTATATGGGGGGCACACCTGTCAACTGTACAAATTTGCACAGACAGTGCTAATATCTGCTTTACATTTTGGTTCCATTTACCATACTATTGTGCCCTGTCTTGGGGACTGGAGACATATCAGTAAAGAGCCCAGGTCAAATTGTATTGGCATACATTTGAGTTTCAGAAGTCTTACCCTTCATAGCCTTACTGCAACTGTGGGTCCTGCTGTGCTATCACTGTATGAGTCTGTAAGGGGTTAATTCAACACTGCCACCATTTGTTTGCCTTTACCAAATGTTTCACTGTGGTTTTCTACAGCTGACTTGCTGTATGGGTGTTAGAGGTGTTTATGTGACCTCCACCCTGACATCCATGTCTAGGTGACCTATGACTCCCTAGTTAGCTGTCCCGCACATATACTGCAGTGGTATTTGCCACCTTGGGTACTACTGCATAGTGTGTGGAGGCCAGTTTTGGCCAGATATTTCCTGGTGTCCCACATAGCTGTCAGTTGTGTGCTGCTATCCCAGTAGGCCAGCCAATTCCCTTGCATGCATGCCACATTACCATAAATATGCTAGCAGAACATACTATTCCATTAATTTATTGTTAAAAAGGCTGACTTACCTTGTGCTTGCAGCAGCTGTGAGGACGGTGTTTGAGGGCCATCTATGTTGGATGCACACAGGTTCATAGGTTAGGTTCATAGGTTACACTGCCTATACATGGTAAGTTGCAGGTAATGTGATGTGTGCGTCATCCATTTTACTGAATGTACAAGTCAGAGAGATGTGTCAGTCCCTGGGGTCTCTACAGTGTCAGTGTGTGTGCTATGCATTGACTCTTTGCCAATGCATGATCATACTGGGCATGCCTCCATCTGCCTATGGGAGCAGGCTCAGGGGACACCTCCTTTAGGCACCTCTTTGCCTGTGGGGACCTTGGCAATGGTAGTGGGCTGTGTTGCCCTTCCCCGTGCTGTTCCTGCTGCAGCTGTTTCCACAGGATCATATCGAGCAGCAAGGCACATACTATGAACATGTGTGCACATGTGCCTGGAGAGTACTAGAAGGCTCTACCAGATATGTCAAGGCAGTGGAACCTTGACTTGAGCATCCCAAACACATGCTCTATAACGATCCTGATTTGTCTGTGTGCCCAATTATGGCATTGTTGTGTTGGTGTGTGTGCATTTCTGACAGGTGTCACCATCCATGGCTCCAGTGCATAGCCAGCATCCTCCAACAGATGGCCATATAGGATGTTCCCACTGCCAAATGCCTGGTACAGCTGTGACAAATGCCAGATGCGGGAATTGTGATAGCTTCCAGGGCTGCCAGCACACATATTCATGATAATGCCCTGGGCATTGCACACGACCTGGCAGTTGATGGAGGGGAAGCCTTTGTAGTTTATGTAACTCCTACCCTTTTCACCTGGTGTTGTTTTGATGTAGATGTGCATGCAATCTATGGAACCCAGTACCTCTGGATATTCTGCTACACGGTGGAAGAGGCGCATATTGCTGGTCTTCTCCTCACGGGTGTTGGGGAAGTAAATGTGCTCACTGGCATTTGGTAGCATAGCATCTAGGAACTGGTGGAGTACCCTAGATGCAGATGCCTGTGAGACCCCCATGATGTCCCTAGTAGGTCTTTGGAAAGTACCTGTAGCTAGAATTCTTAAGGCTACACATACCTTGGAATCCACTGGGATGGGTTCCCTTCTGTTCATTTTAGCTCTGACTTGAGGCCAGCACAGCTTGGTGATTTGCTGGAGTATGTTTCTGTCCACCCTGTAGTACTCTACTATCTTCAGATCATATAGCCCCTGGTAGGTTACCCTCAGTCTGAACACTCTTCTCCTCCTCCTTGGTCTGTGGTGGTTGTCAGCATTATCCCCCTCTCCTCCGTCAGCCCTTAGCATATACTGATGGATCAAAGCAATGGCAGCCCCTAACATTTTTCCAGTTAAAATTCCCCCACATGTATACACCAATGGTGCAGAGTTTGTGGGAAAAACACTGTAAGGTGTTTCCATACTTTATATTGTTGCGCTGCAGATTTTGCCTGTATGATTGGCTGACTATGATACATTCCAACTGCCACCTATATTACAAATGACTTTGCTTTGGTCACTGTGAGTTTTAGAGGCATTAGTGGTCATTTTGTGCATGATTGCCTTTATTCTGCTGTTGCCCTTTTTTTAATTATTTTTTACTTACATCTCCTCCCATTTTCAGCCATGCAGCCACCTGCCAGTTGTATTAGTGTGTGCTTTTCATGGCCCATTGTGAATTGCAAGAGTCCCACATTAATGATTTCTACTTCATTTATCCTTTATTGTGATGTTGCCCTTTATTTATTTCTTTTTTTTGTACATCTCCTCCCATTTTCAGCTATGCAGCCACCTCCCAGCAGTATTATTGTGTGCTTTGCATGGCCCATTGTGAGTTGCAAGGATCCCATATTAGTGATTTCTACTTCAATCCTCCTTTATTGTGCTGTTGCCCTTTATTTCTTCTTTTTATATCTCCTCTCACTTTTAGCTATGCAGCCACCTGCCGGCTGTATTATTGAGTGCTTTCTTTGGCCCTTTGTAGGTTGCAGAATCCCACATTGCTGATTTGTACTGCATTTCCCTTGTTCTGCTATTTCCTTTTTTTTCCAATATTCTTCCTGTGTAAGCCCCGTAGCTAGTGTTAACAGCAAGAAATGGCCCTCCCCTGGGCACAAACATGCTCCTCAGTTCATGGAATAAGACTATACCGCCTCAAACACACCCTCTGGCTTAGCTGTGCTTAGCTAAGCACAAACCCGGGCAATGAAACTCCAATGTGCTTACAGCAAGTGTGACACACACCCTTTTCCTGTTAGTTGCCCCTCCTGCCTACATGATGGTGTCAGAGCACCTACATGGTTAGGTGCAGTGTGACACTTAGAAGAATTTGTGATTCAGTATAAGTCCCCTCATTAACATACCCCACTGCCTTAGTCTGCAGTTACTGCACTACACAAGAGCCTTCCCCCTTAGTAACCACTGTTCCCTACTATTGTTTTGATTCTGCTTGCCATATAGTATAATGGAAAAATGCAGGTTTCCCTTAAAATTGACTTTTCTTTTTTTTTTTTTTTGTTTTCCCCACAATCCCGTTTACATGGCGCTGCCCTATGCTTCAATAGCTGAGATCGGCCATAAAAAAATAAACTTTTATTTTTAGATAAATTCAACAGTTTGCAATGCCAAAAGCCATATATTTGGCCATTGGCATACCTACACATTAGGGTACATGCTTTTATTGGAGCTGCTATGGCTCCATTTCCATTTTTGCAGAAATGTATTCGGCTAGTAGCCGAATACATTTCTGCACCCTACACTGATCCTGCATGGTTACCTGCCTGCCTGCTTCCTGGATCACTATTTAACCTTATTTGCATGGTTTTCACCAGCAAATGAGGTAATTAGCATCCTGCATGGGTTTCTGTGCAGGAACAGTGTTGGCTTGCTCGTGCACATCAAAATGGCACATTTCTGGATCAATCGAAAGCCATATTCCATGCAGGAGAGGCTATATTGCTCCTACATGGATAAAATATGTTCGTAAATCCCAGGGCTTGTTTTTTTAAGGACAGACATAAGCAAACACCCATATCTATAAGATATCTGTCAGTTCATGTAATTTAGGTGAACCTTTTTTAAACCCATAGTGGTATTTCCAATACTTATGCAACTTAGGCACACATTTAAACTGATGCTTTCCTTGATATATGCATTTTCTAACTCCAAATGGTGAAACTTATTTCATTTTTTCTTCAGAATTAGCAAAAATTGTAGACAAACACTTCCATAAGACTCTGGAATACTAGATGAATAAAATGTATTTATTTAACTAACAAGATATCAAATAATTTTCTGGACAACTAGTTCCAGCTACAGGAATCTCAAGCTACCCTAAGCAACATCAGGCATGGAAATAGTCATTACTTCAGTGTCAGTGATATACACAGACTGACTGTGGTTATCAACCTGGATTTGGGATGGTTTAACTTCGGAAAGTTGCTGAATAAGTAATATAATACTGCCAGTCTAGGCAGTTAAATTACTCTAATAATTCTTGCATGATGACATCATATTCTTGAAATATTTCTTTGTTGAAATAGCCCCTTGCCCAGTAGATTTGGAAATCAAACTACTTTACGTGATTTATTGAGATATCTTCTCGCAAGAAGTTTTTGAATTATTAATTTAAGTCTAACATAAATTGATCCTATAGAAAAAAATGCATATTTTCTTTCACTTATAGCTTTGATAGATCAAACTTGAGAGTAAATTCCAGTCAAAATGTTTCTAGTAGTACAGAGCAACTTAAATCTCTAGTATTCAGGCCACAATCTTGGCCACAGCCTCAATATCATCATCTTTTGTCTGACACCTGCAATTCTTATGTTATTTCACTATGGAAGAATAATCTTTGCTGAATAAGCAAATCAGAGTAGCAATAGAGGAGGGTAGTTGTTATAACTTTTCTTATTATGGAAAAATCACAAGAAACCATCTGACAAGGTAACTGCATGCCACAAAACCAAGTCTAGAGCAAAGCAAGTGCACTGAATAAATTCATAGGTTCGTACTAGGCTATCTGCCCTAGGGCATTTATAAGCCTAGCCAGAATATGTTTGGCTTTCGCCACTCATTTTAAATTTATTTTGCTATGCCCTTTTTCGAGGTTAGTATACTGTGCCTCTGTCTAACAGTGACACAGAAGTGATACCCGGGGTAAACCTACGATCTCCCATCCACTCATCAAGATTCCTCTTGAAGAGAGTCAGTGAGGGACTCTGCCTAACCTGGACTGGGATTTTATTCCAGAGTGAAGGGAGCCTATGGGTTATGAATCTGTCCCTCCAGCATGTCCTATTTATTTCAGTGCTGAGCTTCAAGTCTCTCGAGCGCGTAGCTCGATGGGATTTGGGTTTTCTGAGGTGCGCATGTCCATTAATTCCGGGTTGGACATGGCTTTATACGTCAGGAACAAATCGCCTCTGAACAGACGGTATGCCACTGAGTAGAGCTGGAGTTTCTTTAACCGGGCAGCATATGGCATCTGTTTGAGCCCTTTGATCCTCTTGGTGAGGTACTTTTGGGGTCTTTCCAGTTGCTGCAGGTGTCTAGTAAGGTACATCCCAAAAGGGGCATTGTACTCAATTATGGGCCTGATGAGGGATGAGTAAAGAGGCACGATGACCTCCCCTGATCTAGATGTGAATCCCTTCATGATTAGGTGGGCTATATAAAATGTTTTTCTAACCACTTTGGCCACGTGGTTGTCAAATGAGAGATTGCTATCAACTTGGGTCTCCAGGTCCCTAATTACTTCTTCTGTACTTAATGGATTACCACCTATGTGGTAATTTGTGGGCACTTTGTTTTTGCCAAAGGGGATGACTATCCCCTTTTTGGCATTTAGCTTGAGGCCATGGCTCTGGCACTAGTTGTCTGTTTCTATGAGGCCCTTTTGGAGGATGCTTGTGTCAGCTGGAGAGTCGATTATGGCGCCCAGTTTGCAGTCATCTGTGAACTTGGTCAGCCACAGTCCTTCCATGTTGGCCTGTACCTCCGAGAAATATATACCGAAAAAGAGAGGTCCCAGGACTGAGCCTTGTGGGACACCACTTGTAACTGGTTTGGAGTCTGACATGGCTCCAGCAATTCTAACCATGTGGGTTCTGTCCTTGAGCCAGTTTGCAATCCATCTAGTGACATAGGGGTTTATATTTAAGCTGGTGGGCTTATCTATAATGCCCGAGTGGGGTATTGTATCGAAGGCTTTTGCGAGGTCCAGGTAGGCTGTGTGGACCACCTTCCCCTCGTCAATGGCCTTGGTGACTGTTTCAAAGAAATCAACCAGGTTTAAGAGGCAGGATCTGCCCTTAACAAAGCCGAACTAGGTAGGAGCCAGTGTCTGTAGGTCCCCAATATCTTTATTTATGAGGTCCATGATGATCCTTTGCATTGCTTTGCAGACCAAGCTAGTCAGGCTTATGGGGCGATAGTTTCCATGATCCGTTGAGGCACCACTTTTATGGAGAGGGACCACTGTTGCTGTACGCCACTCTTTGGGCATATATCCTGTAGTAAGGCTGAGATTGAACAGTAGTTTTTTGTTTGGGTTTAGCTCTTCTTGGAGTTCATGTAGGATGCAGCCCGGGACACCGTCTGGTCCCATTGATGCTGTGTTTTTTGCTTTGGAGAGGGCACTCTTACCTGAGCATCTGAGATGTCAGGGGGACAGCACTCTGCTGGGATAGATATTTGCCCTTTTGGTGGGGAGGGGGGGGTGTGCTGAACCTGTCAGCTAGGATGTTGGCAATGTCTGTTATTTTGGTGTATTTTTTGTCATTTTGGACTATTTCTGAGCATATCTGGGAATTACCACCCAGGTTCCTAACATAACTAAAAAAAGCCTTGTGATTATCCTTAGTGTCCTGTGCAATTTTTCTCTCGAAGCTGGCCTTAGACAATTTTATGAGTGCCCGTAGTTTTTTGCTAATTCTGATCAGTGATGCCTTCCCTTTTTGGGATTTTGCTCTATCATTATTAGCTTCCTCCTTCTATTGTATAGTTTGTTTATGGCAGGGGTCCACCAGACAGGACGTCTGCCTTTGGAGGATTGGGCCTTTTGTTTTATATGGGATCGCATGATCCATGCATTCCTGAAGGTGTTCATAGAATGCGTTTATAAAGGATTCTGCGGTCTGGGCTGTATTTTTCACAGGCCTGGGGGCTTTGAAAGATTCCACCTCGGTTTTGAGGAGTGTGAAATTTGCTTTAGAGAAGTTTTTCACTGTGGTTTTCTGGGCAGGGGGTGGGGTCGGGATGTGAATATCCAGTGAGATTAGTTTATGGTCTGATCTTACCAGTGAGGGATACACTTCTGGTCTGGAGCATAGAGTTCCCATGTTGGTGATGATTAGGTCCAGTATGTTTTCCCCTCTTGTGGGAGTGGTAACAAGTTGTTCCATAGCATTTGAGTTTATAAATTCTAGGAACCTTTGGGCTAGGGTGTTGGTACTAGAATAATGCTCCCAGTCTATGTTTGGGTAGTTGAAGTCACCCAATATAATGGTATTTGGAGAGACCTTCATATTTTCCAGTGTTCTCAGGAAGTATATGAATGCAAAAAGATACCCTACAGATGAGAGAGCAATCCCCATGACTCATCAGCTCAAGTTCTGCAGATTTCAGGCTCTGTTTCCCACTTGACATTAATAGTTTATCTCTAGCTTGGAAAGTTTATATGCGTGAGTCCATTGCTATAAAATCACAAATCAGGCCTGTGGGATGCCAAACCAAATGATTCTACTAAATATTTTACAGATTTATTGGATAAGATTTGATAGCATGGTCTGATCAAAGAGAACAGTGACCTGTCTTCATGGCCAGCACTTCCAGTCTATACTGATGTTGCACAATTTTGCTTGTAAATTGAGTACTTATTAACAAAACATTATGTCTAAAATATTGCACTATATTTTCTTGCAGCATTGCAGACCCTTATAACCACACAGACTGAGGAGGCAAAAGTACATATACTCACTTCAAAAAAGAACATGAACAGGTTTTACAGCTATTTTGTCATTAACTTCTATATTCTCTGAAATGCTGCATAGTAAATAATGCAGAAAAAACAATTATGCTAATTATACACTATTACTTTATTAGTATAGAAAATTAAGCTTCAGTAGACTTATTTCTTCTGCTTTTATCAGTAGACATAGTCATAGACATACAGCCACACACACATATTATATATATATATATATATATATATATATATATATATATATATATATATAAATATATATATATATATATATATATATATATATATTATATATGCATACACACACACACACACACACACACACACACACACACACACACACACACACGCACATAGCCATGGGTGTCATGTTAATGATCTGTGCAATTATCATGTTGACCAGAATTCAGTTACTTCAGGATGCTCTATAGACTACAGCAGAACATGTTTGTTTTATTTATTTGACAGAGGCCAGAGGTAAAATGCAAAACTATATTGTAATTACTATAAATTAGATTTCAAAGATCTAAAATAATTTTGCTTTGATGAACAGCATATGGCCCATATACCCGCACTCAATGACCACAGGCTTTAATGTAATTGTTGAACTATGAGATACAGTCACATATAGGTACTTAATTTCTTAACAAGTTCATATCTATATGGAAATGCTTCCTTCATTGTTTCTTAAATGAACAAAATAATTTATATGCTTTAGTGGAGATAGGGCATTTGGCCAGCAGCTAGGTCATCTGATCTGTTGCTTTTCTGTGACAGATAAATTAATTATAAAGATCCCTTATTGTCACAGTCCGTTCTTTCAAGTATTTTTTCCTTTTTTCATTTTTTTCTGCAACATATTTTGGTAGCGTAAAAATACGGAGCAAAAACAAAGTCTGAAATAGCTGATATTTCTTTTTAAAACAATTTGTGAAAAAAAATAAAAAAGATTGCACATTTTGTGCTGCAGGTAAGAAGCTTACTATGCTTAGAGATAACTTCCTGTTCTATTCTTTAATCTGTGCCCAGTATTATTATTGTATTTTCCTGTATCTTTTTGCATTCATATACTTCAATGCCTTCCCCTGGCTTTTATGAAAACATTGAGTTTATTTTATAAATGATGAACTGGCTCAAATGGTAAAATGCATGATTCATATCCATTTTTGCTGGACTGACACTTGTGGCTACAACATGATATATGCAATGCTAAAAGTATATGCAGATATATATATATATATATATATATATATATATATATATATATATATATATATGTATATATATATAAGTGTATACCATACACATAGGCCATTGTGAAGTGGGACACATGAATTACATAGCAGTAAAACACTTTGAACACATGGTTCTGTGACAATGACTAAGTGTTAATTCTCCCTTATCTCTTTCTCTCTGTTTCTCTTACTTTCTCTCTGTCTAAGTTTTTATGTTTGTACATGCTAAGTTGTACATCTGGCAATATACAATACATGCAGCACTGTTAAGAAAATGGACAGTAGTTAACTGATATATCCTAAATAACATTCTGCATGTCAAGCTGATGTTAGAGGTGAGGCAACTGCACAAAAAAACAGAGCAAAGTAAAACCACAGTGAATTATGGTTTTGGAAAGATGGCACCAAATTCATGGCATATAGGAAGAGCTGGATCATGTAAATAAAGAAAATAGCTTCCATTTAGGATAGACAATGATGAAGCAACTGACTATAATATGGAAAATAATTCCTTTCCCTTCTAGCTTTGTCCTGATGGCTCGAGGTGACAACAGCATCTCATAATAGCGTGACCCATTCTTCTCTCACTATACCAACATCACTTTCACATACTAAGACTGTACAATCTTAGCATTACAAAAGATAAATGTGCAATGACAGAATATAATAGCTGGCACACAGAAGCATAGTTGGCTCAACAGCACACTGTGCTGGACCATGTAAGTAGTGCCCCCCCCCCCCAAAAGCTTTCTCTAATACTTGAAGGATGCTTCCCACAGACATGAGGACAAATACCCAAACCACTGACTCCTTGGCCAGCCCAGCTCATCAAAAAGTGAAGAGCACATTGACAAAATGTAAGTTCCTTCTACTAGCACACCAACTAAGTGGCCAGATGAATGATATGCCCCTACTCCCTCCTGCCCCAGCCATTCAGGGTCTGTTTATGTGCCATGCCCTCAGCCCTCCTTTCTCAAAGTTTAGTGAAAACAAATTCTTTCTCATTCTTTTAAAATGTAGCAAACTGCTTGTTACAAATGCAGCAAACAGTTGCCACAGTTTATAACCTCCCTACACAGAGTGCTACAGCACTCAGATTTTAGTTAAAAAAAATCTTTGTTCTTTAAAACTGTAGCAAACTGCTTACTACAAATGTAGCAGTTAGTTGCCAAAGTTTATTCCTGAATGGAGAGCTACAACCCCCTGGTTTTAGTAAAAATAACTAAATAAATAAACAAATAAAAAAAATTATTTCACTTTAAACTGTAGCTGACTGCTTGCTGCAGTTTAGACCACACATAGAATGCTAGAGCCCTCAGGTTTGACCATAAAGACAACATTGGCTTTTAAAAGCAGGTATTGCATAAAAGAGCAGTCAGGATGAACTAATTGGAGGAAGGGCACTGAGCAAACTTGGATCTGTAATAAATAACATTAAGTATCCTGTTTTTTGCTTATTGTTATCAGTTATTTATAGCACTTTTATTGCCTGTTGCATACTTTTCTAGCTAGTTTCACTGTGTGTGAAGTATTAACTGGAAATTGTCGACATTTATTAAGCATCTGTTTGGGTTTTTTTTGTTCTGATAACACCAAGAAGAGTAGTTCCAGAACCGCAAAGTGAAGACAATAGTTCGTAAAAAAGGTAAGTCCTTTATTAGTTGCCAAGTGGTAAAAATCCAAAGACAGTTGGTACAAAGCAGCAAAATCAGACCAAATGGTAAAATCCAAAGTCAGTAGGTACAGAACAGCAAAATCAGACAAGCGCTTTCGCTTGGAAAATGCCAAGCTTTTTCAAGTCAAAAACAGTTGCCTGCAGTGAGGCAACTGTTTAAATGAGGATGTTAATTAGTCACATGTTTGGTTAGAGCTGAGTTGCATTAAGAAACAATTGAGACTGTTTTGAGCAAAAGAACAGCCAAATAATAAAATGAAACATTAAAATGTGCATAGGTTAAATTGACATTGCATTGTTTATACATGACTGGTAAACCAAGTGAGTGTTATGATGAAATTAAAACTTTGCTTGTCCAAAAGGTTTGGATAGAAATACAAATACAAATACAAGTGGAAGTTTAAAAAAAGCTGTGTGTGATCCAAGTGAGTTTGAAGTCAGCAGTCCTGTGTAATATGAGAATCATGTAGTACTGTTATGTTAGCCTTAAAAATAGATGTTATGATGCATATGAATTTGCACTACTTGGTGACTTGGGGCAAGTGTGTTCAATGGGCAAAGAAACAGTGTTGAAAAATAGTGAAAATAGGATGAGACATGCTATAATCTAGCCCTTCTGAGCTTCAGAACCGAGCCTATACTAAGTGTGCCATTTAACCCTGGGGGCCTGCCTGCATCTAGCTTGAGTTGCCAGACAAGCTCCCTGTATTCCAAGGTCGATTCCCAGTCCCCTCCTCTAATGTTAGGGTTCACTTGTTCAAGGATCATGAAAGACAACTTGTAATTGGGACATGTAAGTGAGTGTTTGAAAAAAGCGTTGCTTTCCTTTTTCTTTTTCTTTTCAATGTCGTAAGTGTTGTTCTGATTTCCTGCCAAGGAGTGTATCACATAACTTGTTTGCAGTTAAAAGCTTTCTCTAGAGTCTTGTTGCTCCTTTATCTGTTTAAAACTCTCATTTGAAGGCTCACTGCTACTTTTTTGCTGTGATAAACATTTCTGCAGTTTTTTTCTACCTAAGTAATGTGGGTATTTGTATCATTGTCCATATTCAGGCTTGTATTTTGGGCCTAGTTATTTGTGGAGGCTGTGTGTCTGAGCACATGTTCAGGGCCATCTTAGTTTAGCCAAAGCCATGCTGCATTTCAGTGAGAGGGGATTGTTTATGGTCATTAGCTCACTGGGGTTACCTACACTATGGCTTGGAATAAGCACCTCATTTGTTCTTTTGAGCTTTTTTTAAAGTTGTTTCAGGTTTTAACTTTTTGTTACCTAAGAAGTTAACTTGTGAGTGTTTCTGCCATTTCACGCTGAGCTAATTGGAGGAAGGGCACTGAGCAAACTTGGATCTATAATATATAACATTAAGTATCCTGCTTTTTGCTTATTTTTATGAGTTAGTTATAGCACTTTTATTGTCTGCTGCATACTTTTCTAGCTAGTTTCACTGTGTGAGGTATTAACTGGAAATTGTCTACATTTATAAAGCATCTGTTTGGGTTTTTTGTTCTAATTTCCTTCCAAGGAGTGTATCATATAACTTGTTTGCAGTTAAAAGCTTTCTCTAGAGTCTTGTTGCTCTTTTACCTGTTTAAAACTCATTTGAAGGCTCACTGCTGCTTTTTTGCTGTGATAAACATTTCTGCAGTTTTTTTTTCTATCTAAGTAGTGTGAGTATTTGTAGCATTGTCCATATTCAGGCTTCTGTTTTGGGCTTAGTTATTTGTGGAGTCTGTGTGTCTGAGCACATGTTCAGGGCTATCTTAGTTTAGCCAAAGCCATTCTGCATTTCAGTGAGAGGTGATTGTTTATGATCATTGGCTGATTTGGGTTACCTGGACTACGGCTTAGAGTAAGCACCTCATTGGTTCTTTCAAGCTTTTTTTTAAAGTTGTTTCAGGTTTCAACTTTCTATTACCTAAGAAGTTAACTTGTGAGTGTTTCTGCCATTTCACACTGAGCTAATCAGCGGAAGGGCTCTGAGCAAACTTGGATCTGTAATATATAACATTAAGTATTCTGTTTTTTGCTTATTTTTAGGAGTTATTTATAGCACTTTTATTGTCTGCTGCATACTTTTCTAGCTAGTTTCACTGTTTGTGAGGAATTAACTGGGAATTGTCTACATTTATTAAGCATCTGTTTGGGTTTTTTGTTATGATTTCCTGCCAAGGAGTGTATCATATAACTTGTTTTCAGTTAAAAGCTTTCTCGAGAGTCTTGTTGCTCCTTTATCTGTTTAAAACTCTCATTTGAAGGCTCACTGCTGCTTTTTTGCTGTGATAAACATTTCTTTAGTTTTTGTTTTCTACCTAAGTAGTGTGGGTATTTGTAGCATTGTCCATATTCAGGCTTGTGTTTTGGGCCTAGTTATTTCTGGAGGCTGTGTGTCTGAGCACATTTTCAGAGCTGTCTTAGTTTAGCCAAACCATTCTGCATTTCAATGAGAGGGGATTGTTTATGGTCATTGGCTGATTGGGGTTACCTGGAATACAGCTTGGAGTAAGCATCTCATTGGTTCTTTTGAGCTTTTTTTAAGCTGTTTCAGGTTTCAAATTTCTGTTACCTAAGAAGTTAACTTGTGAGTGTTTCTGCCATTTCACACTGAGCTAATCGGAGGAAGGGCACTGAGCAAACTCGGATCTATAATATATAACATTAAGTATCCTGTTTTTTGCTTATTTTTATGAGTTAGTTATAGCACTTTTATTGTCTGCTGCATACTTTTCTAGCTAGTTTTACTGTGTGTGAGGTATTCAACTGGAAATTGTCTACATTTATTAAGCATCTGCTTGGGTTTTTTGTTCTGATTTCCTGCCAAGGAGTGTATCATGTAACTTGTTTGCAGTTAAAAGCTTTCTTGAGAGTCTGGTTGCTCCTTTATCTGTTTAAATCTCTTATTTGAAGGCTCACTGCTGCTTTTTTGCTGTGATAAACATTTCTGCAGTTTTTTTTCTACCTAAGTAGTTTTGGTATTTGTAGCATTGTCCATATTCAGGCTTGTGCCTTGGGCCTAGTTATTTGTGGAGGCTGTGTGTCTGAGCACATGTTCAGGGCCATCTTAGTTTAGCCAAAGCCATTCTGCATTTCATTGAGAGGGGATTGTTTATGGTCATTGACTGATTGGCGTTACCTGGACTACGGCTTGGAGTAAGCACCTCATTGGTTCTTTTGAGCTTTTCTTAAAGTTGTTTCAGGTTTCAACTTTCTGTTACCTAAGAAGTTAACTTGTGAGTGTTTCTGTCATTTCACACTGAGTGACTCAGAGGAAGGGCACTGAGCGAACTCTGATCTGTAATATATAAAATGAAGTATCCTGTTTTTTGCTTATTTTTACAAGTTATTTATAGCACTTTTATTGTATGCTGCATACTTTTCTAGCTAGTTTCAATGTGTGTGAGGTATTAACTGGAAATTGTCTACATTTATTAAGCATCTGTTTGGGTTTTTTGTTTTGATTCTTGGTTCCCACCCTCCCCTCCCTATTGGTATCCTGTTCTTATACTTGGTGGCTTTGCAGTTGCCTGCCCCTACTGTAAAGTTGATCTGTGACACTCCTCACAGTCTAGTGTCATTACCTCATTCTACTTAATCCAGTGAGAACATTTGAGAAGCCTATCCCTCTTAGTTTCTGCTCCCCCTTTCCCCTCCACTTTACAAAAAAAAAATCATAATTTCTAAGCTTGTTTCCTGCCTTTCCTGTAAGTAGTGTAGTCCAGATACATATTTGCTGTATCCAGGACTGTTTGTAAGCTTCTGAGACCCCAAGCCTTTCTGTGTTGGAGGGAAGCCTTCTAGTTAATTTTGTTTCTTACAACTAGCCAGTTTTTTAGTTTCAGCACTCAAATCTGTTTCTTTGAGCTCAGCACTTGTTCAGAACTCATTGTAAGCACTAAATAAGCTACAAATTACTACAGCACTCAACTTTCCTCACTTGTCTAGAGGAAAACAGTTTTTAGTACTTAATAAATAAGCACCTATCCAGGCATGTCTAAGGGTCAGCTCCCATTGTTTTTCCTGCCTACCTGATGAATCTGGGCATCTTGGGGCAATGCAGCAATTGCCTTATGTACACAGACGACCCTCTCCTCCTACCACCCAACACTACAACCTGTGAGAGATGCACTTATTTAGTTAAACTGGAAGCAAAGCTCTCCTCACCCAAGACTGGTCTGGAGAGTCCAGAGGAGACGGTAAACACTTGCACCACACCACACTCATCATATAATCCCTCAAAACCTACACTACCAAAACGCACACATAGAAACACAAATCACACACCTACATTCACGGAAGCTCTCAATAAAAATCTGTCCAAGCAACAGGGACATCCAAAGCAGAAATGCAAGCAACCTCCACACCCCAACACAACTCAAATGACACATACCCACAAACTCAGTGTGTCACTCAAAGACAGCCCATATGGCATAACAACATACCCACCACTCTAGTCATAGGTGACTCTATAGTCAGACACACTGATGTTTCAATCACCAGGCTAAACAAGGAGAGAGTTACTGTCAACTACCTGTCAGGTGCCAGGATGCACCACATAACACACGCACTCAGGTCACTCCACAACAAGTACAAAATGACTCTGTCATTGTCCGTGTTGGTGTGAATGACCTGAGACGTACCTCCCTGGACTACATGAAAAGAGACATGGAGGAGCTGTCCAATCTTGTAGCCCAGGCAGGTATAACCCTAGCCCTGAGTAGCATCCTGCCATCGCCCAGAATGATACTGCAGTACAAGGACAAAATGATTGACTTCAACAATTGACTAAGCTTCTGGTGTCATTCTAAGGGGATCCGGTATCTGTCTGCCTGGGATGACATGATTGACAAACCACGATGCTTTGCCAAGATGGCCTGCACCTGTTGCCCTTGGGATTCCAGATATTGGCTAAGGCTCTTGCAACCACTATATTGCCTTTTTAGGCAATCTTCAAATGGCAAATTCACCACCATAACAGGTAAAAGCAAGCAAAATCTGAGGGTAATGCTACTCAATGCTAGAAGTCTAAACCTCAAAATGCACTCACTTGAGGCACTCCTTAAAATGGAGGACATTGACATCTGTGCAGTGACAGAGACCTAGTTCACGGCTCCAGAGAGCAACCCTGCATTAACAGGCTATAATTCATACCACACCTTTCAGCCACCTAACCTGAAACACTAAAGGTGGAGGTGTGTCCATATTCATTAAGGATATCCACACCTCCACGCTAGTTACTCAGCATAATGCATCCGAGATTATCCAAGTGCAACTAACTCTGGGCAAGACCACAGTCCAAATTGTAGCTTTCGACAGATCCCCTACCATGTCCCAGGATTCCCACTCCTCATTTCTTGATACACTGGAAAATATTAGGGTACAACCTAACACCCTAATAATGGGTGATTTCAACTACCCCATCATTAACTGGGAAAACTTCTCATGTACCAAATCTTGTGCTCAATATTTTCTGGAATTCATAAATTCCAACAACTTGGATAAACTTATCCACACCCCCACCAGGAGCAGAAATATTCTAGACCTGGTCATTACCAACATGGGAAACCGGTGTTCCACACCAGAGGTCAATTCCTTGTTAGTCAGATCTGACCACATGCTAATTACCCTAGACATCCACAATCTGCCCCCACCCTCCAGTAGGGAAACCACCATAAAAGAAACTCCTCCAAAGTCAACTTCACGCTTCTTAAGACAGAAGTGGCAAAGTTTATGACACTCATGCTGATGGACAATAGAGGTACGACTGCTGAATCCTACACAAATGCACTTTATACGCACTTACATGAGTGCATGGATCGTGCAATCCCTAACAGAACCAAGATACTATCCTCCAAAAAAAGGAAGCCAATCTGGTGGTCCCCTGCCATGAACAAACTCTACAACAGAAGAAAGAAACTGTTGCAAAAAAGAGTAAAATCCAATGATTGGAGGAACTCACTGTCAGCCTCAGTAAGAAGTTGATATCCCTCATAAAATCTTCCAAAGCCAGTTACGAAAATAAAATCACCACTGATTCTAAAGCCAGCCACAAAGCATTCTATAGCTATGTCAAGAATCTCAATGGCAACACTCAGATCTGCTCTGAGGTACAGCACAATGGCACTAAATATGGGTCTATATTATAAAATCGACATTTGAAAACATCTAACAACATATGGTCAGCACCATATGGTCGATGTCTTCAAACATAGACCTTAGAAAAAGACAAAAAAAAAGAAAAAAAGTATCCAAATACTGTACACCCCCACACCCCCTGCTACGTAAATATACCAACACCGAGGACACACTACATTGCAGTAAACTGAAGTCTCACCTAATGAAGATTTCCATTTACATGCTCGAGATTCTGAGCACTCAATATTCTTGTGTCGACAATGTCAGATTCGACATTGTCGGCTTTCGAGAATATAATATAGACCTCTAAATATACAGAACCAACTGATATTGCCAACATCCTGGCAGATAAGTTCAATGCTAACTTTACCCCCCCTCTCATCCCCTAAAGGACCCATCTCTATACTGGGGAATGCAAAGTTCCTGTAATCACAGCTGCACAGGTAAAAAACATACTCAAGAACACAGCATCTATGGGACCTGACAACATCCCAGGCTGCGTTCTACATGAACTACAGAATGAACTGGCACCCCATTTAAGTAACATGTTTAATCACAGCCTCACCTCAGGCTTTGTGCCCACTGAATGACGCACAGTGATGGTTATCCCACTCCACAAAGGGGGAGCCACCATGGACCCGGGTAACTACCGCCCCATTAACCTGATGAGCCTGGTCTGCAAGGCTATGGAATGTATCATCATGGTACTTATAAACAATGACATTGGTAATCTCCAAACTCTGGACCTCACCCAGTTCAGGTTTGTAAAAGGCAGATCATGCCTTCTAAACCTGATATGCTTCTTTGAAGCAGTCACCAAAGCCGTAGATGAGGGTAAGGTGGTTCACACAGCCTACCTAGATCTTGTCAAGGCTTTCAACACCATCCCCAACTCTGGAACTATAGATAAACTCACTAAACCAGATATAAATCCCTATGTCACAAGATGGGTTGCCAACTGGCTCACTGAAAGAACCCACACTGTGAAAGTAGCAGACCCCAAATCCAACTTCAGACCAGTGACAAGTGGAGTACCACAGGGTTCAGTCCTGGGTGCTGTCCTGTTTGGTATCTACTTATCTGAAGTACAGGCTAACACAGAAGGTCCTTGGCTAATGAAGTTCACAGATGACTACAAACTAGGAGCCATAATCAAAACTCCTACAATTTGGACATCCTACAAAAGGGCCTCACTGAGACAGATGCCTGGTGTCAAAGCCATGGCCTCAAGCTCAATGCCAAAAAGTGCATTGCCATCCCTTTTGGTAAAAACTATGTATCCATGAACTACCACATAGGCAGTAGTCTACTTAACACTGAAAGTGTGATAAGAGACCTTGGGACACAGGTGGACAGTAGTCTCTTCTTTGATAATCACATTGCCACAGTATTCAGGAAATCCTTCTACGTGGCACACCTCATCACAAAAGGTTTCTCATCCAGGAAAAAAAGAGGCCACTGTTCCCCTCTACTCGTCACTCATTAGACCCATTATAGAGTACAATGCCCCTTTTGGTATGTACCTCTCAAGACATCTACAACAACTGGAAAGGCCACAGAAATACCTCACAAAGAGGATTACCGGCCACAAACAGATGCCTTATGCAGACCATCTAAAAAAACTCCAGCTTTACTCCATCACATTTCACCTACTCAGAGGCGATCTCTGTCTAACATACAAAGCTATGTCAAACCCAGAGCTGTTGGACATGCTCCACTAAAATAAATCCCAATCCTTCTGAGCTACACGCTCTAGGGACCTAAACCTCGTCACAATAAACACAACATGCTGGAGGGATAAATTCCTGTCCAAGAGACTTCCCATACTCTGGAACAAACTACCTATCTATGTTAAACAGAGCTCCTCATTAGCACTCTTCATGAAAAATCTTGATGACTGGATGGGAGATAGGAAATTAACCCCAGGGATCACTTCTGTGGCTCTGTTCAACAGGGACACAGGAAAATTATTTTCTTGGGTGGAGAAAGCCAGGGTACCTTTTGGCTAGGCTTATATATGCCCTAGGACCAATAGCCTAGTACCTACCTATAAACCTATGAGCCTATGGCCCCCCATCATGGCCCCTAACACTTTGACCTCAGAGGAGTTTCCCCTCTCAACCTGCCCTAGCTACACTGCTGCTTGCACACAACAAATGAGAAAACCACAAAGGTCTTTTCCTCTGGGGTTCCTACTAATTCAATAAACTACAGTAACTCAAGCAACCGGCAATCTCAAGCAACCAGCAAAGACATATCGAAGAAATACAGTGCAATTTTCATGTGCTGCACTTTCTGTTTCCCCCCACAGAAACATACCTTACATTTTTAGAGTTTTAGAGTTTTAAAAAGGAAGATAGGAATAAAATCCCTCTCTCCCCAACCTGACAACAAGTCAAATCAAATAAATAGTATAGGGTACAGTATTAGTCAGGCCTATTTTTAATAGTAACTCTTAAGCAATCAGAAACTACAGTTATCCAGTATCTACCAATCCTCATGGGAACTGGTTAACTGAGAGTTTACTGTTTAAGGATTTCATTGGCTTCCTAATGGGTGTGCAGTTTTCCAGCATCTGTTGACAGCAAAGACATCCATCTGACAGCTACCTGAGTTTGGGTTATAGTGAATTATTAGAATACCTGTTTTTGACTGGCCAACTTCTTTGCGGGATGTTGATTGGCTTTTGATTGGCTGGCCTGTTTGATGGCATAGCATCACAAACTTTAAATACTTGGAGGTTTGCTCAGTTCAGTGTGTAACCATACCTCTCAACTGTACAGATTTTCGCAGAATGTCCAGATTTATGCCTCATATTTTTGGTCTGTTTTTCATAAAATTGTGTTTTTTCCAGTAAATTACTGGCAAATCATTAAAGACTGAAGTTAGAAAATAATGACAAACATTTGAGTTTCAGACTTCATACTCTTCAGAAAATGTATTCTAATGTAAAACCTGTTACTCTATCAACTTTCTAAATTTGTAAGAGCAATATTTAAAAACTGTCCCTATTTTTGGGCCTTTGTCCAACTTTTACATATGGCTTTGTCCAGATTTCTTGCTCTAAGAAGTTGAGAGGTATGGTGTAAGCATCATTAATCCTACTGCGTAATCAGCACATTAATCTTGTGTATTGCAGGTAAGGAAACTTCTACATCATATGGCAGATCATATAAATTTCACTGCCTTCTCTGTCCTAGGTTAATTGCAGTATTGTGATTGATTTTATCACTGCCTTATTATATATTAGTGATCTTGTTGTTTTTTTTTTAAGGGGCTGCACCATTGAAATTAGCACTGTTGTGCCGACTACGACATCATTAGGTTTAAGCAATACTACACTGTTGTATTGCTCGTGCCTTCCAATAACTAGATAATACCATGTTGCTGCTAATAATTTTGCACTGTTGCCAGTTAAAGATACTACATGGATAAAAAACAAATGAAAGCATTATCTCAGTTAATGATAATGTATTATGTTCAATAGTATTGTTGCTGTTCTATGTTACCAGTTGCTGTACTGCTAGAACATTTGTATTACAGCACACTATTTAAAAACTTTTGCTGCTTGTGTTAACTGCTCTACTTTTTCTGAACTGTAACTATTTGGTGTAATGTTAATGCACTTGGAACTATTTGTTTACACTATCTGTAGCTATTGTGCAGTTACTGTACCCCTATCCATTAGGCCAGGATATCTGCTGCTTATTGCTTCTGGTAGTTAAGTTGAAATCAAATCAACATATTTCTGCACTTGATCTCACTTTTAATCATTGCAGCTGCATCATGACATGTAGTGATTCCTTCCCATTACAGAAATTTAAGCTATTTTTCTGAGTTAATGCCCTTGTAGCTACTGGGTAATACTATCTGAATTAATTTTGACACTTGTTACTAATTACTGTACTATTCCTAAATGTTGTTATCACTTTCATGTGGTTTGCACTAGGCACACCTTGTAGATTTTATCCTTCAGCCATGCCCTATATTATCACTGTTTTCTAGTCCAGTTCATTATCTCTTCTGACTTGTATCAAGAGAAGCTTACTAAGCTGTCCTGCTTTTCTCATAACCTTTATCATAACTGGCAATTATGGAAGGTCAGCCAGTTCTTACCCTTTCTATAGCAAACCTTATTGAACTAGGTATTTTGAAACACTGTAACAACTGACTCATGCTGAAGGAAAACCCTTTACTGCAACAAGACAATGAATCAATAAGTGATATTATTAATTATTGATTGAATTTTGACAGTATCTTACTCAAAGCACATTTGGTAAGCACAGCAGGCACATATGTACAAAGCAGCACACCTCCAATACACCAATGTAAGCTGAGGTTGTTAAGAGGACACTTCCAGACTAAGGATTAAGAGAACTCATCCATTAATTCAGAAGGATATGATTAAGTTTGCTATGCATGTGCCCAAGGTTGCTATGCATGTGTCCAAGGCAAGAAATCCACTGTTGTTGATTGGTATTTTACCATCACCCAAAATGATGCTTAGATTCAAGGGAAAGATAATTGGCTTTAATGACTGGTTGTGTCACTGCTGTTATCAGGCGGGTGGGGGGTCAAGTATGTGTATGCTTGAGAGAAAGATGGCTGGAAAGTCTTCCTGCTCTACCAGAAATTGTCTGTACCTTTCTTATCATTGCGTTCACATTATGGCTAAACCATCTGTTGCCTCTATAATGTCTTTTTAAGCAAATTTTATCTGCTGTACATTCCAACGTAGTAAATTTTGATTTAAACTTTAGAATGGTAGTGCTATCCAAAGCCAGATGACTGGAAGGCTCTCCTGCAAAGTGAAAACTTTTGTATATGAGCAGTTACAGAGACTTGGTTTCAAAGCAATAAAAACACTCCCGCTAGTATTGGATTTATTACGTATTATATTTTTAAACTTAATGACAATTTTGGGAGGAGGGTATTACAATTTATCAAAATGATCATCACCTCAGAATTATTCATCAGGACCCCAAATTTCAAATAATCCTATGGTAACTATCATAAACCCTAAACTGAAATCCCTATTAATCCCAACACTTTTTTATTGGTGATTGTCAAGTATCTGGAAATAAACTGTCTGACCTACACTAACAGTGGTCAGCATGTCCAATTCTTTGACTTTATGAATGCTAGTGCCCTTGCACAAATAGTTAACCATCCTACCAGGTGTTCGCATACCTTGAGCTTGTCCTCACAGCCATGACTACTTCTTGCACACCTCCGTATATATTTCCATCCTTTGTTAAAGCAAACCATAAATCAGTAAGCTTCACCTTTAGAAATGGTAGCACTTTTCCAGCAAATACATCTGTATTTAGGGACTACTCAAAAGAAAACTTTTTTCAGTTAATTAAAAGTAAAATTCTACTGCAATCCCCCTTTAATGACACCATTGCTAAACAAACATCCTGTGACTCTGGCGTATCATCTCCCTTAATTAATTGCATTGTTGAAGCATTCTCTATCTATATAATGAGAAATTTCAAATTAAACCTATTTGTTGAAATACCCAATAGAAATTAAGTAGAGAGAAAGGCAAAGAAAGTACATAATGCTTAAAAGAGGTCTAATTCTACTCACCTTACGACCATACTTTAACACATTAGTAAAGAGCTTGAGTATGATTTGGGAGCTCAAAACTGAATCTGTATTTAAAATAGCCAGTGAATCCAAAACTAACTGTAAATCTTTCTTTAACTATGTCAGGAAGTTAAGAACTAATAACCAGCAATGTTTGGTACTTGTCCATAATAACAGTGGTCACTCTGACCCAAAAAGGGTAGCTCATATCATAGCTAATAACAGTATAAATTTTACTCCATCTCAAGTTAAAATTATTGCACAGTCCCAACCACCACTCTCATTACTGTGGAACTTGTCCTACTACCCTTCGTAAAAGCTAAGAGTACCTCATCCATGGGTCTTAGTAAGAGGTGGTCTAATTATCAGTACCAAATATTGCCTAAGCACCTAATTAACCTGTTTAGTCTAAGCCACTCCACTGGTTAGATTAACAAAACTTGGAAAAAACTTGGAAAACAGTCACTGTATTGTTGTTTCATAAGGGTGACTTATTGGACTCTGGCAACTATAGAACCATTTGTCTCACTAGATTTATATGGGAAGCTATGAAATATATTATCTCAGACCTTATGATACGTCTCAACAGTCCATATTTTTGCAGAATGCCCAGATTTGCCTGAAAATTTTGGTCTGTTCCTCATAAAATCTGTGATTTTCTGACAAATTACTGAGAACTGAAGTCATTAAATATTGACAGATTTATATTTCATACTTCAATGCCTGCAGAAAAATGCATGTAGGCACAAAACCTTTTATTTTAGCAACTTTATAAGAGCAAGATATAAAATTTGTCCCTATTTTTGGGTTTTTGTTTCCCAATTAGTTTTGGTTTTGTGCTGATTTCCTGTGCTGAGGTTGAGAGCTATGGACCCATACCTCTCAACTGTACAGATTTTCGCAGAATGTCCAGATTTATGCCTCATATTTTTGGTCTGTTTTTCATAAAATTGTGGTTTTTCCAGTAAATTACTGGCAAATCATTAAAGACTGAAGTTAGAAAATAATGACAAACATTTGAGTTTCAGACTTCATACCCTTCAGAAAATTTATTCTAATGTAAAACCTGTTATTCTATCAACTTTCTAAATTTGTAAGAGCAATATTTAAAAACTGTCCCTATTTTTGGGCCTTTGTCCAACTTTTACATATGGCTTTGTCCATATTTCTTGCTCTAAGAAGTTGAGAGGTATGTATGGACCTCATTAATTTGAATATTGTATATCTATTAACTTGGGACCCTTATTAATTTGATTTTGTAAAAGGCAGGTTTTGGCTACTTAACTTTGTTAAATTCTCACCAAAGCAGTGGATAATGGTTATGTAAGATATGCAGAGTACCTGGATCTAGCCAAGCCTTTGATACCATTCCACCAGCAGGCAATATATGTATGCATTATCATTTTATTTATTTATTTATATTTATTGATCTTTGTTGACCTGGATATTCCTTTTGGACAGATCCCTTTTTCACCAGAGGCCTGGGGAGAAAAGCTCCGGCTAAAAACAATCTAGTCCAAATGAACATTGATACCATCAAAAAATTGATACAAGGTTACACATCTTAAGTTAATACAGCAATTATTTAGCATGTATGCTTAGGTAATAACATTATAATGACAATTTGAGTTAAATTTACTTTTCTTGGGTTATTGCATTAATAATTATATTATAACAATACATAAATAGGTTTGACGACAGTATGAAAGTGGGTAGCAGTAGTTTATGCTTATGTAGTGCAGGTTACAGTTTCAGTAGCAGAAGAGACAAATGAGAAAAATGCCAGGTGTTTGAGCTTGAGAGCTAGGTAGAAGAATATAGACAAATAGCCAGGGATAGAAAGAAAGAGATAATAGTATTAAATAAGTGGAGGGAAAGTATTTGTGAAAGGTGCAAAGGTGTGATATATAGAAGACAAGGTGAGGTGTGTATGTGTGGAGGCAGTAAGTTAATGTATGAAAAAAGACAGGGTCAGAGCTCTTCATAACTCTCAACTTTTTAGTGCAAGAAATCTGGATAAAGCCTAACATAATGAGGGGACAAATGCCAACAATAGAGACACATGTTAAATACTGTGCTTATAAATGCAAAAAAGTTGCTAGAATAACAGGATTTGTGTTAGCATTCATTTTTTAAACAACTTTTATTGATTTTAAATAAAACAAACACTCTCATATATTTTAACAGAAAATTGTTCAAAATCAATTGCTACATTAAGTAACAGAGGAAAAAAAAACAACTAAAGTACTTACATATTTAATAATAGTATTTATAGTCAAAACATGTAATAGGCATACATCAGTTAAACCAATCTTAAATTCTGTGAAGGTAGGAGGGGAGTCTGATATCCAATTTCTTGTAATGATCTTTCCGGCCATAGCTAATATTGACCCAAGTAAGGGATATTTTATATTTTTTAACATAACTAGGTATAGGAGTGTTGAATAAAACCATAGATCGATTTAATATGAAATTATCAGTGAATAAGCCTTGTAATAGTCTATTAACTTTCTCCCAATATACTTTCAGTTCAGAGCAATCATAGAACATATGCACCCATCCTATGTTGGACCCTGACTTACATTTGTTGCATATGTTTTCTTGTTTATTAATTGTATTCATTATTTGAGGTGTGTAAAAGGATCTATACAAAAATCTCCATGTATATAATCTCTATTTTGAGAGAAAAGGTTGTCTTGCCTGTTGATTTAAATATAATTAACTTATTTTGGTCACTGGGAGATTTATTATTAATTGTTGAATAATAGTTCCAGAAGCTTTCAGGGCAAGTATATGTTTCATTTCTGATAATTTATATATATATATATATATATATATATATATATATATATATATATATTTGTATAAATAACAGTTTACCTGAATAAGGGGATTTATGTTGTAATGTTAATTCCAAAAAATCTATTAAGATAACAGAGCCCTGTCTGTTTGTAGGTGAAATCAAGCCTAATTTGTTGTTTAGAAATATTCTAAGGGTTTGTATATCTAACCATAAAGATTTGTCTAATTTAAATTATTGTATTATCAGATCTGTGCTCTTAACTTTTCTATCTGAAATCAACTGAAACCAAAATTTTTGTTCTTTTTGTTTGAGTGAGATTTTATATGGGTCAGAAGTTAACAAAATTTCTTGGGTAAAGGCAATGGGAAATATCAAAAATATCCATTCTTTGTAGATAGGGTGATTATAAATAAAGTTTCTAAAAGTTGTTAGAATATTAAGGATATAAATAACTGGATGATTAGGCAAAATATGAGTGGTAAAATGATCTTTTAAAATCCATAACATTGGGTTATTTAGTAAATCTATTTTATATGGCTGTATTTTTATAATTAATTCTGTACTTATTGCTTCCCACTACATCTTCCATTTGGCTGAGTAAGAAGAATCTAATATTTGAGCTAGGGTTCTGATAATGGAAGAAACTGAATATAGGTTTAAATCTGAGAAAGCTATACCCCCTTTGTCCCAGCTGTTTAAATGATATTTGAAGGCTGTTCTTGGTTTCTTTGGATACCAAAAGAATTTTATCAAATTAAGTTTCATTTTTTAGTTAGTGTTTTGGTGGGTAATAATATGATAGATTGGATAATATAAAGTATCTTATGAAGAATTATCATTTTTATGATAGTCAGTCTTACTTCATATGTAAAAAAAATGTGTTAAATCTCATTAAATGTGCTTGCATGTTTTCATAATATTTAATTTAATTGTATTATTGTTTTGATGTCTTTAGTTAGAATGATTTCTAAAAATGTAATCTGGCCAGTGTTAGGTTTAAATTTAATGTCAGTAGCCTTTGTTTTCTTTTTGCTTGAATATATATGTAAGAGTTTGGTTTTTGCTCTCATTAAATGGTAGACCTGTCATTTTTTGAAATTCAACAATGGAATCATATAACGAGGCTAAGGAGGAATCATCTCCCTTTGAGGTTATAAGGACATCATCAGCGAAAAGCTGAATTTTAGAGATTATCTCCTTATTAATTTCTAGTCCTTCTATATTTTTATTTTACCTTATATTATTAGCCCAGGGTTCCATTTTTAAAGTAAATTGTAAGGGAGAAAGTGGACAACCTTGTTTTGTTCCTTTAACACTGAGTATATTTGTTGAGATGGATGAGCCTATTTTAATATATGCTAGAGCCCCTTTATATAAGTGTCCTAATAAATCAATGAAATTTTAAGAGAAATTTAGGGATTCAAGTAAAATAAACAAATAGTCCCATTTTATAGAATCGAATGCTGAGTTTATGTCCAGACTTATTAGTGTCAGATCTTTTTCCTTCTTTGAGAATAGTCAATTAATGCTGATGTTCTCTTAATATTATCAAATGTGTTTCTATTAAACAGTAAAACCTGATTGATCTTGGTCTATTAGATATGGTAGAAATGTTCTTAGTCTTTCAGTATAAACATTCATAAACATTTTATAATCCACATTCAATAATGAGATACGTCTGTATGAAGAACAATACTTGGGGTCTATGTTAGGTTTCAGTATGGGGGATATAAATGTATATTTCCAAGAAGAAGGAATTATGGAGTTATTCTGAGCTGCTATGTACATGTTATGAAGTAAAATAAGAGTGTTTTGGGACATAATTATATGTAATTTAGGTATGATACCATCATTGCCAGGTGCTTTATTCTGTTTAATCTTGGTAATTTGATTTTGAATTTCTGAGTATGTTATCTGTTATCTATAAATTCTGCTTAGTGTTTGTTAAGTTTAATATTAATGTTTTTATTCACACGTTCTTTTATTTTGTCTTTAGGTTCTATTTTGACCATATTTTGATGTACTGTAAGAAAATGATTCCTGAATTAGTTTATTATGTCATGTAAATTAAAGACTTTATTTTTCTTTTTTAGTGAATATATCTCTTTAATATGATTATGTTTATGATTTTTTTTTATGGTTATGCAGTTCCGTATATTAATAACAAATATTTAGGTTATTACAGTCAAGTGAAAAAAAATGAATAGAATAGGTGCAGGACATGTAGAAGCAATATTGTCCAAGCTTTGTTATATCTCGAGGCCTTTTCATGTACCTGATGAATGAGTTGCAAGAGCTAGTGTCACACATTTTGTCTTGTTTTTGAGATTAGTTAGATGTTTAGGACTTAATGAGAAAGCAAGACATTTGTAATCTGAAGTAGTTCACTATATTTATCTGCAACCTGTGGGTATTCGGATCCATATCGGATCCGAGCCGGCAACATTTTCCAAGCATCTGCTCGAAGCTCCTCCCTTTACCCATAATCCCTCACATCTCCTACCTTCCCTCAGATCTCGTTTGCCACTTCATGTGTATGCATCATGGTTTCTTTAGTTCCAAGTTGGGTATAGTAAGTGGAAGTTTTTTCTGATATATTTAGTGTGTGTGTGTGTGTGTGTGTGTGTGTGTGTGTGTGTGTGTGTGTGTGGTCGATAATCAACCCTTTCCTCCCCTTCGCTGTTCATCATTTTTTCTGTTAAAAAAAAAAAAAGTAGTTTAAAAGTTAAAGTTAGTAAGGTAGTGTGTAGGCCTAACGCGACCTTAGTCTGTGTGTGATAGTTCTGGTTTAAGTTTTGGCTGAGTGGGTTTTTGTGATGGCTGAGCAGCCAAAACCAACTTTTAAAAAATGCACAGAGTGTGGCCACAAGCTTTCACCAGCTGATGGCCACATTCCGTGTGTTATTTGCCTAGGTGTTCCCTATCTATCTTTACCTTGTAGTGTGTGTGCAGGGTTCACCCCGGGGACTTAAAGGAAATGAAAGCAAAGCTGGTAGCTAAGGGCCTTCTACCAGTTTCTGCCTTGGACACGGCGACCTCGACCTCAGCTCCAGTAGCTGATCAACCCCCCCCCCCCCAGTCCGGGACTCAACCTCCCTCTAAGCCTTCTGAAGTGGGGACTAAAAGTAAAGAAAAGGAGAAGAAAGAGAAGGACAAGAGAGGGGATAGGCACCGCAAGTGGTCTCCAGAGCAGGAGCTCTTTCCTAGACTGCCTACCAAAGTAATCAGAACTACCTCTCCTTGGCTCCACTCCCTGAGGTTCTCCCCGGAGCCGACTGAGCCCTCGGACCCAAGGCCTTCTTCGACGTCTTTGTACTGACCAGCCAGATCTGAGTCGGTCGCCTCCTTGCATTCGACTCGGAGTCTGTCAGAGCTAGACATGGACAGGATGATGCAGAGGTTCATTCGGACCCAAATCCAAGTGAGAATCTTGCCAGGCCTCTCTCTGGCTGGAGATGGGACATCCATTCCCTTCTTCCATCCAATCTCTCCTTCCCTGATCTGACCTGTGGTTTCAGGGTTTATGGATCCAAGGATCCACGGAGCTGGGGGTTCAGTGCTGACAGTTTTTCCAACCTAGATGCCGGTGACTACCTTGAGTTCCTCAGATCAGACCTGTTCGGATCCAAGCAACTCTTGGGGCTGAGAACGGGGAGTTGGATCCGAGGGAATGGAGGTGTCTTCAGCTCCGACTTTGTTGGATCCGAGCCTTTCCTTTGGAACCCCAGCTACCTTGGCCTTTGCCCTGATTCTCATGGTGGAGCCGGGCAGAGCTTCCTTTTTGTTGGATGTTAAGGAAGTGCGCTCTCCTTCAGTGTTCGACGAGGAGGAGATGGTTCTCTCCCAAGGATTGAGACCCCAACATATTGCCTTGGAATCCAACCAGGCTCCCGTGGATTTGGTCATGACTCCTATCAGCTTGTCCCAGGGACCGCCCATGCTAGAGGACCCCCAGATGGATCCCATCATGGAACCCCCATGACATACGAGCAATCTTCAGAGAGTCCCACTGAAGAGGGTCCCTGTAAGCACTCATGTAAGAGGAGGTACATGGACTCCCCTGAGTCCCTCACAGAAGATACTGACTTAGATGAAGGTGAGGGTTCCCCCAGGTCTCCTCCCGAGGAAGTCTCCTTTAGAGACATCATGGAGATCCTCTGCCAGAGGGGAAGTTGGTCAGCCCCCAAATCCTCTACAGATGAGTCAGTATTCCTGCAGGCCTTTGGCACGGGCCCATATATAACCTGGGTGTCCCCTCCTGTGGATCCCTTAGTGGATCTCATTACCACATGGCATGGAAGGAGCCTGACACCATAGAGCCAATACCTAAATGCCCTGACAGAATTCTGTCTCCTCCCATAGATAGACAGGTCTGGTACAAGGGATCCCCAGTGGATGCTATGGTGGTTTCAACTGCCATCAAGAGAGAACTGGCACAGGAAAGTTCTTCGGTCCCCCCTCCGGACAAGGAGTCTACAGCAGTGGATCGATTTGGGAAGTGGGTCTTTTCTTCAGAGACATTTTCTATTCGAGCGCTGAATTATTTGGCACACATCATATGACTTCATTGAGACCTAGTCACAGAATCTACTGTGTTGCCCCCAGACTCTTTGTCGCCAGAGGACAAGCGGCTGTTCTCAGTGAAAATGTCGACTATAAAATCTGTTTCAAACACGTCCATGCGTCTTCTTTCCCATGCCATGGAAGGAGGGGCTAGGGCAACTGGGACTGGCATAGCTATGAGATGACATGCTTGACTCAGACTATGACAATTCACGGACCCCTTCAAGGCATCATTCACAAATGCTCCCTTTGATGGTTCTTCCCTGTTTGGGAAGACTGTACATGATACCCTGGTCCAGAGCAAGAAGTACGGGAAGACTCTGTCTGCCATCGGAGTTCACTTCTCTAGCCCTCAAAGATCCTTTTCTAGGAATCAGAGAGGGAAAAAGATGTGGATCTGAAAATAACAGTTTTCCCAGGGCTCGCAGGACAACTCATCCCCTAGAGGCAGAGGGGGCAAGACAGACACCACCCCAGAGGCAGAGGGGGGCCAAGGAACTTTGGGTCTAGGGAGACCTTCACGGACAGACCCACGCAGCAACCCTGAGGGTCTGCTGACTGTCCTACTCTGGAGACAGTCGGGGGAAGATTGTCATTGCACTTAATGGCTTAGGAGTCCAGTATGGCAGACCGTTGGGTGCTCCAAATAATATCCAGAGGCTACTCTATCCCATTCATTGCCCCACCCATCCAACCAA
The DNA here is from genome assembly GCF_019279795.1 of Protopterus annectens. Taxonomy (NCBI): domain Eukaryota; kingdom Metazoa; phylum Chordata; order Ceratodontiformes; family Protopteridae; genus Protopterus; species Protopterus annectens. Next base: position 858,323,715 of record NC_056729.1, on the reverse strand, counting down.
AGCACCTCCCAGATATTCCACCTGCTCAAAGGGAGGTGGCAGCGCAAGAAATTTCAAAGCTGCTTCGCAGTCAGGCCATTGAACTGGTCCCCCCACATCAGTCCAGATTAGGCATTTACTCCAGGTTCTTTTTAGTGCAAAAAAAGATGGGGGACCTCAGGCCCATATTGAACCTCTCAACCCTGAACCTGAACGGCCCATGTAACAGTGATCCTCAGCCCCAGGCTGCCAAAGGCGAGCAACGTTCTCCGAGTCCTAGGCTCCATGGCAGCAGCAATCTCAATCCTTCCCTGTGCACACCTTCACATGCAGGTGCTTCAGTGGACCCTGATTATACAGTGGTCTTGGCTAGACCTCCCCATGGACTATCCAATAAGAATCAGCAGAGCCTGCAACATGTCTCTTTTCTGGTGGCTCCAATCGCTGGAAATCTTGGCAGGTCAACCCTTCATAGTACCCACAGCCCAAGCCATAGTGACCACGGATGACTCCCAGCTGGGATGGGGGGGCACTATTTGGGGAGGATGGTCCAACGCACATGGTCTCAGACCAAGACCAGATAGCATATCAATGTTCTGGAGATGAGGGCAGTGTTTTAGCGTTGCAAGCCTTTCATGCTGTTCTTCCCCCGGAGACAATTGCAGTTCAGTCAGACAGCATGTCTGTTGTCTGGTACATCAACAAACAAGGAGGAACCAGATCTTGCCCTGTCTGTTGCAAGGCTATGAGAGTGTGAGAGTGGGCGATCTCCATCAGTCTGTTTCTGATTGCAATGCACATCCCGGGACATGCAAACATTTTAGCAGACAGACTGAGTCAGGCTATTCTAATGCAATATGAGTGGTCTCTGAAGCAATCGATAGTGGAGGAGATCTTCCTTGCATGGGGTCAGCTTTGCTGTGATCTCTTCCTATCTCCATCCAATGCAAAGTGTAGCGAGTTCTTCGCTCTGATCCCCTCACTAGGGGATTTCCCCAGAGATGCTCTCATCCATGCTTGGCCTCCCAGGTTAATATATACTTACCCCCCCATTACCTCTCATTCCGAAGTTTCTTCAGAAAGCTTGTCGACTGGGGTGCAAAGTGATCCTCATTGCCTCGTTCTGGCCTCATCAGGTGTGGTTCCCCTTCCTCTGGTCTCACGTTCTAACTCCTCCTCGGATTCTGGATCCTTTCTCGGATCTCATCTCTTATCCCTCGGGTATCTGTCCACCCAACCTGGACAGCCTCAAGCTGACGGATTGGTTGATCCAGTTCCCCTGATTGTTAGGACTGCTGGTCTGTCATCTTCTTTAAAGACTATTCTGGTGGCATCCCACAAAGCTTCCACTAGGAAGGTTTATCGCAGCAAATAGAAATGCTTCTCTATTTGTGCTTCTCAGAGGAACCTAGATCCCTTTAGAGTCCCGGTTCCTGCAGTGTTGGAGTTTTTGTCCAATATTTTCCAACAAGGGGCTAGTTCCTCCATGGTAAAAGTACAACTGGTGGCCATCTCTAATTTTCATGTTGGCGAAAATATGCATGCTCTGGCCTCTTTGAGACTGTGTAAAGCTTTTCTGAAAGGCACCTTTCTTTTACACCCTCCAATTAAGGATTCAGTTCCTCCTTGGAACCTTGCCCTAGTTCTGCAGGCACTAGTTGCGCCCCGCTTTGAATCTGCAGCGTCAGTAGATTTGAAATTCTTATCCTGGAAGACAGCTTTCCTAGTGGACATTACTTCAGCACGGAGAGTTTTTGAGATCCAAGCTTTGTCTGCGGTGCCCCCTTACTTGATCTTTCATAAAGACAGGGTTTCGCTCAGCACAAAACCTTCTTTCTTACCGAAAGTTGCCTCTGAATCAAATATTAGTCAGACAATTAACCAGCCTGTTTTCTTTCCAAATTTTCAGAACAAGGGTGAATATAAACTGCATTTGCTAGATGTTCATAGACAGCTTTGTTTCTATTTACATAGGACTAAACCCTTTCGTAAGTCTGACCAGTTATCTGTGTCCTTTTCTATACCCTTTTTGGGCAAAGCCATATCCAAGGTCTCCTTAGCTAGATGGATTACACAATGGATACTGCAAGTCTATAAGGACAAATGCCTGTCCCCTCCTGGTCCTGTTAAAGCTCATTATATCAGATCTATGGCAACTTCTGCTGCTTTTTGGTCTAGGGTTTCACTGGAGGATATCTGTGCAGCAGTGACCTGGGCAAGGTCACATACATTTATTTCTCATTATAAGCTGGATTTCATCTCTAGAGGGAGAGCATCCTTTGGCTCTGCGGTGCTCAGGAATATCCTTCCATGAGAGCCTCCCAGGAGTTTTGGTAGCTGGGGACTCTGTCCCACAGGTTGCAGATAAATTAAGTTAACTACTTCAGATAAAGAAGTTATGTACTCGCCATAACATTCCATCTGAGTAGTTATACTTTATTTTCTGCAACTGTCTCACCCTCATTCCCCCGAACCTGTTCTAGGTTAGTGCTGTTATTGAGTTGTGGATAGTTTGGATAGGGGCAAACTTGATCTGAGGGAAGGTAGGAGATGTGCGGGATTATGGGTAATGGGAGGAGCTTGGAGCAGATGCTTGGAGAATGTTGCCGGCTCGGATCCGATATGGATCCGAATACCCACAGGTTGCAGAAAATGAAGTATAACTACTCAGATGGAACGTTATGGTGAATACATAACTTCTTTTTTTTTCTAAGCAAATCATTGTTTTATGATGTAATATTTTCCTATATTCTTTATTTATTTATTTATTTAATTGACATTTGTTTACCGGGGTAGTCTGACTAGGTCTACAGAACCCATTTTCAGCAGAGGCCTGGGGAGAAAAGCTCCAAGCTCCACATACAGTACAATACAAATACAGTATAATCCAATACAATAAAAATTACATTAGAAACACTGTACAAAAAATAAGTTGAAAGAACAAACTGCTACAAGATGTTAAAATATATTACTACACATCTAAACAAGTCTATGCAGTTAAAACACTACAGACAATAATAGTCACTCTCACCATACATGATGAAGACATTGTCCAAAAAAGTAGTATGTAGGTAGTGCAGTGTGTGACATTGACTGTAATAGTACAAGCAAAATAGAATGTTAGTTTCAGTTAGGAAAATAGCAGCCAGAAAGCTAGTGATGCAGACAGATAGTGAGAGAGAGTTAAGAAGAATAGAAGCAATAAAGCCTGAGCAGTAGCTTAAGGATATGGTATAGAAGCAGAGAGGGAGTTAGAAGAGCCTTAGGATCTTGCAGTCTGTGAGGGATTGAAATGTGACAGAAAGAGGAAGACCTGAGCCTTAGGCAGACTTTATGCAGGAGCAGAGCCATGCATTTTTGAGATGATTTTTTAAAGAGGCTTTGAAATTGGTTAGTGCAGGCATAGACCTGGTAGCTAGAGGTAGTGAATTCCAAAGTATAGAGACAGAGTATGAATACAGAGAATTACCAGGTTTTCTTGTGGGTTTTGAGATAGCTACGAGATTTTTGTCTTCTGATCATAGGGATCGATTTGATGTGTAAGGTGTGACTAGACTGGTTAGCGCAGGATAGGCAGTAGGCTTGAAAATAAAGTTGTATAATGTGGATAGCTGAATAAGGGCAATTTGGTTGGGTAGTTCAAGCTAGTTTAATTCTAGGAGTAGTTTACAGGGGTGTGTGTGATATTTAGTGTTTGTGGCAAACTTTGCAACTTTGTTGTAGCACTATTTCAACTTGCTTAGGGTAGAATTTTGTAAGTTAATTAAGATAGGGGCCCCATAAAGAAGGGAGGGAAGTAAAAATATTTTTGCAAGGGTAGTTTTGATTGCTGCAGTAAAGAAATGTTTGTTTCTATATAAGAGTCCCATTTTTTGATGAGTTTTCTTTATATTTTGTTGTCTATGGGGGTCAAATGAAAGTTTATTGTCAATGATAACACCTAGAAGTTTGGTTTCCTGTACTATTTCAATGACAGTGTTGTCAGATGCAAGGATGTGGAAATGATCAGTGACAGGTGAGGTATTTTGGGGATGAAAGAGTACTAGTTTTGTCTTCTTTGGATTAAGAAAGAGTTGGGCATTTCTTAGCCAGGATTCGACTGCAGTAAAGGTCTGTTGAGTCCTTTATTCAGTTTGTTTGTTTCATTTCTAATATTCTTACTGATGAGTTTTTATCTGTTATTAATCTGTAGTGTATTTAATCTATTTTGTATCATTTGTAGGTCCTTATCCCATGTTTTCCTTTTATTGGAATACCATTTATTTATTTGACCATAAAGATATACTTTTAAAGCATTTATATATATATATATATATATATATATATATATATATATATATGTCTAAAAACATTAGATGAAGAATTTGTAGTTATAAAGTTTTGAATTTCTTGTTCTAAGAATAATTGGAAATCGTTAAATTGTGTAAGGTAGGCTGGGATTTTACTTATTTGTACATTAAATGTTACATTAATAAAAAGTTCAAATACAATGGAATTATGATCAGATAACAGACAAGATATAATTTTAGTTTTAGAGAGATCATTGATTATTTGAGTAGAAATTCTATTCTGTCTATTTGAGAGTATGATTTGTGTCTATTTCAGTAAAATATATATTGTAAAGAATAAGGGTCAGCGTTGTCTTGAATGTCTTTTAAATAATATGAGTCAATGAAATGTATTAATTGCTTGGCCTGAGAGGATATTTTTCTTTTCCCTGAAGTGCTAGTATCTTGATCTTTTAGAATATAATTGAAGTCCTCTGTCGTAATAATATTACCTTTTGACTGAAGGAGTATCTGATTAAGATGTTGTTTAATTGTATTAACACCTATGCCTGGTAACCAATAGATGTTAACTAATGTAAAAATATTTTTATTTATTTCAAGTGCAACTAGACAAAGCATCTCTTTATCATCTTGATAAGATTTAATTATTCTTGGTGTAGGTGACGATTTCTTCCAAAGTATCGCTACTCCTCTTCTTTTTTTGAACTTATTAAAATTGTGTATTTATTAGTGTTTAATGTTTTTATGTTTTCCCTTAAGAGATGAGTTTCTTGTAAGAATATCAAGTTAGATTTATGAAGGGCTAAGTAACTAAATAAACTCCCTCTTTTACTTGGGTTGTTTAGGCCATTAATACTAACTGAAATACCTTTCAATAAAACCATTCTATGCATATGAAAAAGTTAGGTAGGTATATGACATATGAGTTCCTAGTGAATTTCTTATAATTCCTCTTCCTGTATTATAAATGTTAAGCCTATTGTCCATAAACTGAGTTTTAAAGGAGTAGTGTATGATTTGATGTTATTATAATTCAGAGTCTTGTGGATACTTAATAGGGGTCTATATTAGAAGCACGAAAAGACATAACCGTGAATGTTCACATGAGCAAAAATGACGGGAATTGAAAGGGTGTTTGTGGAGTTGTGGTACAGTGAGGAGTGGGATATTTGTCCTTTCCTCACTGTAGTGTAACCTTGGAGTTAGAATATATAGTTTGTGGGAGGTGGGGGGGGCGTAGCCACCCACAATACCAAGTTCGATTACCGGCATTTTCCCTCATGTGAGTGTTCGCGGTTATGTCTTTTCGTGCTTCTAGTATAGACCCCTTAATAGAACACATGCCTGTTGTGAAAATTCTATAAAGATGAATAAACATTGCCAATTATTAGGAAAAAATGATGCACCCAGCCTAGAGTTATAAACTCTCTGTCCAAGAGGCATCAAACTTTTAGAACTATCCCCCTAGCAGTAACAGTAGAAAGCAACAACCACTTAACAAATATATATTGAACTTGAATTCAGATTATTAATATATAGTGTTATTTTTTCAGGTAACTTAACTATATATAATGTCATATGTCTCATCTATAGTACTGTGTGATGTTTGGTATAAGTATAAAACGCATGAAGGTAGATGTGGTCTTACCCATTATATATGTATTAAGAGTGTCAAACTGCAAGATATAACTTTTGTGTTATGAAGAATCATCAAAAATTTAAAACTGAGTGTATAATACTTATAATTAAGATTTTTAGAATATTATAATCTATACAAACTTAAATTCAGCCCACAGATGAATGGTATACAAAACATAGGTAAAATATAACAACCAGCTATTAGTGTTATCTCGATAAATTGAAAGCTGTAGAGATTACAAATATAACATAACTTGTAAAAAATGGTAACTAGAATTCTGAATTTTTTTCTTTTTTTTTTTTTTTTCCTTTTCTGCCCTTTTGGTTCCTTTCTCTTCTCTTTTTTCTTTTCTCCTTCACTATTATAAAAATATTCTATGAAAAGCACATTAACATAAGAATTATAAACAAACAAATTTGTTTCTAAAAGTAAAATTGTGTCAGGATGACAGTCACATTAACAGAGATGTGTAACCACCATTATGTTTGATCCATTGTTACCTTAATAATTATATAATGGTATGATAGTTATTATCATAATTCATCTGGAAGCTGAAATTGAACATCTAGAGGTGCATTACAGAATGTTACCTACTATTATGTTATGAATTGAAGCCCAGTGTTAAAAACACAATGAAGGGTACAGGTGCTTATATAGCAAACACATACATTAAGGGATATTATTTTTAAAAGTATATTATCTGAAAGAGATCTATAATAACAATTGTGATTTTCTAGAACTCTGTAAACCTAAAAAAAAAAACAAACAAAAAAAAAAACGACACAAAGAGTAAGGCTCAGATAATATATAAAGTGAAAGGTAATCCTAAGGCAGACACTTTAGTAATGGAACATAACTTATAATATAATGTTTTTGCCATAACTGCTTTTAACCAACAAAAAAGATGATGTAGTACAAAAATTTCATGCATTTTTGTCATCTAAACAGTAGAGCTCTGAGGCAATGTCATATGTCAATGGCAAGTAAAGTATATGTATTCTTATAAAGCTCAGCTTCTGTCTGTATACATTTTTCTAACATTTGCTAAGCATTCAGCATTTATCAGAGTTCCTTGAAGACAATGTAAGTAATCTTAATTTCAATAAATAATTGTATATTTTTATATGAAAACATACACACACACACACACACACACACACACAAACACACACATACACATACATCATAAATTATTTTCAAGTTTTCAAAATATAACAAAAATCAAAGACACCTTCATAGGACACTGAAAGACAAAGTTTAGTCAGGCGCTTGCAAGGAGAATCAGCACAAAATCTTTAAAATAAGTGTGTATTCATATATCCCAACAGTCTCTTTTAAGGCAAGTTCCCCAATAACCACTGACCACTAGACCTCAGTATATAATACGGCCTGTCAATTGGTATCTAGCCAGCATTCTACAAAGAGTATAATGTTAGATGAGCAAACTGTTTCCTTGATTATTCTACCCACTGCAGGTGTAATTTCATGAGTTCTAACAAGCCTGTCCCACTGGGTAAATGTATACAGGCAATAGATCAATAAACTCTGCCCTACAGCCTGCAAAAGAGATGAATCACTATTTATTTAAGCAATTAGACACTCCGATTAAATTAAATCTAAAAAATGACTTACTTCAAGTTTTTTAGGAAGTCTGTCAGACGAATCTAGGTCTATATTAGAACATCGAAAGTTCACAATTTCGAATGTTCTAACATCAACCCCTTTTCAGCGAACGATGACAACATCGAACATGCAGAACAGTGAATTTTTTCCTAGGGAAAAATTAGCTCTTCTGAAACACATACACACAACACAAGCACACCAAACAAACAGCAATCCAAACACATACACCTAAAATCTTACAGCTCACCTTACACTAAACTGTACAAACACCACTAACTATCCACTTACCTTAACCCAAACCCTAACCCTAAGGTCCGTCACTATCGCACAATCAACTCACCCGTGCCCTAGTCCTAACTCACCTAAACTGCCCTAATCCTCCTGGCCACACAATTGCACAAATACCTAACCCACACCCTAACCCTAACTCACCTAACCCACCCTAACCCTCATATACACAGTCGCACACATACCTAACCTGCGCCCTAACCCTAACTCACCTAACCTGTGCCCAATCACACACTTACCTGAACCCGACCTGTAAGTTTCCACCTCAGTGCTGAAAATAGTAAAACGACAAAAATGGACAACCGAATTCTTTCCCTATGAAAAAATTTGGTTTTCTGTCATTTTGCTATTTTCAGCGTTCTCTGAAAAGGGGTCGATATTAGAACATTCGAAATTGTGAACTTTCGATGTTCTAATATAGACCCGACAAATCTTGCTTCGGTTTCCTGTATTTGCAAAAGGTAACTTTCTGGATTGTTTGACTTCTTAATTACATTGCATTAAAGTGATGGTTAAGTTTAAATATAAATGCAAAGCTGAGCAATGTTCTCACGGAGCTGCCGGAATTGGAAGAGAAATATTAGCTCATGAATGGAGAGTGCGAGGCAATTTAGGACAGGAATTGTTATCTAAGAGTGTTTCAGTGGGAAAAAGGAAGACTCAGGTATTTCTTTTATAGCTTTTACAATTTCTTTAACAGAAAACGCAGCTAGCCTCACAAACACACTACCTTCAGATAGCACGAGCTAAAGTGTCTTGCTGCCATACACATACACCAAACATTCAAGGCCAACAAGAATTGCATTGCAGTAAGCAGGATATATCACTAAAACACCAACAATTGTTCTCCTAAACCCATATAGTTAGGAAAAACTAAATATAAGCAAACGTAATAAAACCTAATATTTGAACTTTAAATAAATATGTGACATTGCCGACAAGGGAAACCACCCTTAAGCAAACAAGAAAATAGTTATCCAATCTAAAGACCTGTACCAGAGACATAAAGAGAGGGGAGAAGGAAGCAGGCATAATTGAATACATTACAAGAAAGTCATTGTTTATAAAGACCTACACCATCCCCTATAATCAAGCTGAATTTTATGAAGAATATATCATATACAGTATATATATCTGGTGCACATTTCAAATGCTTTAAAAGATGATGTCCTTGTTTTAACTATTTTTTGTGATATTTAATTAGATTATGAGAATAATAAGTAAAGTAAATGCATAGTAACCACCATGCCGCCCCCCCCCCACCATGCTTTGTTATTTCAAATTCAGGTACAGAATATCAAATATCTTGTATAGAAATGTTTGAATAATAACATTTTAAGCTTCACTTGAATGTAATTTAAATAAAAAGATGTTATTTTTGAAATATAATGTCAATTAATATGAAAAAAAAGAACTAAATGCCTGTGATAAAAGTCATTTGTTTAAGTCTTTTTTTGCTTGTCAGAAGTTTTCCAAGTTGTGCTTGAAGCCATTCATTTGAGAGAAGGGCTAGCCCACTCCATTTTTTCTATTATTTCAAAAATGTTATGTTTTTTAACATAAATCAAAGCAGACTCCAGATCTTCAAATGTCTTGGGACCTTCAGGAACAAAAATCTTGAGTCTTGCTGGGAATAGGAGTTAAGTCTTCACTTGAGCTTTTTTTAGTTCTTTTATCAAAGGTAAAAAAATCTTCCTTTTCGTAATAACCATTGATGAATAGTCATTGTCGAAGCAGATTGTTGATTCATTGAATTTTATTGGTGATTTAGCCCAAGAATATTTTAATACTAGCTCTTTATCAGATGAAGAGAGGAATCTGACTATTACAGACATTGTAGATTTTTTGTTTGTAGATAATGACCGGTGGGCTCTCTCAATGCCAAATGATAGGGCTTCTGGAAGGTCAAGAGTTTTAGGTAACCAAGATGTTAGAAAACTGGTCATGTTGTTTCCCTCAATGTTCTCGGGTAGACTAAAGATCCTTATATTATTTTGACGGGATCTATTTTCCAGATCATCTAATTTGTTTTGAAGCATGATATTTTGTTTAAGAAGAAATTATACATTATTTTTTTCTTTTATCCTACAATCTATGTCATTGAGAGCTTGTTCAATACCAGTGATTTATGATTTTTGTTGTTGCAAGTCTCCGTGCAGTAAGTCCATTTGTTTAGAGCGTCTTTATTTAAAGTTATCAATTTTCAAGTCAATTTTATCAATTTTAGTAGTTAAGTCCTGCATATTAGTTAATAAAGTTTGAAGTTCTTTTTTAAGGCTGGAGTCTTGACTGTTAGCCTTAGAGAAGCTCATGATGTTCTTTTCAGATGAGAAAAATATTTACAAGTTAAGTATTTGACAGGAAAATCTGCCTTTTTCAGATATATATATATATATATATATATATATATATATATATATATATATATATATTTTTGATATTATTGTAGTAGAAGTTATTCTTAAGAAAATTTGACAAAAAATTCAAGTTTTGAAGTCTGAAGACAAAAATTCTTCAGACTAGAAGTTAACCTAAATGGAGCTGCTAAAATCTACTGCTACTCAATCATCTTAGCCACACCCTCCAGCATGCATTTTCTGAAGGATATGAAGTCTGACTTTAATCCTCAAATCATGCCAATGATTTGCCAGAAAAAAACAGATTTATGAGGAACAAACCAAAAGTATGAGGCAAAAATCTGGACATTCTTTGAAAATCTGGATAGCTGAGAGATATGGAGCTCATGTAAGAATTAGCCTGGAGTTAAGCATGAGAAGGATCAAGATTCAATGAGATGTTGTTTAAGGCTGCACTTAAAGTCTGTTAGTTTGTCTGCTGTTTGGCAGAGTAGAGATCTCTTAAGAAAACAAGGCAGCAAGGTGATGGGTACTTATGGTGATGTGTTAGCTTATGTATAATTATTAACTGTGAGTACTTTATGTGACTTTTTCTGATTGTGCAGTTCTATCCAGTTCATCTGTTTTACAGTCAGATACTGGTGGGTTTTATAGTATGCATTAGTGCCAAGTCTATCAACTTTTTATAGCAGGAGGTCAATATAGCTATGAGTATGGTGTTTAGATTTGTTAGTATGGGTGATGCATATAGGAGGGAAGGGAGTAGGAAGATTTTGACTAATGTTTGCCTTGCTGTGTCTGAAAGGTATACTTTGATCCAGTAGACAGAGCCTAGTTTCTGGCAAGTCTTTTTAATGGTTTATCACTCTTTTTTAATTTCTACAAGTCTTTTGGGTTTCTAATACATGACAGGAATGGACCACATTCCTAAGTCAAAGTATAATTAAAGTTCATGAAGTTAGTATTGTTTCAATCTTTGATGTCAAACAAAAGTTCCCTTTACAGCACCTGCAATGTGATCATTAATAACTCCTTCTACAAGTTGTACAGTTACATATACTGGTAACATATCTAAGTACGATTGTAAATTCATTTTTATAAGACCCATTGCTCCTACTACTTTTGAAACTGTCTGGGTATGCATCTTCCACATTGCCCTTGTTTCTGCCTGCAAATCCTGATATTTTATGACTGTGTCTCTCTGTACATAAGACACTGCAGTCAATGGGGGTAGCAATTTCAATGAACAATACTACTTTTGCCTTCTTTTCCTGGACTATTATATCTGGTTTTCTCACATCTATTTTTTAAACTGTTGGCAATGGGTGATCCCATGTGATATAAACGTCATCATTTTCTATAATGCTCCAACACCTTCTCAGTCTCTTCCCTAAACAGCATAGCTATTCAGGTCGAGTCTCATTCTAAACGTCTCTTATACTCATAGACAAACTCAAATTTGATACCCACATCAACAGCTGCATCAAAAGAACTCAACAGAAACTAGGACTGCTATATAGAAACAAAAAATTCCTTACTCAAGAATCCAAACTATTCCTTGCGCAGGCCTACCTCCTACCTACTTTACTATATGCCACACCTATATTTACCACCCTTAAAAAAATCTCTTACACAAACTTGAACTAACATATAATAAAGTTGCAAGGTTCACCACAAATCTCCCCTATCACTCACACTGCTGCCTCTTCTTAACAAAACTTTACTGGCTAGAATTCCATAACCAACTCCTTCTGCCTCAACTTCACCTGACAGATTCCATCTTACAACAACCCCTAGCCTGTCCTTCACTAGCAACTCTCATTTCCTCCTATGTCCCTAACTGGGAGCTCCATAGCTCAGACCAACACCTTCTCCAAATTTCCAAACCTAATAAATCTAAAGGAAAAAAACTTTATAGTCATGCAGTCTTCACATCTTGGGACAAGCTCTGTCTGTATATCAGATCTCACCAAAGTTCACCCAGTTTCAAACTAGTCCTAAAGGACTACCTACTCAACTCCTGGACCTGCCCCTGTAAAGACCCGACTTGAGTCAGTTCTTCCCCAGCCATTCTTCTCCCACCAAGCCTCTGTCTCCATTTCCTGCATCTTAGACTCTCCTGGTTGTATGTTTCTATTTCCATTCTTAATCACTATTTACTGTATCAGACAACCCTCACCTTGTCTTTCATCCTCTTACCTTGCCCCTTCCCCACTATTTTCTCTTACTTGACACCACACTGTAAGTAAGACTTGCCTACTTACTACCCCTTTCTTTCCTATCCTTTCCTTTCCTCTTGTTTCTTACCATACAACTACATCATTTACATGTTATCTTAAGATTACTAAATTTACCTTTGTAATGAGTTGCTGCCCCCCTGACATCTCAGATGCTCAGGTGGGAGCCGCCCTCTCCAAAGCAAAAAACACAGCATCAATGGGACCAGACGGTGTCCCAGGCTGTGTCCTACATGAACTCCAAGAAGAGCTAAACCCAAACATAAAACTACTGTTCAATCTCAGCCTTACTACAGAATATGTGCCCAAAGAGTGGCGTACAGCAACAGTGGTCCCTCTCCACAAAGGTGGTGCCTCAACGGACCCTGGAAACTATCGCCCCATAAGCCTGACTAGCTTGGTCTGCAAAGCTATGGAAAGGATCATCATGGACCTCATAAATAAAGATATTGGGGACCTACAGGCAGTGGATCCTACCCAGTTCGGCTTTGTTAAGGGCAGATCCTGCCTCTTAAACCTGGTTGACTTCTTCGAAACAGTCACCAAGGCCATTGATGAAGGGAAGGTGGTCCACACAGCCTATCTGGACCTCGCAAAAGCCTTCGATACAATACCCCACTCGGGCATTATAGATAAGCTCACCAGCTTAAATATAAACCCCTATGTCACTAGATGGGTTGCAAACTGGCTCAATGACAGAACCCACAAGGTTAGAATTGCTGGAGCCATGTCAGACTCCAAACCAGTTACAAGTGGCATCCCACAAGGCTCGGTCCTGGGACCTCTCTTGTTTGGTATATATTTCTTGGAGGTACAGGCCAACACGGAAGGATTGTGGCTGACCAAGTTTGCAGATGACTGCAAACTGAGCACCATTATCGACTCTCCAGCCGACACAAGCATCCTCCAAAAGGGCCTCACAGAAACAGACAACTGGTGCCAGAGCCATGGCCTCAAGCTAAACGCCAAAAAGTGTATAGTCATCCCCTTTGGCAAAAACAAAGTGCCCACAAATTACCACATAGGTGGTAATCCATTAAGTACAGAAGAAGTAATTAGGGATCTGAGGACCCAAGTTGATAGCAATCTCTCATTTGACAACCACGTGGCCAAAGTGGTTAGAAAAACATTTTATACAGCCCATCTAATCATGAAGGGATTCACATCTAGATTAGGGGAGGTCATCGTGCCTCTTTACTCATCCCTCATCAGGCCCATAATCGAGTACAATGCCCCTTTTGGGATGTACCTTACCAAACACCTGCAGCAACTGGAAAGACCCCAAAAGTACCTCACCAAGAGGATCAAAGGGCTCAAACAGATGCAATATGCTGCCCGGTTAAAGAAACTCCAGCTCTATTCAGTGGCATACCGCCTGCTCAGAGGTGACCTGTGTCTGACGTATAAGGCCATGTCCAACCCGGAATTAAGGGACATGCTGCACCTCAAAAAATCCAAATCCCATCAAGCTACACGCTCGAGAGACTTGAACCTCAGCACTGAAATAAATAGGACATGCTGGAGGGACAGATTCATAACCCAGAGGCTCCCTTCACTATGGAATAAAATCCCAGTCCAGGTTAGGCAGAGTCCCTCACTGACTCTCTTCAAGAGGAGTCTTGATGAGTCGATGGGAGATCATAGGTTTACCCCGGGTATCACTTCTGTGTCACTGTTAGACAGAGGCACAGTATACTAACCTAGAAAAAGGGCATAGCAAAATTAATTTAAAATGGGTGGCGAAAGCCAAACATACTCTGGCTAGGCTTATAAATGCCCTAGGGCAGATAGCCTAGTATGAACCTATGAACCTATGTTAAAGACAAATAAGATTCTTGTTTTATGTTTTTGTTTTTATCTGTATTGCTCTTTTGTAACTAATTGTAATCTTTGTATCTGGTGCTTTTCTCCTCAGGTCTCTGCTAAAAAAGGGCATCTGCCCAGCCAGACTAACCTGGTTAACAAATGGCAAATAAATAAATAATGCTTTGTGGCTTATGTTTTCAGTTTTTCAGCTGCTTCAGTACCATAATGTTTGCACAATCCCCAGTGCAACAGTCTTGCCACATTATCATGCCTTTCAGTTTACAGTCCTTCTGCCATTAGTATATCACAAGCAGCAACAAGGTATGCAACTGTTTCTGTTTTACAAAACCTACATTTCTCTGTTTCTCCCACATGTTCAATGGACTTTGTAAACCAATGTGTATGTAGCCCACTATCTTGGGCCAACAATATTAAACTTTCTTCTTTTCATTTAAATTCACCTCTCCTTAACAATTCCAGCATTTGATCCTGTTCTTGTTCCAAGAGTTTTCTATACTTGCAACTGTATTTATGCATTTTCCACATTTTTTGCCTTCTCATCTAATCCTTCACCTTTCTTTTGTTTTTTCGCACATTCAGTTGCTGCCTACTTCCCATTTGCTGCTGATATACTTCTGCTAAACTAAGCAGGGAAGTCATCTTACACTTATTCTCCTTATGTTTCAAAACATTCATTACATTTAGGTCTTGTGAGGTCAGCAGATAAGTATGCAGTCCCATGATTGCAGATCTGTACATGTAATCAGTTTTGAGGAGACACATACTGCCATCCGAATGGGGAATATATAGTCTTTGTCTACATTGATTTTTATAAATCATTTGATGAGCATAAAGCATCCTTCTTGTTTTCCTGTCCAACCTAGCCAACATCTTTTGGGGTTAGTCAATCACTCCAAAATTGTAATTTCGGACAGCAAGAATTAATTGGTTTATAGCTTGGAGTTTGCTCCTAGATGTCAATGCTGCTTTCAGTACAAATTTTTTGTCTTCTAAAATATTCCTTACTGAGTTTTATTCACATTTGTTCATGTTTTATTGTTGATCTTTCAAGACTTCACAAATATTTATGCACTATCTCTTGCTCAAGTTCTTTTATATCACATTCCTGTACCAAACTGGTGTTTTCTTGGTGCTGCAGCTTTCCTGCTTTAAAGGTTGCTTTTGCACATTTATCAAGACTAAATGATATTCTTATATCATCTGAAAAAGTTTTGACCACTTGCAGCTGTGCTTTCAGTTCCTCATCTGATGAACTATACAATTTTAAATCTACAAAAATAAGATGAGAAGTCTTTACACTTTGTTTTCTGGGAGCCAAATTGTAGCCATGACCTAATCTGTTAAGTAGACAACTTAATAGGCTAAGGGCAAGACAAAAGAGCAGCTGTGACAAATAGTCACCCTGAAATATACCCCTTTGAATTTTTTATCCCTGGAATAATAATTTCACCATCATGACTTAACTGCAGAGTGGTCTGCCACTGCTTCATGGTCATGTAATGTAATTGATCAGTGTAAGGTATATATTTTACATTTTAACCACTCTTTTATCCATGAATGTGCGATACTGTCAAATGCTTTTTTATAGTCTACCCATGCCATACTTAGATTTTTCCCCTTTTTACAGTTTTCTATTATAACTTTAACAACAAATGATCCTTTGTTCCATATGACTTTTTTTTGCTACCCTTTTGTTCTATTGCCATGATTGAGTTTTCTTCTAAGTGACTATAAACTCTGCCGGCATAATTTCCAGTGGATAGTTTATACGTCATTGGAAGCCACGTTATTGGTCTATAGTTTTTAGGATAGCTTGCAGGTTTGCTCCTATGTAGGATCATTGCTCTTCCTGTTGTCAACCAGGCTGGTATATATTTGTGGTTCACATACAAATTTTTCTGACTCATGGCTAAATCTTCATGTAAAGATATTAATACTTTTATCCAGAAGTTAGGTACTGCGTCTGGGCCTGGGATTTTTCATTTAAGAGCTTTTCTTAACTTTGTTTCAATTTCTGAAGCTGTTACTTGATGCCACTTCATATCCTGCACACTTAAACTTCTTAGTCTTTCTTTTTCTTCTTCTATCCATTTAGCATCTTGGTTATGTTCCACAGGATCTTCATAAATACTTCTCCAAAATGTATCTATTTTTCTTTTTTTGGTGGTGTTAAAATTCCTTTTGCGTTGTTTCCCAGTTCTCTATAAAACATTTCTGGGTCACCAATACATTGCTTATTTTGTACTTTTCCTTTATATTTATTTATGCTTTCCTTCCTGCCATGATATTTTTAGTTTATTATTTGCGATAATGCATGACCCATTCTAATCTATTCTGATGCAGCACATTGCCTTTATCACTTCTATCTTTCTGAGTATTTTTTGATCTGTTCCCTCTTATATAATCTTCTAACAGTGACACGTCTTGCTTAATTGCTTCACAGTTTTCTCTATTCGATATTTCCATGATGGCATTTGATTTCTCCCCTTCCTTTCCCTTACTGCCCTGTGTTTTTGTGATAAAACTTTATCTGTTACTAATTTAGCTGCACGGTAATATATTCTATTTACTTCTGTTATATCACATGAATCACTATGAACAGTCATAATTACTGTGTTCATATGTAAATAGGTTCATAGTTGGGTACTAAGCTAATGGCCCTGGGGCCTTTACAAACCAAGCCATAGGATTACCCTGGCATAGTTCCACCCAACCTTATTTCCCAGTGCCCCTGTCAAGTAGAGCCACTGGAGTTATCCCTAGGGTAAATTTTTTGTTTCCTATCCACTCATCAATATTTCTCTTGAAGAGGGACAGTGAAGTGCTCTGTTTGACATGTATGGGAAGTGTATTCCATAGCATGTGAAGTCTCTGGGTTATGAACATGTCCCTCCAGCATGTTCTGTTAATTGTGGTAATGAGGTTGAGGTCTCTGGGGCATGTGGTGCGAAGGGATTGGGAATTCTTTAGATCGGGGTGTCCAATGTTTTTGCTTGCCGGGGCCACATTGAGTGAACAGAAATTGTCTTAGGGCCACATATAAAATGTATCATATAGTTAACTCTTTCACTGCTGCGGGCAACCAAAGTCGACCTCTTTGCTGTACTGTAAGTGCAGTTGAATAATGAATAAATGTAATAAATGCCTAATATTTGCCTTAAAATTCTAATTCTCATTCTAATTCTTAATGTAACAGTTAAATTGAACATCTTAATTAATAGATATATATATATATATATATATATATATATATATATATATATATTCTTTTTTTTTTTTTAACAAATAAACAGACACGGTACCCTTCAATTTTTATGAGATCATACCTCTTGATTCTCCTGGTTTCTTAAAGATGTCCATGGCTTCTGTCATGTCCTTAATGTCCATATGTTGTCCAAGGTGCTGATGTATTCTTCTGTTTCCAATTCCATTGCAGTAGGTATATCAGCACTACTGGGATGTTGGACCTCTGCTTTTCATCACTCTGTAGCTTTGATAAAGTGGCGAATACTCAAACCTAAAGCAGATGCCCTATGCTGACCATCTAAAAAAACTTCAGCTATACTCTGTCACATATCGTCTACTCAGAGGTGATCTCTGCTTAACATACAAAGCCATATCAAACCCAGAGCTGTTGCACATGCTACACTTAAAGAAATCCCAATCCCTCAGAGCCACATGCTCCAGGGATCTAAATCTTGTCATCACAATGAACAAAACATGCTAGAGGGATAGGTTCCTGACCCTTAGACTCCCCAGACTCTGGAATAGACTGCCCATACATGTCAAGCAGACTGTCTCTTTAGCCCTCTTCAAAAGGAACTTAGATGATTGGATGGGAGATAGGAAATTCACCCCGGAGATCATGCCAGTCCCCCTACTAGACAGGGGTCCAGAGAAGTAAATATTGTGGGAAGAAATAGCTAGGGAATTGTTATGGCTAGCCTTGTATAGGCCCTAGGGCTGATAGCCTAGTACCAACCTATGAGAAGCAGATTTCTGAAACAGCTGTTGTTGAAATGTAAGATTTTTTTTAAAGCTAATTTTTTTTGTCTATGGCACACTCCTTGCAATTCACTTAATTTTGGGTGTGAATATAATGCCTTTTCAAATTGTAGTCCTTGAAAATGGATACCACTTATCGGCACATAGTAAGCAAAACGCTTTATTATTAGATTCAACAAAGAAATAGTCATCAGTCCATTTCTCCTGAAACACTCTCCTTTCATCAGCTATTTTTCTTTTCATTGTACCACTTTTGTTTTGGCATGATGCAGAAGCCATGCTGAAAAGTAAAAAAGGAGTAACTAGTATTAACTACTTTATTCCTAGTTATATGTATTATTTTTAAAACAATGGCTAACAATTTACATTAAAAAATAAGGAAATAAAAATTAAAATTAGCTGTAGTTGTAGTCTATGTTAATGGTGTTGGAGGAAACATTTTACGTCCACAATGTAGCACAAAAATTTCCAGAAAGTAGAGACACAGGTGGAATCCCTTGGGTGAATTTACAGTTACCCATCCAGTTGTCCAGATTGCACTTGAGGAGGGCCAATGAGATGCTTTGTTTCATTTGTAGTACTAATACCATTACTCTTCAAGACAGCCATTACGTGTAAAGCACATCACATTTACTGTGACTGCTGGGCTGTACTTTGTACCACTAATACTGGGCCTTTTGAAAAATTCTTCATATAATTCATAAAATTCAGATGGATTGTGATAGAGCTGTGAACATGTATGGTTAGCATGTAAGCAACAGTTTCTTACTGCCACAAGGATGGTAGCTTTCAATAACCTAATCACAGCCCTACCATCAAGTTAAACACTGTTTACTTTGCATGCTACCTAAGGAAATTCATTTACTTGTAAAGAAAAAACTGGCATACTCTACCACTGTCATTTTAGTTATTCACTACAATACTACCAATCATACCTCCCAACCATACCAAATTACTTGGTTTTTACTTAGTTTTGGGGTCTAAATAATGGGGTGCCATGATTCCCGAGTGACACCCTGTCATTTCCAAATTTCCTGGCGCTTTATTTTAAAATTGTATTTCCTGGCTTTTGAGCTGATATCATCACATGTGCAGTGACATCAGCAGCCTGTCGGAAATGAGCTGAAGTTCATTCAGCTCAATATGTGTGCATTTCTGGCTGCTGTGAGACTGGAATCTGTGCTGCTACTGCTATCTACCTATGGAAGAGCCATTTGAAGCAGAGCACTGCCAAGTGAGCTGTTTTGATGCTAACTGGAATTATGCTGCTGTCTATGCGGAAGAGAAGAGCTGCTTAAGAAGCTGCTGCCCTGGAAAGGTAGGGAGAGAGGTGTGTCTGTCTAGAGAACAGCCTGCTAACTGGAGTTTCTGAATGAGAGCATGTGTGTGTGTAAATGCCCCAGGTAAATGTACCTGATGGCTAGAGGAGGTACTCAGGCTCAAACCTTGCACCTTGGGTTTAGGTGACAAAAGCCTAAAGTCCCTCCCCACCACCCCTTCTCAAAAACTTTCCAGATTTATGCCTCATATTTTTGTTCTGTTCCTCATAAAATCTGTGGTTTTCTGGATTTCATTGAAGTATTAAATTTACTAAATAATGACAGGCATTTTAATTGCAGACTTCATATTCTTCAGACAAGAAATGGCAACACCAAACCTTTTATTCTAGTAATTTTCTAAGTTTATAAGATCTGTATAGCTGTATTCTGCCATTATTGGCTTTGTCCAGTTTTTTTTCTGCTAAGTTTATAAGTTCAGAAAATAAATTGTAACATCAAACCTTTTATTCTAGCAATTTTCTAAGTTTATAAGATCAGTATGGCTGTATTCCTCCATTATTGGCTTTGTCCAGTTTTTTGTGCAAGGTGGCTGAGAGCTATGGCGAAAACTGAGAACTGAATTCACTAAATGAGAACAATTTAAGTTTCAGTCATTCTATTGTTCAGGAAACTGCTGATTTGGCATAGTGGTATGTTGCTCTGACTGTAGTGCATAGGGCCTAGATCCAGGACTTGGCAGTGAAATGCATTGTGGTAACACAACATTTTATTCTAGCAACCAAAATTATACAACCAATGTTTAAAATGTGTCCCTGTTTTTTGAACTTTTGCCCCCCCCCCCAATAAATTTTGGCTTTTTCCAGATTTCTTGTGATGCAAATTTGAGAGATACAGTTGAATAATGAATAGATTTTGCAAGGAGCTGAGAACTTCAGGGGAAGAGAAGTTTAATGTTGCTTATGCTGAGCCTGCTTGCATTAATAGCATAACAGGTTAAATACATACTTTTGATGCAGAAGGCTGTGGGTTCTACTCCCACAATATGTAGATGCATTGCTGATACTGTGCTGTGTTGTACTTTTAAAGGGGGTGGGTGTAACAAGTCAAGGATGTAGCTCCAGATACAACAGAAGTGAGAAAATGTCATGCACAAGGGCATTTGTGCCTCAGTGGAAAGAGCAAAACATATCATTAACCCAAATTCAGCTACAGAAAATCATAATTATTATGTTCTGTGCTGCATTATAAGAAAAATATTTTTAAACAAGTACAGAACATTTTCCAGCATTCAAGATAAAACACATATTTTTCCACTGCAGACAGTGGAGAAGCAAGAGTGGCCAGTTAATAGCACCTAGATTACAATGATAGTTTTAATGCTTCAGGACAAAAGTAGGAGAGGGTCTGTCAGTACTTGGACTAAAAATTGGAAGTCTTAAAACATGCAGTTTGCCTAGTTTATTTTGTTGTGCATTTACAGCTATTGAGTTGGTCTGATAACACAAATCAGAGCAAGTCAAGCAAAAAACTGAAACTGAAAATAAGTTAGAGAAGCTATGCAAGATGCCCATGGCTTACACTACTGTCATTCTAATATATATATATATATATATATATATATATATATATATATATGCATATGTGTGTGTGTGTGTGTGTGTGTGTGTGTGTATAGACTTTTATGATGGAAATGTTCTGAATTGTGCAGTTTTGTCATTATTGGTTCATGCATTTTGTTTCATTCCCTACTGGAAAAATGTCCAACTATAAATTTAAAATGTGCTCTAAGTCTAACAAGTGTGCTGTGTTATACAAGGAATATAATTTAATAAAGTCAGGAAGGTGTATCGAAGAACACGTGCAGGTTTCTTGTTTTGTGTGCAAGGGGCCTATTATTTGAAAACAGCCCAAAGGTAATTGTTATCCACCACCACTGGGCAGATGCATTTTCTTTGGATGTGTTTTGAGTTTCAATGAATGCGAGTTTCTAGGGCAGAGAAGTCTTAATGTTAAGTCTGTTTTCATTGTGAGGCAGTGTTGCTTTGTTTAGCAGATGTCTATTAGTGTTTGTGCATTGTGCTATAAGATGTAAAAATAAAATCCAAATAATCATTGTAGAAGTAAAGCAGTATGCACATTAGTGTTTATGGTAAATGGGGTAAAATAGCCAGGTAATGGGATATTGGAATGGCTGCAGGGGGACTCTGGTGCCATATTTTGGTTGTCTGTTCTTCGGTTTGCATTTGAACATTGGTATCCCACAATTCCATTAGAGTGGGTGGGGTTACATAATCATGTATGCAAATGTTATGTTAATCAGAGTGCAGATTTGTACCTATTTTTCATGGGCCTTGTCCAGATTTTTGATGTTTCCAGGTTGAGAGGTATGCTACCAATTCTCACTGGGAGAACCACTTCAGCAGTCCAAGTATGCAAAATGTCAACATTATTTTTATTTTATTTTTATTTTTTATTTTATTTTACATTTGTTGACCGGGCTAGTCCAGCTGGATAATTTCCATTTTCAGTGGAGGCCCGGGGAGAAAAGCTCCAAGATTAAAACAAGGTTATAAAAATTAAACATTTACTATAATTACCTGTGATACAGACAATGAGCAACAATGCTTACATCTTAGTCTAGGTCAAGTAATAAAAAGACATAGTACTATCCACATATTGAGAAAGGCAGTAATTCTTTTCAGTACAATTATGTGAGGATGGGATATTACATATTTTAAAATGTATATACATACTTGTGAAAGACATTTTTTTTTTTTTTTTTTTTTTTTTTAGCAGTACAGTCATTGGGTCATTTGATATCTCAGAGAAAGATTGCAGTTTAGAATTCTGGGAATATGAAGGTGTATCGAACATTAGCAGACCAGCAGTACTATAATCCACAAACATAAGGCAACACATTTGCAATAAAGTAAAGAATTCACATTATTGACTTAATAAAACAATTCTGAATAAGAGGGACTCACCCAAGCAAATGGCTGGTGCTAGAAACATGACCTCAAGCTAAATGGCAAAAAATGCATCATCATCCCCTTTTGGGACAGTGATGTCCCCACAAATTATCACATAACAACAATGTTATAAGCACGCAATCAGTCATGAGGGACTTAGACAAGACCACAGTCCACTCAGATGTGTAATCACAGAGACACAGGAAGAACATGCAAACTGAGGCATTGGTTGGAGGTCAGGCTCAAACCTTGTACTGTATGCATGGGAGGCGAAGGCTATAACCATTATGCCAACTGGTCCGTATTTAAAATAAATAAACAACTTTATAAAACTGTATATAACTACAGCACCATAGCAGTAGTCTAACAGGTTGCCAAGCACAAAGCTTTGCAAGTGAATAGGAACCTTATGAATCATTCAGTTTTTCCTATGACAAAGCAATGGATTTGAATAAAAAACTCACAAGTTAATGTAGATCACTGATACAGACCCATTTGATCTTGCTTAAAAAGAATCTGATATTACTTATTTAGTTATTATTATTATTATTATTATTATTATTATTATTATTATTAATTAATTAGTTATTATTATTATTATTATTATTATTAATTTTTATTTGTAAGAAAATGTTTTTACTATGCTTCCAGAATTAAATGTTACATGACACATTTTGGTTACAGACACCTGATTTCACACTATTTTGACTAGCAAAGAACAGCAAAGGTTAAACTCAAAGCCCTACAGTACCTTTTTCTGTTAATAAATTAAATGACAGTCATTTCCAAAAGAAAAATAAAAAGCCACAGATGACAAGGTAGAATGTCTGTATATGATACAGGAAACCAGATTCTTACTCTTGATCTCCTTGGGATAGAAACTACTGAACATTATAATGCACATTTCATTCTGGGGAGAGGGCAGAAGTATTGGCAGTAATCATTAGGAGCAGAGGATGGCAACATATGACATATAGTTCTTAAAAGCAAAGGAAAACATGAGAATGTACTATTACTGCCATACTGTCATTCTGTTGTCTTGAACACCTGTTACTGATTTTCAAGTGCGTCAAAAATTCCCAAAGATTTATGTTTTCACTTCCCCACCTACATCATATTTTGAGGCTCCCTTGTGCACTCTGACATGCATAGAGCAGTGGGACACATTAATCACAACATATCAGAACAAAAAATGGCCACTTTACTGGCTACAAGTTCCATTTACAATGGCTATGGAGCCTCAGAGTCCAATTCATGCAGGCTTTTTACTGTATAGGCACTGTAGTCCAAACTAATGAAACCTTCAGAAATCCCAGAGTTCAGTGCCCCCATTAATATGCAAGATTCCATCAGAAAGGTGACTTGTAGTGATTAGCAAGGACGTTATTCTCAAAATGTGCAAAAATCACCTTACAATACAGAACCAACATAGCTACTCTATGAAAGCAGCCTTCCCCCACCAGCATTTATTATGGCGACTACTGTGGCAATGACAGGAGTTTTCCTTTAATCTGAGTGAAGATTAATCTGCGTGCATGTTCAAGTGCTACACCTCATAACACAGACAAAACACAGGCATCAAGGATTAACCATGTAGTTAACCTGAGATACTATCATGTAACCTTCTGTAACCTCTACAGGTTACACTGAGAAAGAAATTCTCCACCTTATCAAAAAAGGCTAACTGAATTTAGATATGAAGCTAATTTACATGACCTTCTGGTTGTACGCTAAAAGTGCAATGTTTCCAAAATGTCTGATAACATCTGAAAATTTTTAAAAACTGGAAAACATGCCTTAGTAACAAATGTGACAATTTAAAATTGTGGGTATTATATATGATATGCACTTCCAGACTTAAATTTTCCATGCATGGCAACTTCCATCAATGTTTTCCCACTAATGGTTGTCTGTAACCGACACACTGCTTATTAGCACTTGTCTGTGTTTGGTAATTGTTTTTCTGCATACACAGCGCTGGCTTATGTGCTATAGCTCATCTGTTTTGCTTTGTTTTTCTACTGCACTGGTATTAAAAAAAAAAACAACTAAAATCACTGTTTAGAAATGGACATGCTACCCTCTGGAATGGATGCAAGAAAAATTACATTTCCACAATAGTGTACAGTTGCAGTCTGAGACAAGTACCTCTATATTACTTGATACTGCACTTTTTTCCAAGGTTAATAGATTGCTGATTGTCACCCATTTGTTCCCCCACTCTCGGAGAAGATACCAGACATTCTTCAAAAATCCTTACATTTGACAGGTATGTTAATTCACTACAACACTCTCTCTGTCTCTCTCTCTGTCTCTCACACACACACACACACACACACACACACACACACACACACACACACACACACACACACACACACACACACACACACACACGCACGCACGCACGCACACACACACACACACACACACACACACACACACACACACTTCTACTTTCACACACTCAAACATTTTGCTTTCATGCATGCACTCACTCACTCCACACTTACCTATTAATACAGTTAGGTGCTGTCCCTTTCCAAGGCAATGATAGCAAATCCATACATGAATCCCTCTTCAGCACTACCACACACACACACACACATACACACACACACACACATACACACATGCACTGATTCTTCGGTGTGAAATAACACGGCGACGGGAACACACAGATCCTTCTTTGGTGCGTAAAAAACAAAATGGGAAGGGTGCTTTGGTGCATGCACACACCGACATTATGATTACAGGTCATGGGTGTGAAAAGCAAATGGAAAAAAAGTGTTTAGGTGCATGCATACACTGAACTTTCAGTTAAAGGTCATGGGCCAC
Organism: Protopterus annectens; assembly: GCF_019279795.1. Classification (NCBI taxonomy): domain Eukaryota; kingdom Metazoa; phylum Chordata; order Ceratodontiformes; family Protopteridae; genus Protopterus; species Protopterus annectens. Next base: position 858,298,384 of record NC_056729.1, on the reverse strand, counting down.
ATGGAAGAGCTCTGAGGGCTGCATGCGGCCCGCGGGCCACAGGTTGGAAACGTATGCTTTAGATGTAACATTTCTAACAGAGAGCAGGGTCAGACATGGCTTTGTAAGTCAAGCAGAGATCACCTCTAAGTAAGTAATATGAGACAGAGAATAGCTGGAGTTTTTTGAGTCTGTCCATGTAGGACAAGTGTTTAAGACCTGGATCCTCTTTGTGAAGTATTTTTGCAATCTCTCCAGTTGTTGCAGGTGTCTAGTGAGGTACATGCCAAATGGGGCATTGTACTTTATGATTGGCCTAATGAGGGAAGAGTAGAGGGAGACAATGGCCTCTTTCTTCCTGGATGCAAAACCCTAGATGTGCCACATAGAAGGACTTTCTGACCACAGTGGCAATGTGATGATCAAAAGAGAGGCTGCTGTCAACCTATGTTCCCAGATCTCTTATAATGTCATCTGTGTTCAGTGGACTACCATCAATGTGGTTCATAAGTTCATAGGTAGGTACTAGGCTATTGGCCCTGGGGCCTATACAAGCCCAGCCAAAAAGGTACCCTGGCTTTTGTCACATAAGAAAATTATTTTCCTGTGCCACTGTCAAGCAGAGCCATAGAGGTGATCTCCGGGATGAATTTCCTATTTCCCATCCAATCATCAAGATTTTTCTTGAAGAGTGCTAATGAGGAGCTTCGTTTGATATAGATAGGTAGTTTATTCCAGAGTATGGGAAGTCTCTGTGAAAGGAATCTATCCCTCCGGCATGTTCTGTTTATTGTGGTGACAAGGTTTAGGTTCCTACAGCATGTAGCTCAGAGGGATTGGGATTTCTTTAAGTGGAACATGTCCAACAGGTCTGGGTTTGACATAGCTTTGTATGTTCGGCAGAGATCACCTCTGAGTAGGCGATATGCAACGGAGTAAAGCTGGAGTTGTTTGAGACGGCCTGCATAGTGCATCTGTTTGAGGCCGGTAATCCTCTTTGTGAGGTATTTCTGCGGCCTTTCCAGTTGTTGTATATGTCTTGTGAGGTACATACCAAAAGGGGCATTGTACTCTATAATGGGTCTAATGAATGATGAGTAGAGGGGAACAATGACCTCTTTTTTTCTGGATAAGAAACCTTTTGTGATGAGGTGTGCCATGTAGAAGGATTTCCTGACTACTGTGGTGATGGGATTATCAAAGGAGAGACTACTGTCCACCTGTGTCCCAAGGTCTCTTATCACACTTTTGGTGTTAAGTATACTACTGCCTATGTTGTAGGTCATGGGTACAGAGTTTTTACCAAAGGGGATGACAATGCACTTTTTGGCATTGAGCTTGAGGCCATGGCTTTGACACCAGGCATCTGTCTCAGTGAGGCCCTTTTGTAGGATGTCCACATCATTAGGAGTTTCGATTATGGCTCCTAGTATGCAGTCATCTGCAAACTTCATTAGCCAAAGACTTTCTGTGTTAGCCTGTACTTCAGAGAAGTAAATGCCAAACAGGAGAGGACCCAGAACTGAACCCTGTGGTACTCCACTTGTCACTGATCTGAAGTCAGATTTGGAGTTTGCTACTTTCAGAGTGTAGGTTCTGTCAGTGAGCCAGTTGGCAACCCATCTTGTGACATAGGGATTTATACCTAGTTTAGTGAGTTTATCTATAATTCCAGAGTGGGGGATGGTGTTGAAAGCCTTGTCAAGATGTAGATAGGCTGTGTGAACCACCTTACCCTTGTCTACGGCTTTGGTGACTGCTTCAAAGAAGTCTATCAGGTTTAGGAGACATGATCTGCCTTTCACAAACCCGAACTGGGTGGGATCCAGAGTTTGGAGATTACCAATGTCTTTGTTTATAAGTTCCATAATGATACGTTCCATGGCCTTGCAGACCAGGCTCGTCAGGCTAATGGGGCAGTAGTTCCCGGGGTCCGTGGTGGCTCCCCCCTTGTGGAGTGGGATAACCGTTGCTGTGCGCCATTCAGCAGGCACAAAGACTGAGGTGAGGCTATGACTGAACATGGTACTTAGGTGGGGTGCCAGTTTGTTCTGTAGTTCATGTAGAACGCAGCCTGGGATGTTGTCTGGCCCCATGGATGCTGTGTTCTTGGCTTTGGAGAGTGTGGTTTTTACCTGTGCAGCCATGATTACAGGAACTTTGCATTCTTCCGGTATAGAGATGGGCTCTTGAGGGGATGAGAGGGGGGTAATGTTAGCACTGAACCTATCTGCCAGGATGTTGGCAATATCAGTTGGGTCCGTATATTTAGTGCTATTGTGCTGTAACTCAGAGCAGATCTGAGTGTTGCCTTTGAGATTCTTGACATAGCTATAGAATGCTTTGTGGTTGTCTTTAGAATCAGTGGCAATTTTGTTTTCGTAACTAGCTTTGAATGATTTTATCAGGGATCGCAGTTTCTTACTGAGGCTGACCAGGGAGCTCCTCCACTCCTGGGATTTTACTCTCTTTTGCAAGAGTTTCTTCCTTCTGTTGTACAGTTTGCTTATGGCCGGGGACCACCAGATTGGCTTTCTTTTTTTGGAGGATAACGTCTTGGTTCTGTTTGGGATAGCACGATCCATGCACTCATGTAAGTGTTTATAAAGTACAATTCTGTAGGATTCAGTAGTTGTAACTGTATTGTCCATCTGCATGGGTGTCATGAAGTTCACCACTTCTGTCTTAAGAAGCATGAAGTTGGCTTTGGAGACATTTTTTTACCATGGTTTCCTTAATGGGGGGTGGAGGCAGGATGTGGATATCTAGGGTAATTAGCTTATGGTCGGATCGGACCAATGAGACGTTGACATCAAGTGTGGAACACTGGTCACTCATATTGGTAATGACTAGATCTAGGATATTGTAACCCCTGGTTGGGGTGTGAATAAGTTGATCCAGGGCATTGGAGTTTATGAATTCCAGAAAGCATTGAGCGAAGGTGTTGGTACATGAATAGTTTTCCCAGTTAATGGTGGGGTAGTTGAGATCGCCAATTATTAGGGTGTTTGGTTGAACCCTAATATTTTCCAGTACATCAAGAAAAGAGGAGTTGGAATCCTGGGGCATGGTAGGTGATCTATAGCAAGCTACAATTTGGATTGCAGTTTTGCCCAGAATTAGTTGCACTTGGATAACCTCGGCTGCATTATGCTGAGCAACTAGCCTGGAGGTGTGGATATCCTTAATGAATACGGACACACCTCCACCTTTGGTGTTCCGGTCCAGGTTACATGGCTGAAAAGTGTGGCATCAGTTATATATAGCCTGGTAGTGCAGGGATGCTCTCTGGAGCTTTGAACCAGGTCTCAGTCACTACACAGATATCAATATTCTCTATTTTAAGGAGTTCCTCGAGTGAGTGCATTTTGAGATTTAGACTTCTAGCATTGAGTAGCATCACCCTCAGTTTTGCTTGCCTGTTCCTGTTACTGTGGAGAATTTGTCATTTGAACTTTGTGTAAAAAAGGCACTATAGGGGCGGCAAGAACCTTAGCCAGTATCCGGAATCCCAGGGGTGACAGGTGCAGGCCATCGCTGGCAAAGCATCTTGGTCTGTCGACTATGTCATCCCAGGCAGACAGATACTGGATCCCTTTAGAATGGCACCAGAATCTTAGCCAATTGTTGAAGTCAATCATTTTGTCCTTGTACTGCGGCATCATTCTGGGTGATGGCAGAATGCTACTCAGGGCTAGGGTCATACCTGCCTGGGCTACAAGATCGGAGAGCTCTTCTATGTCTCTTTTCATGTAGTCCAGGGAGGTACGTCACAGGTCATTCACACCAACATGGACAATGACAGAGTCATATTTGTACATGTTGTGGAGTGACCTGAGTGCGTGGGTTATGTGGCGGATCCTGGCACCTGACAGGCAGCTGACAGTAACCTTCTCCTTGTTTAGCCTGGTGAGTGGGACATCAGTGTGCCTGACTATAGAGTCGCCTATGACTAGTGTGTTGGGTACGTTGTTTTGCCTTTTTGGCTGTGGTTGAGTGGCACACTGAGTCTGTGGGCTATGTGTCATTTGGTTTGTGTTGGGGGGTGGAGGTTGCTTGCATTTCTGCTTTGGAGGTCTCTGTTGCTTGAGCAGATTATTGATGAGAGCCTCCGTGAATGTTTTTGTGTTTCTATGTGTGGATTTTGGTGGTGTAGATTTATTGAGACTATGTGATGAGTGTGGTGTGGTGCAAGTGTTTACCTTCTCCTCTTGACTGTCAAGTTCAGTCTTGATTGGAGAGAGCTTTACCTCCAGTTTGGCTAGATAAGTGCATCTCTCACAGATCGTAGTGTTGGGTGGTAGGAGGAGAGGGTTGTCTGTGTACATGAGGCAATTTCATGTGAACCGGGTTTTTTCCAAAGGGGATAACGACACATTTTCTGTTCATTTGTTTTATCAAACTTCTAACTTTTGGGGTTTTATTGAGTTTTTGTAGTCTATTTTGTAGTATATTTCTTTCTTTGATCTTAAAATGTCTGTCCATCTCTATTAAATCAAGCAACTCTTCTCTTAGATCATTTTTTCTAAACTGAGGGCACACTGTTTCCCATTTTCTGCAGGCATTCTGTAGAAAGTTCCACATCATCTTCCTGTACCACATTCTCTTCAGTTTCATCCTCTGTCAGCAGTTGCTCTTTCGTATGTGAACTCACTGACCTATCACTCCACGACATTGACTGTGTTGGAGTTGCCATGGTTTCCTGTTCCTTCACTTGCTGTGTAACTCCAAAAATGGAAATTAGAATCTGGGAATGATATTTACATTTCTCACCTATGATAGCACCTAGTAATTTGATATGTGCAACTATTTCAATAACAGTATTGTTTGTTAATGCTATTTGGAAGGATTGTTTTTGACTGTTAAAGTGTTTAGGAGTGAATAACATCAGTTTGGTTTTATTGGGTTAAGAAGCAGTGAGAAGTTTTTAACCATGTTTCTACAGATGAAAAGCAGGTTTGGGTAAGTTCTTGAAGCTTGGATTTACTTGGGGCTGCATAAATTATAGTTGAGTTGTCAGTGTATTGAACAATACTGGCTTGATGTGTGACAGTATGGAGATGGTTTATAAAAATGTTGAAGAAAAGAGGTCCAAGACTTGAACCTTGTGATATCCATATGGTAACTGTTGAAAAGGGAGTAGTCTTTTTCTCATTTAACTGTTTGTTTCTTTCAGACAGATAGGTAAGGAATCACATAATGGTGGACTGAGAGAACCCGATAGATGCTAGTTCAGAGATTAGTTGTAGGTGTGATGTGATATTGAACACTTTGGATAAATACAGGAACATAGTAGAATTAGCTTGCCATTGTTCTTGTGCTGATTTATGTTGGTTGTGAAATGTAGAAGAGCAGTGGTTGCACTAAGTTAAGGTCTGAAACTGTGTTGTTTTGTAGGTTGTTTGAGTTAAGGTATTGCAGGAGTTGTGTGTGGATATAGCTTTCCAAGATCTTAGAAATGGTGGAGAAGATAGTTATGGGTCTGTATTCACTGTAATCTGTTGATGTGCCAAAGGTATAATACAAAAGTGTTTCCAAAGTGCAGAGACATAGTTTCAGATATGAATCTGCTTATTAAAGTAAAGACAGGGAAAGCTGTAGCATCAGCAGCCATTTTAAGATATTCACATGGAAGTTTGTCAGGTGATAGGGTCGTATATTTGAGTTTAATTATGTTCTTTCTTATGGTATAGGTTGACACAAAGATAAAGTTAAAGCCATTGGGTTGACATGGGTAGAGTGAAGGGAGGAAGATATGAATGGCAGCACTGTTGTTGACAAGTAACGGTATAGTCTTGATGAAGTACTGATAGAAATGAGTGGAGATAGAATAACTTGATTGAATGCTTGTGTGAGATGGGGTAGTAGTTTGTCCAGAGTGCATTAGTTTATTTATCATAGAACAGAACAGTTTTGGATTATTCTGATATTTGAGTTGGAGTGTTTGCTTATCCTATTTGATTTGAAAATTTGCAAGATTTCATAGTTTTCTGAAAAGCTGAAATGAGTTTTGTATTATATATTTATGACAGCCTTTCCAGGCTTTATCGTTTTGTGACATTACTTTCCCTAGTTAGCCGTGGTGCAGGAGCAGATTTTATTATTTTGTAATGTATTGGGGCTAGGTTATTAAGGATTATTAAGAAAGTGTCATTAAAGTGAGTGACTGCATTTTCGAGGGGAATGGTGTTAATACATTTCTTGTATTGAGATAGTGTATTAGTGAAAGTCTATCTACTGAATTTAATTAAATCGCATATCTGGTTATACACAGTTTTCCATAATTAGTATGGCTTCTAATTGCTTATGTTGGTAACATACCTCTCAACTCTCCAGGTTCTCACAGACTTTCCCATTTTTCTGCCTTATATTTTTGGCCTGTTTCTTATAAAATTATATTTTTCTGGCAAATCATTGAGGACTGAAGTCAGAAAATAATGGCAGACATGAATTTCAAACTCCGTTTCCTTCAGAAAATCCATGATAATGCAAACATGTTAGTCTATACATTTCTTTGTAAGTGCAATATATAAAAAGTGCCCCTATTTTTGGACCTTTCTCCCCTCATTTTTTGTGGCTTTGTCCAGATTTCTTGGTCTAAGAATTTAAGAAGTATGTTTGGTAAATGATCACTTATATTGTCTGGTAGAAATCCAGCTGTCAGTATAGAGTTAGGTTTATTAATTAGTATCCAGTCTAAGGCTGATTCTCTAGTGGTGTTTAGGAATCTAGTGGTAAAGTTAATCAGTTGAGTAAAGTCATATAGCAATAACCCACGCTTGGGTGTGGGTAATGCTGGATTTACCCACGGTTGGTGTGGTTTGGTCCCGAGGGCGAAGCCCGAGGGACCAAACAAAGCCAACCGTGGGTAAATACAGCATTACCCACACCCAGAAGTGGGTTATTGCTATTATACCAAGACATTATTTAAGAAAAGAAACTATTACTTTTCTTAAATAATGGCATAGTATAATGCCTGTTTACTGCCCTTCCGCAGATGTCTGGCATCTGCGGGAGTGCTGATGTACTGCGCGCCTGCGCAGTACATCAGAGTTGTAAAGCAACGAGAAAGCAAGATCTCCGTTGCTTTTTTTTTTGCTATGTTAAATGGGTTTAACATGAGACAGTTTAAAATAAGCAATGGAGATGTCCATTGCTTATTTTAACTGTCTTGCTATGTTAAACCCATTTAACATAGCGAACAGTAAAAAAGCAATGGAGATCTTGCTTTCTCCGTTGCTTTTTAAACCTGTCTCGCTATGTTAAATGGGTTTAGCATAGCGAGACAGCTTTAAAATAAGCAACGGAGATCTCCGCTGCTTATTTTAAAGCTGTCTCGCTATGTTAAACCCATTTAACATAGCGAGACAGTGTTTTAAAAGTAGAGTTATACTAATGGAAAAAAGTCCGGGCGACCGGACCTTTTTCCATTAGTATAACTCGATTTACAATGTGCACGCTGGCCAATCAGCATGCACGTTTTGGGGGGGGTCATGGTATAATATAGATTAATTGCTTCTGATGGTATGTTACTATTAATCAGTTGCCAATCAATGTTTAGGTCTCCTGAGATAATGGTTTAGTAATGAATATGCTGTGATAACTAGCTGAGTGGATTTGTGGTAGTCTTGATGTTATTACTTGGTAGAAAATATGTAGTCCAAAGATACAGATTGTTTTTCAATCACTGATTTTTAGTAGTGTTAGGGTAATTTCAGCAATATTGAATGTTGGCATGTCTTTTTTTGAGTAAGGTTATGTTTATGGAGTTTTTATAGAACATTATTATGCCACAAACCTGCTTATTCTTTCTGTCATGTTTGATTATGTTATGGCCAGATGGGGTGATTTCATGATCTGGTATCTCTTTTTTTAACAAAGTTTGAGTGTGGGAATTACTATGTCAGGAAAAATTGTAGCATGGGTGTCTTGGATTTTATTTCAAATGCTCCTTAGGTTCATGTTTAGGAGGAGTAGGTTAGATCTTGATTAATGCTGTAGGGGAGCAGTGGTAATAGGTGTGGTATTGTTAGTTAAGAAAGGCTGTTAAACAGGATGTGGGCTAGAGTGAATGTCTCCACTGATTTTTCAAGTGAATTCTTTATGTAGTAAAAAGTAGAGCCAGTTATGTTTTAAGTTTAGTTTTCTTGTTGCTCTAGAAGATGAGATGTTTGGTTTCATATATTTATAGTTGTATAGGTCTATAAAGGTGTCTTGATGTATACAAGATGATTTAGTCATAGATGGATACAGCAGGAGTTGGTTGTGTGAGTGTGAGCTAGTAGGTGAGTTGAGAAAAAGCATTGGAGACTGATAATAGGTAGTAGATTGTGTAATAATGAAGTGGAGAGACAGAGAGTAAGTAGTTCTTACTTTAGAATTGCTTGATCCTATTGCTTCTTTATAGGACATACGTGAAAATATTATGGCATACAGAATAAGAAGTCATAATGAGTGTAGCAGAGCTGGATGACTTTTGTTGCTGTGTTTACAATATGATTTCTTACCTCATAGCACTGCCAGCTAAGGTCATATTCTCTTTTTCCCATTCCTATTCCAAAACAAAAATATCCTTGTATATGCATAGTAGAAAGTAAGAAATGTAAATGCAACAATGACAAATTTGTAAGCATTTTACTTAATGGTAGTGCATAGATTTTGAAGCACCTCTGTGATTGTCTAAACTGTCTTGGTTTAGAAGCACCTCTGTCATTGGCTAAACCATCTCTGTGATGTTTATGTTCATGTATATCCCTGATGTCAGCTGTTTCAAAGTTGGGATGCTCAACTTTCTTCTTAAAACCATGAATTATGGCAGATTTTTCATGGAAACAGGATGGCAGCATTTTTACTTTTGCTGAAAAACAGGGCATCTTAGGCAAATCTGTGCAATCGAGACTTTGTGGACTACAAAGTGATCATTGTTGTGGTTTGGTGAGAAGGGGCAGATCATATTGTCTGGAAGCTTTATAGTGAAATACATTTGCTATTATCATTTGTTTTTGTTCACTTTATCTGACTGACAGGAAAACAGACCCATGACCATTGGTAACAGTGCATGCTGCCCACAACACTATGCACTAGTATTATTTATTTATTTATGGAAATTACATGAGGGAAGGCCTATAATAGCAAGTGGAAATACATTATTATGTTTTTTATTTCATCACTTTTGGCAATTATATATATATATATATATATATATATATATATATATATATATATATATATATATATAGATAGATAAAGGTAATTGCGAAAAGTGACTGTCCGTGTGTGTTTGGGGTTGAGGTGAAAAACAAAGGGAAATTACATGATCACATCAAAGTGATCCTTAATATGGTTTGTTGGGGGTGGGCTGGATTTGCCAAAGTGAACATGGCCATAATTTTTATGAGATTCCTTCTTAGTAAAAGGTAGTGCACCTTCTCTGAAAGGGCACATTCTAATGAGACAGTATTGTGTGTCTTTTGCACCCAAATAAATATAAGCTTCTAAACTTTTAATTATTAACTGGCTACAGGGAACTGATGTACAGTCTCATATTTATAGGTAGTAAATGTATTATTTCATAGGGCTTCTGTCCTCACAGTCTGTCAAAATGCTTAATTTACACCTGGTGAATATTTGACAGCTGCACAAATGGCTAGGTAAAACTAGTATCCTGGCGGCTATTTGACAACTGCACAAAGGGTGGGTAAAACTTATATTCAGAATATGATGTGGCTAAAATGCCATTCTTTGAAGTAACTAAAGAGGGGAAGTCAAATTTAGAGGTGTACTGTACTAGATGCCCTGTGGTTGGAATTGCAGTCTACTGCATTTTGTAGCAGAGTGTCTGTTGTTTTTACCAGATAGTTTCATAATGAAATAAAATAAGTTTACAACCATATACTATTGACAGACATGCTTCTCTGGCTTTAGTCCATATGCCTCTGCTGCCATAGACAGTCATCTTGCATTGTACTTGGTTTTCATTTTGGGTGCTGAAGTATACTCCTGCCCAGTATACTGAGTACACGAATATCACAAAATACGTCTTTGTTGAGTTGTCAATAAATCATAATTAAAAAGAAAAAAAATCTCTATATTGTACTAGAAAATGAAAACATATTTTCAGTTGTAATATGGCATGGCTACAATGCCATGCTTTCAAATAGGTGAAACTATAGGGAGAAGTTCAGAGCCATGTTGCACTGGAAGCCCTGAGGTTTATAGCCAAGTAGCCCATTTTTATTACCTGAAAGTTTCATATTAAAATCTCAGTTGGTGAGGGAAACATAACCTTTGAAAGACAGGAGTCAGTGGCTTCAGTTAATGTTCCTTCACTGCTATTAACTGACATTTTAAATTACACTTGGGTTTTCATTGGAGCTCTTGCTCCATATATTGAGTACAATAATGGCCTAGAATACTGATAATATGTAAAAAAAAAAAAAAAAATATATATATATATATATATATATATATATATACATAGATAGATAGATAGATAGATAGATATCAGTCACAGCACCTCATGGTTATGTTGCCATGCCTTCAAGTGATTAAAGTTGTAAGTTCAACTTCAAAGGTCTTTAGCATTGGTAGCTCTGAAGACAGAACTGTAGTCTTAGGTGTATTTGCTACCATGTACCCTAGTGCTATTGCCTGAAAGTTTAATAATAAAAATCTCAAGGTGCGTCACACATACAGCCTTTGAAGATCAGGTCTCTTTGGCTTCAGTTCATATGATATTACTACTGAAGTCAACATATTGCATTAAATTTATTTTTAATTTTGGGCACTGCAGAAAATGCTGAGTACATTAATGTTACATTCCATAAGAAGTAACATGACGGAAGAAACTTCTCTTGTCATTTAACTTGTGACTCCCACCCTGTGTTTACACACACAAGTGTACAGCATGCCAATTTACATGTAGATAAAGTTGTGCACATATATTTATAGCTGGAATCACCAGCTAACAGAATTTTCTGTCTGCTGACGTTCTTTATTATTCTGAAAAATGTGCTGAAATACATTCCATGGTTACAAAGAAATGCCACACTACTGTTAAGTACCTCATGTACTCTTGTACAGACATTTTGATTCTATAGGTTTACCATTTGTTTCACAATAAATAATGTATATTTTGCATTTTTTCAAGACAACACATTCAGAATGTATCTCAGTCATAAAACTGGCGTGCTCTTATGAAACAAGAGGCTAAAATAAAAATTGCTAGAAATAGTAATATTTGCTTTTCTTATAGCACAATACACATATTTTACATGCTGTGATAAGCATGCCTATATCTAAGATTTTGTTACCTGTGTTTTTCTAAAGAATATTAGACTGTGAAAGACAGTAATAAAAAACAAAATGATAGTGGGGCTACCATCTGTTCTTGTCCTAAAAGTTTCAAAAGAATGCCTTGAAGCAGTAGAGAGATACTGTCATTTAAAGTTGCAGTGGAATTCAGAACAGGATGCCCTTTGCAAATTGATTTGTTCAACATTTGAAACATTCAGGCAAAACAAATGTTCCACTTTCAGTTATTTTATATTATAATAAGCAGAAGCTATCAAGAACATACATATAATGAGTAAAACACAAACCAAGAGTTCGCAGAGTAAAACAATGGCAGGGAACCTGAATAATCAGACTGATACGAAAAAGTCCAGTAAACAAAATGTCTCAAATCGCCAAATAGGTAAAAACAGGTTTATTCGAATAAAATGCGGTGAGCGCTTTCACTAAAATAGCTTCATCAGACCATCTTACAAAATACAATGAAAGGCAAGCAGTTTAAATATGTAAAAAGGCGCCAAAAGTGCAATTCCTTAAAGCAACATACTACAAAAAATTACAAATCACAGACATATAATAAAAAATCAACTAAACTAAAATACTGATCCACATTGAAGCAAAAAGGCATGAAAAGCTAGGATACCTTAAAAAACATATTACACATAAGTCTCCTAGCATCAAAACATCATTGCTATATAAAAAAATGTTCACTTACACACTTTGAGTCTCCTAGATTTTAACAAAGGGCGTAAGGGAACCCTGCCATTCAGTCCAGGTGGCATGTCTGCCCTAAACTTAATTATCCAGTTGACTTCACAGTTCTCCGTGTGATTCTCAACGTCCCCCCTTCTAGGAGTCCTATAAATCTGCTGGAGGATCCTGAATCTGAACTCATGGTGAGGTCCACTGTCAATAATGTGTTTAGCAAGGGCATTATAGGAATGAGCTTTCCTGATGTGATATGTGTGTTCACGTATCCTGTCCCTTAAAAGGCGGTTGGTCTTGCCTACATAATATGCTGGACAGGAGGTGCAAGTTGCTAAATATACAACATCTTTCGACATGCAATTGCCTTTAACCCTGATGGTATAACTACCTAGTCCATGAGAAGGACTAAAGACTGGGTCTGGAAGAATATAAGAGCAAAAATTACATCTAAGGCAGGGTTCCATGTAGGGTCCCTCTGTGTGCCTACCATGTGAAACTGATTTGGGATAACATAGTAACTGCTTAATGTTCTTTTTATTGCGATAAACAAATTTGGGTTTGTCTCCTGTAAATTTCTTAACAGTGGGATCAACAGACAGGACATGCCAATGTTTCAAGATGACATCTTTAATGACACCAACATCTTTGGTGTAATATATGGGGAACAAAACATCATTATTCTGTATGGAACATATATTGGATTGTTGTGTCACTGTGTGACTAGCACGGGCCATGGCTGCTTCTTCAGAGAAGTAGGGCATGGCTCTATTACTTCTTAATGTTGTAATTCCTCCATGCCCTTACTGACATCTAAAGCACTATATCCTCGTTCCCTGAACATCTTGTCCAGGTTCTCCATGCCTAAAACAAAATCAGAGTCACGTGGAGTATATCTAGAGGTCCGCATGGACTGTCCACGAACAACATTGTTGTACACATACCCAGGGTGCATACTAGACCGATGCAACAGACTATTCCTATAACTAGACTTCCTGTAGAGACCTGTGTTCACAATTCCCCCTGGTAGTTTCTCCACGTAAACATCTAAGAAAGGAATGCTAACAAATGACCATTCCATCGTAAAACTAAGGAACCATATAGAATTATTAATTGAACTGAAGAATTCATTCAACAGTACTGGTGTGCCTTTCCAAACCAAGAACAGGTCGTCCACGAAACGCCTGTAAAAGGGTACGTGTGATTTAAACAACTCGTTCCTGAAAAGGTGCGTAAACTCCCATTCAGCCATTACTAGGTTGGCGTAGCTATTGGCACATGATGTGCCCATAGCTACGCCATCCCGTTGCAAATAGAAATTGTCCTTGAAGCAAAATACATTTGATTCCAAAACCTTTCTTAATAAAGATGTAACTAAATCAATGTTAAATGTGGAGTCCAGCCTCCTGAGATGGTTACCTATCATGTCCAATCCCTCAACATTGGGGATGACAGTAAAAAGCGACTGGACATCCATCGTCACCCAAATCAGCTCATCCACCCCCATGCAAGTGCTCAAAAACTCATAAAGATCCAACAAAAATTGTTTGGTGTCTTTAAGAATGTATGAGTTGGCTTCAACTACAGGTCTTAATAGAGTTTCAACAAAGATAGAGAGGGGTTCAGTCGACCAGCCTCTGCCCGCAACTATTGGCCTCATTGGAGGTGTATTCCTGTCTTTGTGTATTTTAGGAAGCCCCTGGATGGTTGGTATTAAAGGGTGTGCTACATATAAAAAACTATAAAGTTCTTGACTAATGACATCATTGTTAAGTAATGTATAAAGTAATGTTCTAACCTCATCTATGATGTAATCTACTCTAGTCTCATTAATCGACTGATAAAATCTATCATTCGTGAGCATATCTATCATATCTTTATTATACCTGTCTGTATCAAAGACAACAATTCCTCCACCTTTATCGGCAGGGCGTATGGTAATATCCCAATTATTACATAAACCATCCAGGGCTGTCCTCTGTTCAAGAGTTAAATTATGCCTGCCTCCAACGTGTCGACTCTGCATAGCACTCATACAATAAAGTTCGTCCTCCAGTTTACTGTAAGCTGCTACTAGTGGATGGAGGGGTGGAACAAACGTGCTAGGTCTCCTAAGGGTGCCATTCATGGACACACAACCAGGTTGTTTGAAAAAAAGTTTCAGTGAAAGGTTCCTAATGAACAACTTGAAGTCTTTCAGGGTCTCCTCTAGTCTACTATACCTACTGGGAATAAACGTTAAGCCCTTAGAAAGTATTTGAAGCTCAAGGTCACTCAAACTATAACTAGACAGATTGAAGACTAATTCTGTTTCCTTCTCTCCCACATCTTCTTGATGCTCTGGTTGGAGGAGGTGTCCGGGGATAACTTCCTCTTGTAACGTCCCCTGCTGTTGGACCTGAACCTCTCCTCCCTTAAATATGTGTTGATGGGAAAAGGAAGTTTGTCTATGGGCTTGTGAGGGCCCGTAGATGAAGTGGTAGCATGTCGCTCATTAATACCAATATGTTCCTTTCTAGTTCCTGAGGTACCTGTCTTCCTACATACTACGGGGTCATTGACTGGGGCACTATCCCCCTCTAAAGCATTAGAAGTCGTATTAGCTCTTTCATTATCCGCAGCAATGGAGGAATTAGAACCAGTATCAAAAACCACATTCATGCTATCATGATTATATAAAGTATCAGATGTAGCTGGACATATATCATCTGGATTGACTGAGTTTACATTATCATTACTGTCGACTAGACTAACCCTATCATCCGTATGTATGTACAACAGTTCTTGCATTATGTCCAGTGTTGGCTGTGGCATTACTGTCACTGACAGTATTGATTTTAAATCTGGCCAGATTTTCACTTGGCCCAGACGTGATATTAATGGTGGTGACAGTAATGCCACAGCCAACACTGGACATAATGCAAGAACTGTTGTACATACGGATGATAGGGTTAGTCTAGTCGACAGTAATGATAATGTAAACTCAGTCAATCCAGATGATATATGTCCAGCTACATCTGATACTTTATATAATCATGATAGCATGAATGTGGTTTTTGATACTGGTTCTAATTCCTCCGTTGCTGCGGATAATGAAAGAGCTAATACGACTTCTAATGCTTTAGAGGGGGATAGTGCCCCAGTCAATGACCCCGTAGTACGTAGGAAGACAGGTACCTCAGGAACTAGAAAGGAACATATTGGTATTAATGAGCGACATGCTACCACTTCATCTACGGGCCCTCACAAGCCCATAGACAAACTTCCTTTTCCCATCAACACATATTTAAGGGAAGAGAGGTTCAGGTCCAACAGCAGGGGACGTTACAAGAGGAAGTTATCCCCGGACACCTCCTCCAACCAGAGCATCAAGAAGATGTGGGAGAGAAGGAAACAGAATTAGTCTTCAATCTGTCTAGTTATAGTTTGAGTGACCTTGAGCTTCAAATACTTTCTAAGGGCTTAACGTTTATTCCCAGTAGGTATAGTAGACTAGAGGAGACCCTGAAAGACTTCAAGTTGTTCATTAGGAACCTTTCACTGAAACTTTTTTTCAAACAACCTGGTTGTATGTCCATGAATGGCACCCTTAGGAGACCTAGCACGTTTGTTCCACCCCTCCATCCACTAGTAGCAGCTTACAGTAAACTCGTTGAGGACGAACTTTATTGTATGAGTGCTATGCAGAGTCGACACGTTGGAGGCAGGCATAATTTAACTCTTAACAGAGGACAGCCCTGGATGGTTTATGTAATAATTGGGATATTACCATACGCCCTGCCGATAAAGGTGGAGGAATTGTTGTCTTTGATACAGACAGGTATAATAAAGATATGATAGATATGCTCACGAATGATAGATTTTATCAGTCGATTAATGAGACTAGAGTAGATTACATCATAGATGAGGTTAGAACATTACTTTATACATTACTTAACAATGATGTCATTAGTCAAGAACTTTATAGTTTTTTATATGTAGCACACCCTTTAATACCAACCATCCAGGGGCTTCCTAAAATACACAAAGACAGGAATACACCTCCAATGAGGCCAATAGTTGCGGGCAGAGGCTGGTCGACTGAACCCCTCTCTATCTTTGTTGAAACTCTATTAAGACCTGTAGTTGAAGCCAACTCATACATTCTTAAAGACACCAAACAATTTTTGTTGGATCTTTATGAGTTTTTGAGCACTTGCATGGGGGTGGATGAGCTGATTTGGGTGACGATGGATGTCCAGTCGCTTTTTACTGTCATCCCCAATGTTGAGGGATTGGACATGATAGGTAACCATCTCAGGAGGCTGGACTCCACATTTAACATTGATTTAGTTACATCTTTATTAAGAAAGGTTTTGGAATCAAATGTATTTTGCTTCAAGGACAATTTCTATTTGTACGGATGGCGAGCTATGGGCACATCATGTGCCAATAGCTACGCCAACCTAGTAATGGCTGAATGGGAGTTTACGCACCTTTTCAGGAACGAGATGTTTAAATCACACGTACCCTTTTACAGGCGTTTCGTGGACGACCTGTTCTTGGTTTGGAAAGGCACACCAGTACTGTTGAATGAATTCTTCAGTTCAATTAATAATTCTATATGGTTCCTTAGTTTTACGATGGAATGGTCATTTGTTAGCATTCCTTTCTTAGATGTTTACGTGGAGAAACTACCAGGGGGAATTGTGAAGACAGGTCTCTACAGGAAGTCTAGTTATAGGAATAGTCTGTTGCATCGGTCTAGTATGCACCCTGGGTATGTGTACAACAATGTTGTTCGTGGACAGTCCATGCGGACCTCTAGATATACTCCACGTGACTCTGATTTTGTTTTAGGCATGGAGAACCTGGACAAGATGTTCAGGGAACGAGGATATAGTGCTTTAGATGTCAGTAAGGGCATGGAGGGAATTACAACATTAAGAAGTAATAGAGCCATGCCCTACTTCTCTGAAGAAGCAGCCATGGCCCGTGCTAGTCACACAGTGACACAACAATCCAATATATGTTCCATACAGAATAATGATGTTTTGTTCCCCATATATTACACCAAAGATGTTGGTGTCATTAAAGATGTCATCTTGAAACATTGGCATGTCCTGTCTGTTGATCCCACTGTTAAGAAATTTACAGGAGACAAACCCAAATTTGTTTATCGCAATAAAAAGAACATTAAGCAGTTACTATGTTATCCCAAATCAGTTTCACATGGTAGGCACACAGAGGGACCCTACATGGAACCCTGCCTTAGATGTAATTTTTGCTCTTATATTCTTCCAGACCCAGTCTTTAGTCCTTCTCATGGACTAGGTAGTTATACCATCAGGGTTAAAGGCAATTGCATGTCGAAAGATGTTGTATATTTAGCAACTTGCACCTCCTGTCCAGCATATTATGTAGGCAAGACCAACCGCCTTTTAAGGGACAGGATACGTGAACACACATATCACATCAGGAAAGCTCATTCCTATAATGCCCTTGCTAAACACATTATTGACAGTGGACCTCACCATGAGTTCAGATTCAGGATCCTCCAGCAGATTTATAGGACTCCTAGAAGGGGGGACGTTGAGAATCACACGGAGAACTGTGAAGTCAACTGGATAATTAAGTTTAGGGCAGACATGCCACCTGGACTGAATGGCAGGGTTCCCTTACGCCCTTTGTTAAAATCTAGGAGACTCAAAGTGTGTAAGTGAACATTTTTTTATATAGCAATGATGTTTTGATGCTAGGAGACTTATGTGTAATATGTTTTTTAAGGTATCCTAGCTTTTCATGCCTTTTTGCTTCAATGTGGATCAGTATTTTAGTTTAGTTGATTTTTTATTATATGTCTGTGATTTGTAATTTTTTGTAGTATGTTGCTTTAAGGAATTGCACTTTTGGCGCCTTTTTACATATTTAAACTGCTTGCCTTTCAGTGTATTTTGTAAGATGGTCTGATGAAGCTATTTTAGTGAAAGCGCTCACCGCATTTTATTCGAATAAACCTGTTTTTACCTATTTGGCGATTTGAGACATTTTGTTTACTGGACTTTTTCGTATCAGTTTGATTATTCAGGTTCCCTGCCATTGTTTTACTCTGCGAACTTTTGGTTTGTGTTTTAGTTCTTGATTGCTGTTCATTGCAGAGTATTCACTTCGTGTGGACTGCTTTTTGTTGAGATACATATAATGAGTGATTTCAGACCTAAAAGCAATACGTATTTTTATATGAAAGTGGTCTTTTTATTCATTGTATATGATATATATATATATATATATATATATATATATATATATATATATATATATATATATATATATATATATATATATATACTGAGGGATACAAATTATATTAATTTTTTTTTTCAATAAGATTAAGATGCAACTACTCATTTGTCTTTGACCAGGGGCCAAGTATAATGTTTTTTTTTTTTTTTTTTTTTTTTTAATAAATATGCCTATAACGTTCCTTGATAATTTCATGAATAAATGTTGAACCATTTCATGGAAATATATACTTTGAATTCAAACAGAAAAAATAACACAAAAAAGCCAGTATTGTGGAACAGAAAATGCTTGGATGTTAAGGGACTTAGAAGGCACCACAATTTAATAATTTCCCTGTCCTATATTAGTTCAAATTATTACATCAGCTTACCTGTCAAACAAACAAATATAACTGAATCTGCCATTCTAGTATTCAGCTTTATCTAAGTAAAATGACTTGAAACAATGATGCTAGCTTTTGGACTCATCTTTCTAATAGCATATTTTAAACAAAAGTTCAAGGAAAGTAAAATGTGAAAACAATTTCTGATATCACCCATACTATCTGTGCTGCTGCTGTCTACTAACTGTGGCACCATTTATGTCACCTGCACCACTCACAAACACCAAAGACTCAACTGTAAATCAAATTCCTGTTGTAATTTTGACATAAAAAATTCCTGATGGGGGCCTGTATTTTAGAATTCAGTGTTATAGACATCCCACTACAAACACACAAATAAAAATTGTGCTACTTATTAATCTTCTTATTACAATAAAAGTATAAAAATCTGCCTGTTGTTTGCTTTTGATAAAATGAAGAAACTTTTACAGCCACAAATTTATCCCAACCAACACATGAGTGAGCAACCCACTTCGCAATATCTTTCTATTGAGTGCTGGCAGCATTGACAAATATTAGAATCCTAGGAATACACATATAATGCAGCAGTCATAACAATAAACATATACTGGATAAAGGATGATTCTTGTCTTTCATATTTCCTATTAAGTAACTCTACCAGTTGGCATGACTACAGATCTGATACTCACTCAGGCATAGGTATAATATTTCTTATAAAAAGCTTGAAAAGCCAAACTCCAACTTTACTATTACACTGCAACTCATAATGTGAGCAAGAAACAAAGAGGTGGCTAGCCTAAGATTTGGTGGGCGCTAGAACCAAACCATGCTTAGCATTAATCTGTATACCTGCACCACCACAATCCTGAATCAGTATAACAGAAAAAGGTCTAGAATAACTCCTTAACATTGCCTAAGAAACATTCGCCCCAGGATTCATGAAGCTCTGCGCAAGGACAGCAATAGCCTTGTACCGAGCGTCCTCCTTACAGATGGTGCAGCAGCGCCATATGAATATATATGAGGGCACACTGCCGCACCCTCAACGTGCACAGGGAACATGTGCGAGTGCAGGGGACATGTTTAAGTGCTCTACGGAAGCGTAAACATGCCCCCACAGTTGCACAACCTACTATGCTTACTATTAGAGCCCACCTCTAATAGTAAGCAATTAAGTCAGTGTCTGTGGATACTGAAATGTATGCTAAGCATACAAGAGTGTCCACGAACACTGAAATAAAACCAAAGTAGTAAACACACAAGCACATAGTGGAATTTTGAGCCCCATCCCTAAACTATCACAATTAGATTCCCCTGTGTCCCCATTTTACATTTGTATTGGTTCATTATTGAAAGTGCAAGTGAAGCGCAGCGTGTTTGCGCATCACTGCCCCCTGCTTAGTGTAGCTTACACATCAAAATCATCCAAATAGAAAAAAACATGCGGAATCAGCATTAACGTCAATAGTCTAGTGGTTATAGCATCTGCCTAACAAACAAGCATTCATGGTTCGAGTCCCACTATAGCACATATCATTTTCCATGTGGAATGTGCATATGAACATATGTATACATCATTTTGCTGTATAACATACATAATAACATGTAAATGTGAACTGGAGTACCGCATGAAATATTTAACTAATGTCATTCAATCAAAGTAGTAGTGTCATAATGAATAAGGCACTAGTAAGCAGGTGTAAACACAAATAAGCAGTAGTAAACATATATAAGTACCAGTAAGCAAGTCTGAGTGCGTTTGCAACATAGTGGCAATAAAGCATACAAAAATAATGAGAAGGGAATAAACAGCAACTCCAGTATTATTTAGTGCTGTCAGCGTATGTCATATCAAGCTGGGCAGGGGTGAGCAAAGCACTGCTACTCACAACACAGGCAGGATACTACCAGTGGGAGTAACATTGTCGATCTGCTAAGTCTACTTTACAAACAATCACAAAAAATTGTTAGGATGGTTTGACCTCATACCATTACAAAAGCAAGGGCAGGTATGTTCAAGGACTAAATGGTGGGAGAGCCTGATAATACATGGGTTGGCGCAACATACATGTAGGGTCCCTAATGCTGGGGAGATCAATGTGTGGAGGTGTGTCATGGCTGTGATAGCAACTGGAGAATGGATGGTTTGCATGTATGTCAAACTCAGGTGGGGTGGAGGAATCATGAGTATGAAATTATGGATCCAGGCATATCAGGGTTGGATGGCCTGGTTCTAACTGGACCACCTCGTGGAGGTCAGCGAGTTTGTTATAAGTATATATGTATACATACATGCATATATCTATACGTAGAAATACATTCCCTGTCACACATTCATTCCTTTTGCAGAGATAAATAACATGAAAGTGCCCCTACAAACCTCAACAGTAGATAGAATAATAGGTTGTGCAGAAGAGGGACGGGACAAAACTGCAAAAATGTAGAAGTGTGTACACTGTCTGAAGTCAGTGCTGTTCTAAAAAATCAAATGTGAGGGCTTTCCTCACACATGAAATCATTCCTGTGATCTGCCTGCTATGGCAACGCTAATCACTAAACCGGTCCTATTTGTAATATAATTTCGCCACACTTGTACATCATTAGCTCTCATGTGTAACATGTTCATTACCACATAGTCATAGTTATTAATTTATTATAGTGTCATGTTAACAGGAGTAATGATGTAATGAAGTATAGAATCTAATCTTGAAATAAAGATGTGTGTCCCAGGTGGGACAACCCAAAAATTCTGAATAGTATCCTATATCCTATTGTTCACTCATTTCACCAATGTGTGTGGACTAAACTTTTGGGATGTCTGAGGATACTTGGAGTGAGTCAACCCATGGGATGGGTCTACAGGAGTAGGGAGTGGCCAATGTGTAGTGGTGTGGATACACCGTGTATCCAACTGGAGAATGGATGACTGCTGTGTCAGTGAAGTGTTGGGGTGGGTGTTTGGGGAATTAGGATCCATGGGTATATGGGTATATATGCAAATGAAGCAGCACAGCAATAGTGTAGTGGTTAGAGCATCCGCCTAATGAACAGAAATTCCCATTCCAAATCCCACTGCAGCACATACCATTTTCCATTGGTAATCTGTATATGAACATATTTTGACATCTCTCTGCTATATAACCTGCATAATAACAATTAAAAGTGAACTGGAGCGAAGTGTCAGTGTCTTAATGAATAAGGCACTACTAAGCAGGTTTAAGCATAAATAAGCAATAGTAAGCATATATAAGCACCAGTAAGCTTGTTTAAGTGCGTTTGCGCTGGGGTATGCATTGCCTTACAGACATACACACACACACACACACACACACACATATATATATATATATATATATATATATATATATATATATATATGGTGTGTGTGTGTGTGTGTGTGTGTGTGTGTGTGTGTGTGTGTGTGTGTCTGTGTGTGTGTGTGTGTGTGTGTGTGTGTGTGTGTGTGTGTGTGTGTGTGTGTATGTGTGTGTGTGTGTGTGTGTGTGTGTGTGTGTGTGTGTGTGTGTGTGTGTGTGTGTGTGTGTGTGTGTGTGTGTAAATAAACACATGTAAATAGCTAGGATATGATACAGCAGTTACGAATTACATATGTTCACAGGCCGAGCAAATGGGGGTGGGGGGTCCAATCAACAAATGTGTAATATTTAGCATCAACCACCCCCACCTAGACAGATGAAACATACAAACACATGATACATGTAAACACACCACTGCTTCCCAGACCACAGGCAGGATACCACCAGTGGGAGAGACCTGCCAGGTCTAATCTTGAAACAAAGACATCAATATCCATTGTGGGACACCCCAAAAATTACTAATCATTGGAGTCAGTCCCTGTAATGATTCATCAAACCAGGCTGTAGATGTACACAGATCAGTAGGTTGTGCAAGCCTGATAACTCATGGGTCGACACAATGTATGACATGAGTCCTGACACATGGAGAGTGGGCAGTCTGTAGTGGTGTGGTTAGACCCCACCTGCACCCAAAGTAAGGATGAGTGCTGTAGAGGAGGGGCAGGGGGGAACTATGGGTATGCAATTATGGGCCTAGGCATGCAGGTGTTGGCTGGCGCAGTTGTATTAGGACTGCCCCGGGGATGTAAGTAATATTCAAAAATGGGCAGTGCTTATGTCCATACCGCTCAACCCCTAAGAGCAAAACCACTGGACAGAACATAAACAGTTGGGGGAACAAATAGGGACAGAAAGCACATATTCCACTTACAATCTTAGAAAGCTGATAGAATAATAGGTATGCATTAGCATGACTCGGTTGAAGGATGTGGGGTCCTAAACCCAGTTACTTGTCTGTATTTAATAGTGTCAGTTCCCAGGTATTCACCAGACAGGCAAACATCTGTGTACCAGACAGATTTAGACTGTAAGAGGAACACACCAATACTATGAAGCAAACTCTGGACAGGCTGTGAATTCTGTACAGTCGACCGACATGCTTACACCTAATGGGCAGACATTCCCGATATGGGTCCCACTGCCGCACGGTCCAGTTTAAATGGTGGCTAAGTATGGTATGACCATATGTGTAGTTGCATAACCCACTACACAACACCTATGAACACATGGTCGCAACACCCCACTGTAGGCATGTAAGCCGATGTAATAGGCATCACAAGGTATTATTGTAGTCCTCACCCCCACCCAGGGGTGTGAGTGTCAGATGCAAACACCAAATGCAGTGCATTTGCAAGTGCAGGATTAAGTGGGTGTAAGCCTGTTTGGCAGCCGGTATGCGAGTATCACACTGGTGAAGCAATGCAGAGGCTAAGTGTAAGAAACTATAACCGGAGGTTAGCATTGCTTATCTCCGCACAAACCCGTGCACACCCACTCACAACTGCTTTAAAGTGCCTTAATCACTCTGTACCCAACAGCTCGTGTTCTGGCCAGCAATAAAATAAACAACCTCTGCAAGGCTAGAACTCAGGACCCTGTACATTACAGTCACAGTAGTTAACCACTACGCCATGACAGCAATACATATAAAGGAGGTATAAGCAAACCAATCCTCACCACAGGGAAATCAAATCAAACATGTGAACTGAATCTATGTACAGTGTAATGTTCTATAACCTGCCACAGACCATAAATATGTGAATTGGAGTACTGCAGTAAACATAGAGTTGAGATGTCACTGTAATAAAGTCATGAAGATGCCAGGACACCATACAGTTGAATAAGACATAGCTTAGCCTTTTCTAAACTGGCCAATTACAAAAAAGTGAAGGAATCCGGCCCTACTTAAACTGAAGAGGCTGGAATATGGCTCATAACTGGGTGTAGTATCCCCATGTAGGCAGAATGGCTGGAGTGGGAGAAGGCACTCACTTTAGAGTGCAGTGCTGGGGCATCCAGGAGTCCAAATTTATGGTATGGCTCCTGGTAAAGCACCATGAGAGGAGACTACTGCAGGGCCAGTACCAGGGCTCACAGTACAAAATGGAAGCCTGGGACAGTCTCGCCCATGACCTCACTAGTGCCACAGGTATCCCCCGGACTGGTGAGCAGGTCAGGCACCACCATGCAGACCTGAAGCGGTGAAAGGGGGGATGTCCTGGAACAGTGGATCCAGGAAGCAAGGCAAATGCAGAATGCCCCAGAACTGAGTAAGTACTCTTTCCACTACATAGTTAATAATTGCCTACCTTGTGTATACTATGGATAGGTATGGCTAAATATCACTGTGATTCTCTGACAGCTGCAGATGACCATGAACCAGCAAGCCTATGATGCTAGGCTTCAAAGGATGCATCATGAGGCAGGTTAGTAAATAGCCTGCATGTACTGTCATAACAAATAAATGTAAGAGCCTCAGAAAGTGTTGTACCAGTATACAGATTTGTGCAATATGTTGCGAATAAAGGTGTAACCCCTGCATTGCTTCTGTTTACTCTGCAGTCATATGTTGTTGTACTGTTGCAGTTATTAAATAGTACTGTTGTAGTAAGCAGGGATACCCACACTGTGGTATCCAGATAAAATGTGTATGAAGTGCTGTATAACAATGTTGGAAGTGAAAAACAGATCAGTCATATTAGACTAAATACATTGCAAAGCCTCACAACAATTGCCTGATAGCATAGCGTACAGTGATCTTAACTGTAATGCTTTTGTCACACACAGCAGGGCTTTGGATCCCAGGAGCGCCAGTGAGTTGTATGCATAATCATTCCAAACAACTGCACACAGTTTGTTAGAATGTTCAGAGAGAAAGCTGTATGCATATATAGACTTAACTGTACAGATTATGCTAGAATGCTCAAATAGAAAGTGGTATGCACATTCATACCCCTCAACTGTTCCAATCTGCCCAGTATGTCCTGATAAATGGCCCATATCACCTGCCTTTTGCCCTGTTCCCCTGACAAATTAGTGTGATGATCCAAGAAATGTAGGCAGCTGTAAATGTCATTTAAATGATAGACTTGTACATAGTCAGAGAATGTACATGCAAACATACCTGTCATCCCAGCATCTCACCCAAAGTGTATGACAGCAGTCAGCAGTCTCAAAACATGTTGCATTACACCTGCATCTTGTCAAGCCTGTACGTAAGACACAGGTCCCGTACATACTAATCTACAAACATACCATTGTACAATATAACGCCATTGGGTAGTGTAATAATACATGTAAAGGACAGACCACTGCAGTGACTATGAATGTTGTGAAAACTACAAGGATTTATTAGTTGTTAATTGAACTCTCTCTCTCTCACCCCTACCATATGTGCAAAAATAACCGATTTACACAACTCATTTGGTATGTCTAGACTCCTAACCTTTGTTGGGACATATGTCCCATTGGTTTATAAATATTCACATCTGTTACTGTGCATGTGCCATGTTAAAATACTTCCATATTGGCATCCTGTTGCCATCGATGACACCTGCATGTTGTTATAATGGCCACTGTTTACCCATATATGCATGTGCTCTGCCTGCTCTGCAACTATTTTATATCTGGTGCCCTGGGTAATGGGAATACCTATGTATGCTGTTATAACTAATTGTGAATGCTGTTGACTATTACTAATCCATATCTACCATATACATGCTACAACATAGCTCGTATGGGAAGGCCAGTCCCAGCAGACCCACCTGTCCCACCTCAGCTGGCCATGGCACCAGGCACCAGCACATCTGGAGCCCAGCCAGGGACCTCCTCATCCATTAGCCCTGTACCACCTTCAGATGGGACTGTCACAGGGGATGGGGCTTGGTCCCACTGGGAGTGGGAGCGGACAGGAACCTGTCACCCATGGTACAGTCCAGGCTGTGGTGCATAGGGAGCTCAACAGGGAGATTTGAGACCGCCTATGCCAGCTTGAGGGCTGAGTGGCACATCTAGAGGGTGAGCCTGGCCCTCCTACACAGCTCCCAGCACAGCCAACTTCTGGGCAGTGAAGGTGCAGTGGTGACTGCCCATGGGTGGGGAACTCAGTCTCACTGTATCCATTTGTGGGCTCATGGGCTTGCAACTTCCAAACACCCCTCCCCATCCAAGGTGTTCACCCTCACATGTGTTATATACTGCCCCTGTATGCATCTTGTTTGTCTTGTCTGTCATCCTACCCAACCTATCCTCAATGATAACACCTACTCTCCTTCCCCAACATCCCACGCTCACCTAAAAGTAAAAGAAAAAAAGGGCAATCTGTTCCTGCAAAAAAAGCATGCCCCATACATAGCTGCCCATTTCACACATGTGTCCACTGGACACATGTAAATGTTTCTAATTGGCATCCTCAGAACATACTATTGTTGTCCTTACCCCTCTCTCAGGGTTGTGAGTGTTCAAATGTACTGCCAAATTTATTGCATATGCACAGCCATTGCTGTAGAAGAAATGGACAGCTATGGACCTTCCCTACACCCTTCCAGCACAACCCTAGCTACCTTGCCTACTGTCTTTCCCTCTTTGTGCCCCTTTTTCACCACTTTCCTATCACCCTTTTTTTCTTTTCTTTTAAAGAAATTAGTGCAGCGGTAAGCGGGAGTAAGCACTTTTAAACAGCAGTGAGCGGGTTACAGCCTGTTTGCACTGAGGTAAACACTGCCTACACAGGTTAAGCAATCAAGAAGGTAACTGAGTGTAAGGAACTGTAACCAAAAGTAACCACTGCTTACCATTGCACAAACTCGCACACACCCGCTTACAACTGCTTAAAAGTGCCTTAATCACTCTGTATCCAATGGCCCTTGTTCTGCCCAGCAACAAAATAAACGGCCTCTTCAAAGCTCAAAGCCAGGACCCTGCACACCACAGCCAATGTGATTTACCACTAAGCCATGGCAGATATAAAGACACTGGATGTTATCACAAACATAGCATCCAGCACAGTCATTCAACAATATAGGAAATGTATTCCATTATGTAGATGTATGTGTGTGTTTATGTCCAGATATATATACATACATA
Source organism: Protopterus annectens (assembly GCF_019279795.1). Taxonomy (NCBI): domain Eukaryota; kingdom Metazoa; phylum Chordata; order Ceratodontiformes; family Protopteridae; genus Protopterus; species Protopterus annectens. The sequence goes on along the minus strand of NC_056729.1, from coordinate 858,271,321 downwards.
GATATAGATATATATAGATATCTCAAGAACATACAATGTGACAACAAAGCAGTAAAAAAGAATGAAAAGAAAAACACCAGCAACTCCTGTATTATGTAGTGGTGTTGTCCTATGTAATATCAAGACTCCCTCAGACAGACATGTGTCATTAATACACGTAAACATCTGTACAGTGCCCAAATACATTACTTAGAGCATTTCATTTACATTAACAAAACAGTTCCTATCCAATCATTATGTGAGAACAGTATTCTTGCAAGGTGCTGTGTGCAACATCATCATCATTAAAAAGTTAAATGGGGTAACCATAGAGGGACCGGTAGTGTTGCGTGTACAATGGGGTCATCTGCTTCACATGTACCTGTAACCTTTATGAGTCATGTGCATACCAGGATCGTGTGCCTGAGAGAGGGGTGAAGACAACAGTAGTATGTTGTGATGTAAATTAAAAAGGTTACATGTGTCCAGTTGACACGTGTGTGAAATGGACAGCTATGTATGGGGCAAAAGTTGTTCTGGGAACAGATTGGCCTTTTGTTTCCGTGTTCGTGAAGTGAGAGTGGGATGTTGGGGAAGGAGAGTAGGTATGCTTGTGGAGGATAGGTTGGGTAGGATGACAGACAAGACAGCATACAGGGATAGTATATGCCACATGTGTGGGAGATACACCTTGGACGAGGAGGGGTGTTTGGTAGTCACAAGCCCATAAGCCCCCAAATGAAAACAGTGGCATGGAGGTTCCCACTCATGGGCAGCCACCACTGCACCTTCACAGCCCCAAAGATGGCTGTGCTGGGGGCTGTCTAGGAGGGGCAGGCTCACCCTCTAAATGTGACACTCTGCCCTTGAGCTGGCATAGCTGGCCTCAAAACCCTTTATTGAGCCCCTACACACCACAGCCTGGACTGTATGATGGCTGACAAGTTCCTGTCTGGAACTGTTCCTGGGGGGGCAATCCCATCCTCAGTGGTGGTTCCAACAGAAGGTGGTGCAGAGCCAACAGAGGAGGAGAAGGTCCAAGGCTGGGCCCCCAGATGTGCTGGTGTCCGGTGCCATGGCCAGCTGAAGTGGGACAGGTGGTTCCGCCAGGACCTCCAATCCCATACAGTCTATGGTGTTGTAGTTTTAACACAGATAAGGCTTAGTAATAGTCAAAAGCATTCAGGATTACTTATAACAGCATGCATAGATATTACCATTAACCCAAGGCAACAGATGCCATACATTTGTAGAGGGAGCACAACACATGCATATATACGGCATGACATCTGTCCAAAGCATAGATGACTTGTGACTGCAGCTATGAACAGTGGCCCACTATTGGCATGTCACTGTGATAACCTCAGACAGTGACTGTCATACCACTGTTTCATGTGATGTATGTCCAATCAGGGATGCAATGGCAGTAACTCTCATCACTGTCACTGTGTACTGACTGCAATCCTCACACTATGCTTCTGCAGTTCACAGATGTGTGTTCTGTGAGTAGCACAAGGGACAAATGGTTCCACACACTGACCAGTCCACAGATGACCCTACAGATGGGGGTTTCCTCACAAACAGAGCACTGTCTCGTCAGTTATTAAAACATGCAGACTAGCCATTACCACACAGAACTTGTTAAATTGGCAGTAGTCTGAATTAAGCATAGCTACACTTACATGCTGCAGTCATGTCTGGCACATCACCCTCCTGTCTTTAGGCTATTTTCCACTGTGTATGCCATTTGAGGAATATCCAGATTTCATCTGTGATGCTGTTTACCAAACATCAGATCCAGGTTCCACTCACATCGACCGTCATGGGCATATACCAACATGATGTTCCTAGATATTGTACTGTGTTTCCATGCAATTGGTTATGGGAATGTCACCACAGCTGTTCCACATGCAATCAGCTAGAGGAGGATTGCAATAGGTGCAGAGGCCATCACCTGATCATGACCATCATTTACAAAACACAAGCTGCTACTGAGCAGGTGTACATCTCCACATCCACCAGAGTGTGTGTGAGGGACATACAGAGGCAAAGTACATCAGAGAAGGGCTGGGAAACTAAAACCTAAGCATCATCTGTCACACACCTACCGGTACATGGGTTCAAACCCCTGACTGACTAGCCATTACTATTAGAAGTATATGCAGTTACGCCATGTGCCACATAGCTGACATGCTGGTGTGCTGTAAGAACATGTATGTGTGCTGGTGAGCAACATCAGCAACAGAGATATAGTAGACATACATTAGGTGTAGCACACATGGCTGTCCACATGAACAGATGTCATTGTCATCACAACCACACTCTCTACAGGACTCAGACACATTGCCACACTTTGGCAGGCTCACAAATACACTTCCTAACTATGTAGTTTGCCACACTACAGTAATGAACAGGTATTACCTGCACCACAGGGGTTATCCTGAGGTTCTTTGGGCTAGGGTATGTGAATGTGTCTGACATCAGTCAGTATGCCAATGGGAGTTATACTGTGTGTGACTGTGGTTGGGAACATCATACCCCACACACAGACACAAGATGCCAGTACTGACATGCATGTGTGCATTGCTTCATGGGTATGTAGAGCTTGGCTGTGCAAGATGACTGTATAAGGCTGGGTGATGGGTAATCCTTGGCATCAGGCAACCTGACAATAGTCTGCAATGTGGTTCAGGGATGTAGTATCTGCAATGTTCCACACAGATGGGTATTGTATTAACTGTCCTGTCATCCCGGTTACCATTGTGTGTGGCCATTGCTTTACAATGCATGCCATGTCTGTATTTGATAGTCCTTGACATGGACATGGCCTGGGATGTGCACGTTCCACATTAATGTACAGTGACATGTTTAAGTGTACCTGGTTTGCCTGGCACATGTTGTGGACACAGACTATTATCATCAGGTGTGCCAATCCTGGCCTGGTGTGGCAGGACCTGCTAATAGACAGCAGGTTGACCCTGCAACTGCATTGATAGTATGATACAGGTATTCCCTGTTGTCAGTGGCATCTGTCCATACAGGGAATGTGTGTAAGGCATTGTATGTCCTTTGTTGATCACATTTGATGGCACCACATATGTTGCAGGCATCCAGTGGGGGACATAGTGAAGGCGCATTGTCCGCAATTATGTGCCTATTGTACTTGTGGACATGGTGCCATGCCCTCTGCAGCCCACTGCATTCACACCATGCCTATTATCTGTCAACAATGTGCAGGGTACTAGCAACATAGCGGGATTTTCAAGGCAAGTGTGTTTGTGGATGACACATGGGTTCAGACCGTATTCTGGTAATAGTAGGGTTGCTTACTTTGTTCACCAGGCCTTTTGTCAGATGAAGGGGTATGGCTTGCCAACACAGTCTTTTGGCTAATTGAAATCTGTAATCCTCATGAGATGGACATTGTGACATATAATATGGCCATCATATAGGAAAACTACAAAACCCGCTACTCAACATGTCCAGTGGTTAGACACTCACAGCCACCTCCACACAGGCTCTGCCTGTCAAACACACACACACACACACACACACACACACACACACACACACACACACACACACACACACCTGCCATTTCTTGGAATAGAACTCCTACCTACCTAGTTTATTACACTACAGCATTACGCAGTTATAGCATGCGCTACAGAGATTACTGGGATACCCCATCTCCAAAGGTATATTAAACAAGGAATGACATCAGCAGGGTTACCAAAGTAGGGCATTTCAAATTTCCTGCAAGTGAGTAGCCCAAAATGCATTGCTCACAAAACAGACAGTGAGACACACACACAACACATATGTGTGGGTATAGATCCCATGATCAATATCTATATTACACTACTGCATGGAGATGATATAGGATACACCATGAGGATTAGTAGGGAACTTGTTCCCCAGAGGTGTATTTGACAAGAAATTACATCATCAGGATCACAAACGTAGGGCATTGTAAATGTCCTGTGAGTGAGTAGGCTATGTTGCATTGCTCCCTACACAGGCATTGAAACACACAGAAAACATACATAACTGCCATGGTTGTGGATGGAATCCTACCACAGTCCTAAATTACACTCCAGCAGTATGCAGTTCCCCAATGTGCTACAGAAATTACTGGGTTACAGCAGTCCCAGAGGTGTATTTTTAGGTGGGTGACATAAGCATCCTTGCCAAAGTTGAGTATGTGAATTGTAAGGAGTGTGCATACTCTAAAAAGCATTGTTCCTTTCTCAGACAGACAGACACACATACAGTTGGTAAGTCGGGGATTAGAATACCTACCAAACTAGTTTATCACACTTTAGCATTACACAGTTACATGATGCACTACTGAAATTATTGGGTTACAGCAGTCCCAGAGGTGTATTTCTAGGTGGGTTACATCAGCAGGATTGCCTGAGAAGGGCATTTCAAGTGTACTGCACTCCAGCAGTATGCAGTTCCCCGATGTGCTACAGAAATTACTGGGTTACAGCAGTCCCAGAGGTGTATTTTTAGGTGGGTGACATAACCATCCTTGCCAAAGTTGAGTATGTGAATTGTAAGGAGTGTGCATACTCTAAAAAGCATTGGTCATTTCTCAGACAGACAGACACATATACAGTTGGTAAGTCAGGGATTAGAATACCTACCAAACTAGTTTATCACACTTTAGCATTACACAGTTACATGATGCACTACTGAAATTATTGGGTTACAGCAGTCCCAGAGGTGTATTTCTAGGTGGGTTACATCAGCAGGATTGCCTGAGAAGGGCATTTCAAGTGTACTGCAAGTTGTACATGTCTTTTACCTGTGTGTACCCACTGCTTACTGTCATGAAGACACATTTACACCTACATAAAAGTGTCTTATTCAGTCCTAAATGACATTATCAACAATGCTTGCAGGTCTTGAACCCCCGACCATGCACACAAAGGTCACTGATCTTACTACTAAGCCATCTGGGTTGTATACATGTTTTATGGTTTTTATAATACACATTTTACTACAGGTATTCCACAGTACTGAAAACAAATGGGACAGTCACTTTGTGTACATATGTACAGTACCCTTGAATGTACTGTACTCTGTGAAACAACATAGACAAGTCTACATATGTTATAACTAAATACTAAATACATATATGCACTTACAGGATGTGTAAACACACACATATATATATATATATATATATATATATATATATATATATATATATATATATATATATATGTATATGTATATATCTTCTTCTTCTTCTTTCGGCTTTTCCCGGTTAGGGGTCGCCACAGCGGATCACCTTGTCCGCACATTGATTGGCAGTGGAGTTTTACAGTGTCGAGTTGCCAGCCCGGTGCCCAACCTTCCACAGAAGGCACACTCACACGCACAACTAGGGCCAATTTAGAGTGTCCAATCCACCTGCAGCATGTCTTTGGGATGTGGGAGGAAACCGAGCACCGGAGGAAACCCAGCGACCACAGGGAGGACATGCAGACTCGACAGAAGGCACCCCAGCTGGGGATCGAACGAGAACCTCTTGCTGTGAGGCGGCAATGCTAACCACTGCACCACCGTGGCTTCATGTATATATATATATATATATATATATATATATATATATATATATATATATATATATATATATATATATATATATATATATATATATATATATATATATATATATATATATATATATATACATATACATATATATATATATATATATATATATATATATATATATATACATATGGTTTGCTATCATTATGTCGACGTGCATTTGCACGGCTATGAAGTATTCGAACATCAGATGTTCAAATACTTCATATTATGGCAGGTGACATGAGTGAAGGTTTGCATTGCGAATGAACTGTGCATTCGCAATTCTAACTTTCGGTCATGGGAGGGGATCACGGTACAGTGCGGTTAGGGAAATGCATCCCTTTCCTCACTGTACTGCGATCTCGGAATTGGAATATTAAGTTTCGGGGGGTGTGGGGGGCACAGCATAACTGTGTATTCGGTTAGGTAGGTAGGTGATTATGGGAAGGGTGGGCGTGCTGTGTATCGCCGTAAATGTTCCAAGTGACATTTTCGACAATACACCCTTGTTTTCGAGTTTACTATTATTCAAAAATGTTCATTTTCGATGCATAAATTCGAAAATAAAGACATTATTTATTTTTACTTTCGAATTTATGATAGTAAACCTATATATATATATATATATATATATATATATATATATATATATATATATATATATATATATATATATATATATACATATATATATATATATATATATATATATATATATATATATATGTGTGTATATGCATATACACAAACACAGCTATAGCCATATATATAAACATGTTTGAGCACCCTTTGTGACACAGAAGGGTTCCAAAGGAATTGACGTGTACACAAAACAGAGGCAACTCTAGTTTAATAACATTTAAATCTTAATCAGTTCACCAGAGAAGGGATGGCTGTTGTGCATGTGGAGTTTGGGGTGGGGAATGATGGCTAACGAAATATACCCCGGGGATGGTGGAGTTTGGGTGGGGGAATGATGGGTATGGGTATACACCCTGGGGACTACGTCTTTGTCACTGCTTGAGAGAGGGACAAGAAAATAACATACCCAACAGTAGTTATTCTTGATTATCTATTCTTTTCTATTTCTAACTATGTAATAATTTGTAGACTCCACTCACCACAGATGACTACCATGGTGTACATGATGTTAAAAGACAAAACACATGTGTATGCCTGGCTACAGGGTAGTCACACACAGAAAAGCACACACAATTGCCAGTATTCTGCTTGCAAGTCTTGCCTTTGTAAAGGTAACTAGTAGAGTGGTATGCAGTTGGGGTATGTGCCACAGAATACAATTACAGTTACTCTGATTCTGCTTCTGAGCTGGGTGACATCACAGGACTGATTACTTGCAGTGGGGAGGGGGGTAAAAGGGTGGTTTAGCAGATGACAAGGATAAAGGCCAGTGCAAAAGGTGGTTTCTCTTTGGAAAGCATTAAAACCAACTCTCATGACAGGATGCAGACACAAATACACACATGCGGCAATTTGCTGACACACACACTCAGGCATTTGCTGACAAACACACACACACACTTGCTAGTGGTGGGATCAGAAGTCCTGCCTATCTACAGATCACTATTACAGTACTACACAGTTGTGAGACATGACACACAGATTACATGTTTCAAGGCAGTCAGAATGCCCTTCTAAGATTGAGGAGACAATAACAGAGATACTGACAGTTAAGATGTACATAGCTGAAAACCTGTGTGTTTAAAGTAGGAGACCATTACAACCTGTATGTACAAACAAGACACATCATCTGCAGGTAAGACATAGCTAGGCCTGAAAGGTATAGTTGTAGCACAACAAGCCCTGAACTAGAGTATGTCCATCTGTGGAATGGACAACTACTATCACTTTACCGGGTTACAGAGGTCATGCTCATACACATAGAATCACAGGACTTGTTTGGATACATTGACTCCAATTACACAAGGTCACAGTGGGCATGTTCACACACTTAGTAGCACAGGGCCATTTGGGATGCACTATGACTACAACTACACAAGGTTATACTGGGCATGCTCATACACTTAACAAAGGGCTTGTTTGGATGCACTGACTAAAGTTACACAAGGTGGCAGTGGGTACACTCATACACTTAGTAGCACAAGGCTGTTTGGGATGCACTCCAGTTCTAACCACAGAAGGCCACAGTGTGCATGCTCATACACTTAGATGTACAGAACACATTGTAATGGACTCCTATTGTAAACACACAGGTTTACAGTTATGTACATCTTAACTGTCAGTATATATGCACATCATACAGGTTTACTACAAGATACCTGCATGTGGCCTGTAAATTATATATCTGCATCTGTGCTGTGTGATACACATGCATACATGTACATGAAGTACTGCCATATATATATGTGAAGTATACACAGTCATGCATGTGTGGAAGTGACAGACAATACGTTAACAGGGACACACAGGTGGATGCTAACTACAGCATGTGTCACACCATTGCTGCCCTGAAAGGCATACATTGATATCAGGTTGCAGACAGTGGCATTATACTTGGAACAGTGGCATGTGCAAGCATAATCTGTGAGCCCCATTGTCTAATGGTACTGAGGTGCAGGTGTCAAGATGACTTCTCCTGGCTGTGTTAGTTGTCATTATTAGCAAGACCGCTCCACTAAGCATATCTGACATTGGTCATCTACACAATGTCTGCTGCTGTCTGTCACCTTAGATGTAGCATTTGATACCAAGCACAATACTGCTACTTGCAATGATGTCATGGTACAAGTGGCAACTGCTTGACCAAAACAATGAGCCAATGTCCTGCTGTAATTATGATGTTTTCCAGTATATGTCATTTCGGGATGTCATGACTGAAAGAAGACAAGCCTTTGTCACAGAGCACATGCATCCATGATTAAAGGGAGTGTGGATAATACCTAGGTCACATTTACCCATATAGTGGCATTCCAAGGCAAAAGTCCTAAACACAGAAGTATTTATTTATTTATTTATTTATTTATTTATTTATTTATTTTACATTTGTTGACCGGGCTAGTCTAGCTGGATACATATCCATTTTCAGTAGAGGCCCGGGGAGAAAAGCTCCACAAAAAAAAAAACATATAACAACAATACATTATGGTAAATATATATATATTTGTGAATAATAATTAAAATACAATCAGACCCCAAAAAAAGGACAGGCTAAAAGAAACTACAGTTGGCAAAGAGAAATACATAGCCAGTTATAGGGCATTAAACTTTAGCTAAGGCTAAAGAAACAAATTATCAGAAAGAATGACAGGTAAGTTAAGGTAGTTATAAAGAAATCTAGGAGAAACAGAAGAAGAGAAGAAGCAGTAGAGAGAAAGGAGAGTAAGGAGAAAAAGAAGTGGCAAAGGTGATGAGAGAGAAGAGCAAGGAGAAGGGGGTAAAGCATAAAGGCCAAACATGGGCAAGAGATAGACTAGGAAAAAGCTTAAAAAGCAAGCCAAAAATAGGCGGAGTGGAAAAAGAAGAGGGAGCTAAAAAAGAGAAGTAGAAGAATGTCAATCAGGAGTACTACAAGAACAGAGCCAGTGATTTTGGAAGTAAAGCTTGAGTTTTTCTTTGAAGAGAGGAAATGATGAAATCAGTGTTATATCACTAGGTAACAGATTCCATCTTCTACCAACTGTATTAGTGAATAAAGAGTTGCCGGCATAGTTGTTAGACTTTATTGATCTGGTCAGGAGTCTACAAGAAGAACGGAGGGAGTTAAGATTATTGTAAGGGATTAAAAGTTGAGAGAGTATAGGGGTGTTGTCAGGTTGGTACAGAATTTTGTGAGCAATGGTAAGTTGTGAGATGAGAAGATGGTAATGAAATTCGAGCCAGCCTAGGAGTTTCAAGTTTAGACAGTGATGGGTTCTGTAAGGGTTACCAGTGGCAAAGCGGGCAATGTTATTATAACAAGCAGCTAGTTTGTTTAGGTTAGCTTTCTTGAGGTTTGTGTAAATTGGAGAGGCATAAAAGAGAGTAGATATAAGATGGGAGAGGGCAATTTTAGCTCTAGTAGGTGGGGTTAGAAACTGTTTGATACGGTATAAGGATCCTATTTTTTTGTTCACAGATTTGATGGTGTTGTTGATATGTTGATCAAAAGTGAGATTATTATCAATGGTTACTCCTAACAGTTTAGTAGTAGTGTCAGGAGAGATGACAGTGGCGTTGTTTGAAGAGATAGTGAAGTGTAAAGGGGAGGTCCGAGAGGTAGGGGTGAAGAGAAGAAGTTTAGTTTTCTTTGCATTAAGAAGGAGGTACTGTCTAGTAAACCATGTTTCTACAGTGTTAAAGATATTTTGAGTTAGTGAGATTAGTTTTATGGAAGAAGATGCTGAGCAAATAATGGTAGAGTCATCAGCGTATTGAATGCAAGTTGCTTGAGGGATTGCTGAGTGCAGATCATTTATGAAGAGGGAGAAGAGTAGTGGACCAAGAATAGAGCCCTGAGGGACACCAATGGAAATTGGCAATAATGAAGAGATGCGGTTATCCCAAAGAACAGCTTGTTGTCTGTTGCTCAGATATGAGCTGAACCATTTGATAGCTAAGTTATCAAATGAGAGGGATTCAAGGATATTAATTAGAGAAGAATGGTTGACCATGTCGAAATCTTTAGAGAGATCAATAAATAGAGCCGAAGAGAGAAGGTTATTGTTGCGGTTCCAGTTGATAGTATCCACAAAGGAGAGGGGGGCAGTGGTGGTGCTATGATGAGGTCTAAAGCCATGCTGGCAATTTGCTATTATGTTATGTAAAGAGGGATATTGTACAAGTTGCTGGTGAATGCATTTCTCCATCATTTTTGCTAAGGGGGAGAGGAGAGCAATAGGTCTAAAGTTAGAGAAGTCAAAAGAGTTACCACCTTTGTGTAGAGGGATAATATGAGAGATTTTCCAAATATCAGGAATGATTCCCTCTTGGATTGTCCTGTTTATTAGAATGGATATAGGGTAAGCAATTACTTTAGCTGCCTTTTGGAGATAAAGAGAAGGGATTTTGTCAGCAGAGGGGGTACATGGTTTCAGTTTGTGAATTAGTCTGTAGATAAAAGAGGTGGAGATAGGTTGAAGAGAGAAGTTAAAAGTAGAGTCTACTAGGTTAGTTGGAGGATAGAAGTTGTTGGTGTTCAGTTGTCTAGCAAGAGATAGAATAGTTTCGGAAAAGAAAGAGTTAAAAGCATTAGCAGTTAGGTAAGGGGTATCTGGGTCAGCATTAAGTGGGGAAGGGGTTTTGGTTGTTCCTGGGGAAAGGAGTCTATTTACAGATGACCAGAATTGTTTTGAATTATTAAAATGAGTATCTTGAAGTTCATAGTAGAATTTTCTCTTATCTGTGATAATTGCTTTTTTGGTCAAATTTCTGAGCTGGCACATCAATATATGTACAAGTATATGTATGTATACAAGTACAATATGTATAAGTAACATCCTGACACCTACAAGACAATTGCATTGGATGCTTATGCTAACCAGTGCTAGATGTGTGGCTTTCGTAATCCATTTGCTCAATGCAGAACCTACAATGGAGAATACTGGCATCTGTGCAGTGAGGAACACCTGGCTGAAGGCTCTGTAGTGCACAATAGCACTACCACCATATAACTCAGATCCAGACATGTGGGCCATAACACTGGTATGGACCACTCCAGATGGCGGTGTCCACATATTCATAAAGGCTATTCACATGTAAAAACCACTACTCCTACATAATTCATCACAGATGAGTCAGGTACAGGTGACAGTGGCAAAAGCTGCATTCTATGTTATATCCTCATATACATCCATCACCATGTCCTCAGACTACCAACACACATCCATACATGTGGTATGAAATAGTATTGTAGAACACCAAATAACCTTCGACTGGTGGACTGTACCTAGCCCTACATCAACTGTGCAAAGTACCCATGTACTGACGCAGTTGCATAATGTGTTATGTAATGCAATAATACCACTGTTTGTAACCAGGTCAGTTGTACACATACCAGGGTCCCTCGGATGTTGTCAGCATTAACGCAGTTGACTGTTGCTGTACACCAGTAAACAACACCCTCATGGTTGGACATGACCTAGATGTACCTGCCCTGGATATGTACATCCCACACTCATACAACATAAATGAAAATACCATAGCTGTTGTCCTTTGTGCATACAGGTGGCTACATTCATTACAAACATGCACATGGAAGATAGGTCCATGGCTGCTGAATGTTAACAGTACATAAGGTTTGATATCTATGTTGACAGAGGTAATATTCCCTCATTACTGGTCACCCATGATACCTATAATATCATACAACAGCCCATGTGTCATGTATGTCATTAGACATGTCCACCAAGTGCAATGCCTACAAACATACCCAAATAACAGGATAATAGGACCTACACACATAGCCTGTATTGACAGACTCATGGAAATACAGCTATGCTCTGTATGTTCCTGAGTAGTTACAGGTTATATGTCCATGACATGTACAGCAATGTGTGCCCACAGCTCCTACATATACCCCATGTCAACAATTGCAAGTCATGCATGCTGTGTGCTGTCTGGACATTAACCGTATTATCCACAATAGCCAGAACATTCTGAGGTGAGATGTTTACAACCCAGAGACCTCACAGATGCTTGAATAAGTGTAATGTCTAGCTCAAACAGAGCACATTGCTGGCACTCTTCCAGTAATCATGAGGTGCCTGTGGCAAATATGATCTGTGTGGCAAATATGATGTGCTCACTGTTGACTATTACAGTGCCCTGGCTTCACAGTGGAACTGTCAACTAACAATCTGTGGGATCATGGCATGGAATATTGCTGTGTTTGTCTCTTGCTGATGTGCTGTTGGCATAAATGTACACTTGGCTACTCAGTGAAGGTGGTTGTGTGTCCTACCAGTACATGAATACAACATCCATTATGGTGTAATGCTCAGCTAGGTTTCACACATGGTGTAGGGAAGGTGTGGAATGTATCATCTTGACCTGCTAGTCCACTTACTGATGGAGGCTGCATATGTGTACATATATTGATGTGTGTTTAGATTCCATGCATGTGCAGTGTCTGATATTTGAAGGTGACTGTTGTCTTAGTACATCATGCAGTTGCAATGTAGCCTCAACATTGCCAACTGTATATGGTGATGTGCTCAAAGTACAGTAAGCTGTACTTCAGGTATGGACAGATGTTTGGACATAACTACTAAGTGGTGTGGCTACTTTGCAGATGAATGATTACTGAGGACAGCTCACATGTATGTTACAACCATTCCTACAATAACCTGTGTAACTGCTAAGCTATGGTTTTGTTAATTGAAGGGGAAGAGACACAAAGTAGAATGCAGTAAGGGTGACACTGAAGGCAAACCTCTTGACACCTGGAACAGTAACACCTCCCCTGTGCATATATTGTGGATATATCAGCACAGTTGGCAAAGGAACAAGTTAGCATGCTTTGAACCACGTGCAATAGTGCTGTCACTCTGTAATACCAATCATGAGATAGGCAGGTTTTTGATTCACATTACTGGCACATGTGGGTGTGTGTGTGTCCATATATGTCACGTGTGCTGGAGAATACATCCCAGATATTTTTCACTGTACTGTGCACTGTAGAAGACATCTGTACAGAGTGAAGTGTAGAAAGCAAGACATATGCAGGTGTTTGAATCTCACACATGTCAAGTGTCTGTATGTGTATGATATAGGTGTATATCTTTGCGAATGCCACAGTGTGTGTGTGTGTGTGTGTGTGTGTGTGTGTGTTTGTGTGTGTGTGTGTATGGCTGTCCTGTCCTTGGAGTGAGGCTGTATTTTACCATAGTGAAATGATAAGACCCCTCCCCCATCCACTCAATGCAATATAGTATCCCTGTTTATGTCAACAATCTTAGAAGGACATTATAACTGCCTGTAAACATGTATGCCCTGGGGTGAGGCTTGTTGTTACATAGCCAAATGATGAACCCCCCTCCCCACATACACTTACTGCAATCTAGCATCCCTGTTGATGTCCTTGATCTTAGGCCATTCTGACTACCTGTACATGTGTAATCTCTGTGGCATGTCTTGTAATTGCGTAGAACTATAATGATGATTTGCACATAGGCAGGGGTTCTCATCCCAACACTGGCAACTGTGTGTGTGTATCAGAGTGTGTGTTACTGTGTCTGTGAATCCTGAGTGTGTGTATGTGTAAGCATCATGTCATGGGAGTGGGTATTACTGCTTCCCAATGAGAAGCCACCTTTTCTCAGAGAAAGCTAAGACATCAAGGTTAATTTTATCTCCTAAATTTCCCAGATTGGAAGAAGTTATAAACCAAGCAGATAGTGAAGGTAGTGAGAATTTACATACAGGAGATTCACAATTTTTATTAGATATTATTCATGAATGGGTCAATCAGAAGCAACAAAAGTTATGGGAAAAAGAGGTACCTGCAGGATGGAAAAAGAGAAGTCCTATTTATAAACTGCCTTCTTTCATTTATGAATTCACAAAGTGGGGAAAACCAAATCAAAATAAAAGAGATTTTGTTAAGAAAACATTTATTCCAGCTCTTTTACAACAGGTTTTCTTGTGCACATTAGAATAACACAAAACTATAGAAGTTTTGTCAAAAAGATGTTCACATTTACAGGAAAGCATACAAGAATCAGACAGACAGGTAAGAGAGACAGCAGACAAACTAAAAGCTTTATGTAAAGAAATTAAAGAAAGAGAACAACAATATAAAGTGACATTTATTCAAATAGAACAATTAGAAGAAGACATGAGGAAATGGAAAGGACAAATAGCTAATTAAGAAAAAGAAGTGGAATTTAGAGATCATTAAATAAAAAACATTAAAAACAGCTTTGCAAGAAGCTATTAGATTAGGAACACAGCTTGGACAAAAAGTTGATGGTGAGGGGGAAGAAGCTAGGAAACCTCTTTTAGAAGGAATAAAAGGAGTATGGCAAATAGCCTCTGTATGGGGATATTAGCTGCCAGAACCAGACTGGGATAAGTTAACAGAAATACCTCTCAAATCCAGCTCCCAAAGTCATACTGCCACAACATCTAGTTGTACTTTATCAGTGACTCCTACTGCTCCAATATGGGAACATAATACTGAAATAAAGTCAATGTGTCCAGTTGCACAAGCATTAGATAGTAGTGGATCTACTTACAGATCAACCCCTCAAGAATTACAGGCAGCACTAACATATTTGGGGGGAAATGGGACCCCTACAAAAAACCCTGGACTGAAAGAAGGGAAAACCTTGAGCAGGGACAGAGAATATTTGGATGGTCCAGAGAAGACCTATGTTCTCTAACTATTGCAATGATGCCAGTTGGGAAAAAAGTTATTAAAAAATCCAGGAAGGTAAGGCCAACTGGAACGACATTCAAGAATTTCTACAAGATATGTCACCTCATCCTAGGGTTGACTGGGGAAAAATAATGAAATAAAGTTAGGAGAGAGAGGAGATTTAGATGAATATATTCACAGAAAATGGGGTGTTTACAGATTGTATAGTGGACAAGAAAAGCCTGAAATGGATAACCCAGCATTTCTAGGAACAGTGTTAGAAGTATTACCAATTTGGTTGAAAAGGGCCTTCCTAGTAAGGGGGCAACCTTGTACATATGATGATTTATATAAAGCTTTGTTATCACTTTGGGAAATGAGGAAAGAATTAACAGATAAACCAAAAGAAGTTAAAACAGTATATGTTAATGAAGGGGAAGTAAATCAAACCTGTGATAAAACAAAATACAAGGTAACATGCCAGAATTGTAAGAAAGAAGGACATGTAGCCAAAGATTGCTGGTCACGAGGTGGGGGACGAGCTGGACAAAACCTAGTTATAACAGAAAACAGGAAGGAAAAAAAATAAATAGGGATGGAGTTCCTTAAGCTCTTCTGGAAAGATTGGAAAATCTTGAAAAGAAAATGGCAAATCCTTTCTTATCCAGTTAGGAATTTGGGGTCTCCATGACCACTCTAACAAACAGCTCTGATGGGAGGCCACATGCTCAAATTTGGGTAGGAGGCCACTTAGATACGTATTTAATAGATACAGGGGCTGCAGTTAGTATTACTACAAGAACATTCCCAGGAACAAAAACTATAAATTTGCAAGGATTGGGAGGAAAAATCTCTCAAGCTCAAGTAAGTCTCCCTGTAGAAACAAAGATAGGGGAAGACACCTACTAGCATGCATGGGTATCAGGTCCTCATCTACAAAACATCATTGGAAATGATATCTTAAAACAAAGAGGTTACATTATAGATTTGTGTAACAGAAAATTGATTAAGGGACCATTAATTTAAGTATTAGTCACCTCTGAAACATTATGCAAATACAGTGTCAAAGACCCAGGACAGTATAATTTAGTTGAGTTATTAAAAAAAAAACAAAGCAAGAGCTGGCTCAGCTAATTTATTGCTATCAGGATATTTTTGCTAAACATAGGAATGATTGTGGACAAGTCCCTGACTTTATTCTTAAAGTAAGAGGCAGCCTCAAGAAACCTATAAAACAATATCCAATAAAGAAAGAGGCAGAACAGGCAGTACTGAATACTGTGAAATCTTTAGAAGCTCAAGGGGTAGTGAGAAAAGTTAATTCACCAGCTAACAGTCCATACTGGCCCGTACAAAAGCCAATTGGAAGTTATCATCTTACTGTTTATTATAGAGAATGTAATAAGGTGATACCCCGTTATTTGCCAATAGTAGGAAGCATGGCTGATCTTATTGCTCAGGTTCAGGAAAAAATGAAACTTTTCTCCACATTAGATGTGAGTAATGGTTTCTGGAGTATTACTCTAGATAAAGACTCACAATGGAAATTTGTTTTTACTGTAGAAGGCCGACAGCATACTTGGACAAGAATGCCTCAGGGCTTTCATAATGCTCCAAGAGTTTTTCATCATGTAATGCAGAAAATACTAAAACCACTAGAATGTAGATCTTCTATTATTCAAAATGTGGATGACATACTTGTAGGAACAGAAACTGAAAAGCAGCACTTAAATGCATTAACAGAAATTTTCCAAGCAATAAGACGATCAGGATTAGAACTGAACCCTAAGAAGAGTCAGTTTATTAAAGATTATGTCACTTTCCTGGGTGTCATTGTAACAGAAGGACAAAGAAGCATTAGTAAAGACAAAAAGCAACTTATCAGACAGTTACCAATTCCAGTTACTGTCACAAGCTTAAGGCAAGCCCTATGAATCTTTGGATTCTCAAGAGAATGGATACCAGATTATAGAGGAAAAGTAAAACCCTTGACTAATATGCTTAAAGGAAACCAAAAAGGAGATGAACTTCTCAATTGGAATAATGAGTCACTAGCAGCTTTCTCTAAGGTCAAGGAAGAACACATTTCTGCACCTGCTTTGGGTGTCCCAGAAAGAGATAAAGAGTTCATCATACAGTTTGGACACAATGGTCCAACTATGATGGCCATAATGTTACAAAAAAGAGGATCTCAATATCAGGTTTGGGGTTATTATTCCCAAGCTATGAGTCCAGCTGAGAAAGGAATGAGAGAATGTGAGAAGTAAGCCATCATAGCAGAATGGTGTACTGAAGCAGCATGCCATATGATTCAGGGTTCTCTAATTGTGCAACAGACCAAACATACTCCAGTGAAATACATGTTAGAAGGAAATCCAAAGGGCATGAATAATGCACGACTTGGTAGAATCACTGCAAGCCTTGCAAGTCAAGAAGGAGGAATCAGAGTAGAAGTCCCTCGGATTAAGTTTTTACCAGAACTGTTTAATTACCAAGGGGAGTCTCATGAGTGTCTGGACTTAGAAAATGAAAAAGAGGAACACTTAAGGGTGGACACCCAAACTATAGAAGGAGCGTCAGAATTGTATACAGATGGATCCAAATTCTGGAGCTCTGAAAAAGGGTGTTTTGTGACAGGATGGGCAATATACAATACAGAGACCAAAGAACATAAGAAGGATAGTCTCCCAGGGGGATGCTCAGCACAAAGAGACAAACTAGAAGCAGTTAAACAAGCCTTGTTATTGCCCAGACCTGTAAATATTTATGCAGACAGTGAATATGTAGTCAGAGTCTTAACATCATCTCTTCCCATTTGGGCAAGGAGAGGATTGATTACAGCTGATGGTAAACCAATCAGTCACCAGGAAGTTTGACAGAAATTTGGAGTTTAATAAAAGATGACAATCCTTCTACAGTGAATATAAATAAGGTCAAAGCTCACATCAAAAATGAGGTACACAGTCAGGCTAATAAAATAGTAAATCAGCTAGCAAAATAATGGGCTCTTGACTCCAAAGAAACTTATCCAATACAAAATGTTCCTCAATACTGGGCATGGGAAATAAATGGCATAAAAGAAAAGCAAATAAGATAAATTGTACAACATATTTTCAATAAGTGTCAAATACAAATGGACTTACCTCTAAATCCTTTACCTTTACATTGTACAGCTAACTTTTGTAGAGCTCAGTGTACAGAGTATGAACATAGAGTGGAAAGTGAGGTAGATAAAATTACCCATATCCAGTGTGATGGGATCATCATACCACCTACTGTACATGGATTAAAAGTAACATGAACAGATGAAATTAAGCCATTACGGGGTCCTGAATTTGAACAAGGTGCTAGTATGACCTTAAATGCAAAAACAATCAAAGATAATCAGCAGTTAGGAAGCTTAGTCAAAATTCTAAGAGAACAGCCAGACATAATTAAGAAAAAGAAAATAGAAGAATTTGAAATAATACAAGGAAGTAAATGGCAATGGGTTAGATTTCCAGAACCTTGGTCAATACCAGGAGAATTCAAAAAAGGTCCATTACACAGGGTACAAACAATTGAGCCTGAAAAAGGAAAACTGTTGTTAACTTATTATCATAATTTCCTAGGTCATCCAGGAAGGGAAAGAATACAAAAAATTGTTAGTTCTAGATTTAAATGGGAAGGAATGACAGTAGACATCCAAAATCATTATATAGATGTGTTACATGTGCCATGCACAATGTGGGAAAGCGAAATAGGAGAAAACAATATAGACTCCGACAAGCATTGGGACCCTGGGAAAGGGTACAAATGGATTTTGTAGGACATCTTCCAACATCACCAGGAGGGTTTTGTTTCTTACTTACTTTGATAGATGAATATACTGGATGGGTGGACGCTCATCCAACAAAAAAAGAAGATGCAAACTCAGTAGTTAGAATAATAGGTGAAAGGATCACTCCAACATGGGGTGTACCCCGAGAAATACATAGTGATCAAGGGACTCACTACTGGAAAAGTGACTAAACATTCAAAGATGGCTGCCATGCTGTAAACACTGCTAAACTGCAGCTCTTCAATTAACCCAAGGAAAATCTCTGATCTGAGTGGATATCAGGAGGTTTAAACATCAAATTGATGATAAAAAGTTGCATTTATACTGACCTAATCTAAAATCAGTTAAAAAAGTGAGAAAAAAAAGTATTTATCCATCAGGATTACAAGTGATTACTTTGCTCTGAAGAGAGAAACAAACAAAGGACCGTGTGCTTTCTTTATTCTGCCTTTCTGCTTGGGGAAAGAAAAATCTTGCAACAAGGAAGAACTATGGAAACAACTACTACTAAGACAAAGTTGTCAGAACTACAGTCGCCAGTAAAGGATGGAACTGCAAAAACAAAGGATTACTAGACAGCAGGAACAACAGAAACCAGAAACTAGATCCAGGACTGATCAGCCACTAAACATGGAGGATATCAAGCACGCTTTACTACCTATACAGGAAGCTCTAAAGGACTTGACCTCACAAATACAAACATTTGGAGTTTTATGCAATCAATTGCTTCAGAGAATGGACAAAACTGAGACCAGAATTTCTGAAATAGAGGACAAAATTGACATGCTGGAGAAAAAATCAAAGGTATGTGATGTGGATGTACAAGCCATGCAAAATAAACTTATTGATTTAGAAGCAAGGTCTAGAAGAAATAATATTATTATAAGAGGAATCCCTGAAAACATCCAGTATGCAGAGCTAATACCAGTCATAACACAAATATTTGAAATACTGTTAAATGATGCTGATGGGGTGAAACAGATTGTAATAGAAAGGGCACACAGAGCGCTGAGAGAGGTACAAGCTTCTACTATGCCTAGACCTGTATATGTTAAGATATTGAACTTTCAAGATGTTAGCAAAATACTGTTTACTGCAAAAAAAAATGGTGGCTATGTTATGTGGAAAAATGTTAAAATATTTCTGGCTCAAGATTTACCATTACAAGTAAGGCAGGCTAGACAGTCTTTATCTGCTTACTGTAAATTTCTGATTGATAAACAAATTAAATTCCAGATGAAATACCCCAATATGCTTACATTTATGGTGGATGGCGCTAAATATTCTGTTTCCAATAAAAATCAGGCAAAATAAGTGTTTCTGAAAGTTTTAAAGTTCTACCTGCATCAGAGGGCTGAAAAGAACTTCAATTGAGACTGGCATGTTCCTGTAGTCAGATCCAGCATGTATTTTACCTCAAGGCTTTTCTAATCCTTTGTTTCTTCACTAAACTGTTCAGGCCTCTGAAAAAGCAATAAAACTGTTTGTTTATGCTAATCTGAGGGTCTGCTGTCTGGTTTCCAGACTTTTATGGCCTCAAGGTCTATTTCCATTGTGTGGTAAACAGGAAATGCCTGGATTTCAACTGAGAGTGTAGATTTGGATGTAATACTTCTTGTGGTCCTGCTGTGAAAGAGGTCCCTTGTCGTGAGTATTTCTGATGGTTTCCTGGCTTGAAAAGACAAAGAGAACTGAAAATAATATGATAATGTTATTTTTATAACTAAATAACATTACAGTATGTACTTAAAGCACATAATAACATGTACTTTTACTGTTTTTCTTCTTTTATAGGTGTGAACCAAAATAGTTTTTTACTATATGCAGTGAGTGGCAGGCACTGTGTAGGGTACAGATCTAAAATGTAGGATGTATTTTTTTTTTCTCCTCTCTTCTGTAAAAAGTTTATGTACATAATGATTGCAACAAAACAGATACTTAAGGTAGGATAAAATAAATACCCAATCTACTAAAACTTTCCTTTACACAGTAATAACCTTAGAAATGAGATTTGTTTAACTAATAGTTAAACCAAAGCTGTAGTTAAGTAGCGGTGTTTGGTAGGGAATGTGTAGTTTAGACTTTGATGTAGATATGCTAGAATATATAGGTTGTATGTTTAGGAAATGTTTTAAATGTTATTACCTGAAGTTTTTCAATGTGTTGGTGTGTTTAACCTTGTTTATATTTTCTCTTATACAAGACCTATATAAATCCTGGTCCAGGGGTAAAGTGGGTAAGCACTGGTTAGGGACGGGATGTAGGAAATGCTTCCAGATTAGATATAGTGTACAGTCAATACATGTCAATTTCATAATTCCCTCTTATATTGTTATTTGATACCAAGACCTGTGAATGTGGGAGTTGAACTCATGGAATGTTAAAGGGCTCCAGAACTTGAAGAAGAGAAAGCTGTTGCTACACATATTATTACAGGACAAAGCACTGTTTGTATTTCTACAGGAAACACATTTGATGAATGAACAATGGAATGATATTAGAAAAAGAACTGGATTAGAGAGCTAGTGACATCAGAAGGTAAGACAAACAGTGCGGAGTGGCTATAATTATCAAAACCCAATACAAAGATAGGATTTTAGACTCCAAAGTGGATCCAAATGGGCGATGGTGTTATGTGATTTTATCGGATAATGCATTTGATAAACCTATCCTACTTTTGAATATATATGCCCCATGCAATGATCAACACAGTTTCATAGCATCATTATATCCAATATTAACACAATATGATGGTTATTATTTTGTTGTGGGTGGGGACTGGAATACCTATCAAAATCCAAAGTTGGATAGGTCTTGTCCACAGAGAGCATTTAATAAGCAGGCCGGGATAGCATTAAATGATTTTAAGGAAGATTTTCAATTATATGACCCCTTTTCTTATTCACAAGATATTAATAATGCAAATAAATATACCTTCTATTCACCATGCCACAAAATGTGGGCTAGAATAGATTACTTTCTGATATCTAAAGCACTAACAAATTTAGAACCAGTGGTGGTTATACATACTCGTCATCTATCAGATCACTCAAAAATTTCGTTAAAATTTTCTAAAGATTTAAAAGACACAAGAAGGCATAGGGATTATAATTGGTCACTCAACCCAAATCTTTTAAGTAAAAAGAGATAGCAGATGGAATTATAAAATATTTGAAAGAATTTACAGATAGCTTGAAGCTCCAAAAACATACCCTGACATTGAATGGGCAACAGCTAAAGCTCAAATTAGAGGATTTCTTATACAAAAAGCCTCATATTATAAGAAAATTCATAATAGTGATATTCAAAACTAGAAATAAGAATAAAACAACTTGATAATGAGCTGATTCAGAATTTTAACGCTCAAACTGAGGAGGAAATGTTGAAGCTTCAAAGGGATCTCTTTTGCTTCATAATAATAAATTAACACTTCAAGAACATAGGTGTTTAGTGAAATATGCTAATAATGTTCAAATACCATCAAAAGCACTGGCAAGGATTATAAATCAATCAAAAACAACTGGATATATTTGGAAATTCAGTATAACGACACAATATATTCTAAAACTGAGGATATTGTTGATGTTTTTGGGAAAATCTATACTAAGGTGTATGAGGGGCAAACTGATAGGTCTCTACATAACCAGAATAAAAGTTTTCTGCAAAAATTAACTTTCCAGAATTAGAAGAGAGCCTGCAAAGTGACCTGATTAAACCTATTTCTAAAGAAGAAATAGTATATACAATTCAACATATGAAAGTACATAAGTCGCCAGGGCCTGATGGTATTACAGCTGAATTTTACAAAGAGTTTGCTGATAGTTTGGGAAAAGAATTGTCTCATGTATTTAATTATATAACTAAAAATAAAATTAGTGACCCCCACCTCAATGCGTCAAAAACAATTTTCATACATAAAACCAATTCGTATCCCTTAACCCAGATAATTACAGACCAATAGCACTAATGAATGTGGATATGAAAATTTTAACATCAATTATAGCATCGAGACTAAAGAAGGTTTTGATATATCTAATTTCTAAGGAACAAGCTGGATTTATGGCAACTAGACAAACCAGCGATAACACACTTACACTGCATAATATGATGACGTATGCTAAAAAACAACTTTAATATCTATGCTCTTATAATAGATGCCCAGAAAGCATTTGATAGAGTAGACATAAATTTTTTGTTTGATGTGTTACCCTATTTTAACTTGCCCCAAGAATTCATTCAGATGCTACAAATATTATATAGTAATCCATACACTACGCTATACATCAATAGGACTTATTCTAACAGAATACAGATTAAAAATGGTACTCGTCAGGGTTGTCCCATGTCCCCTTATTGTTTAACCTATATCTAGAACCCTATTTTTATATATCAAGCAAAATTTGTATCATAATGCACCAATAATTTATAGGAATAAAATATTAATGTCAGCATTAGCGATGATCTTATTATTTATTGTACAACCCCAATTTCAGACAGTGAAAAGATATTAAAGCTCATAAACGAATTTTCAGTAGTTTCTAATTATAAAATTAACTTACAGAAAACGAATATCTTCCCATTAAGAACCCCAAAGCCTTTTCACTAATGGCCCTGATGTGGAAGTTAACTTGTAAAGACAAGATTAAATATTTGCGTGTCAACTTGTCTACGTATAATAAGGTCTTTTATAACAATAATGTTAAGCAGTATGGGAACACATAATAGCTGATTGTGACAGATGGAAGAATTTAAAACTACCGGTATTAGCAAAAGTATCAATAGTGAAAATGAATATACTACCACGAATGTTATACATATTTAGGTCTGCCCAATTATCAATTTCAAAAACAGTTTTAAACAAATGCATAAAGATCTAGCTAAATTTATCTGGAACCCAAAAGAACTAGAATATCTTATGAGAAATTAATGACCCCTAAAACAAGAGGGGACTTGAGCTACCAAACTTTGAAGCATATTATTTGATTGTAAACGCTAATAAAATTTTAAGAATTGCTAATTATGATGTAACGAATACAACATGGATACCAACTTGGGTGGTCTTGAATCATAAGCATATTTTGGATAGGAAAATAAATCCTAAAGCATTGCCCTTTATGGACAAAATTAGTCTGATAAAATATGGGGTCATGGACCACATAATAACCTGTGTCTCATCTTTGCAAACTTTATTTCAGTCCGTAGATTTATTGCAATATATGATGGTTCTTCAACCTTTCCACAGGAATCCTAATTTTAAACTAAATAATCAGCTGATCGATCTCAGCAAATTTCCATTAATACTTAATCTGACTCTATTTGATGTATTTAATAAACTTGACTTATCGGCTTTACAAATTAGACAGGAAATGAATCTACCTAGAAGTTACATTGTTATAATGAGACAAGTTAAAGAACTTGCCTTGAGCTACTTTAGGAACTTTAAACCTGCAGCCGGATTTGTGGATAAGTGCTCTGAATTGAGGCAAGCTATCCAACAAGACACTAAATTTATAGCAACTGCATATAAATTAATTAAGGATTTGAAATTTCAGGACAAAATTTTGCTTTCAGAGTATTGGGTAAAAAAGTAACAGTAACAGACAATCAGATATTAAAAGCAATTGATATAACTAGGAAATCAGTTTCTTTTCAAAAACTGATGTACACGCAATTGATGATTTGGAACAATGCATATTACACACATCTTAGATTACATAAATTTAACCCTAGGAATTCTCCAATTTGTCCATACTGTGCAGATCAAACAGCGGATCTTCTTCATATGTTCTGGAGTTGTAAATGTATATAAACTTTGGAACTCTCTTAAAGTACAACTGCAAAAGATGGGTTATCAAAGTTCTACACTGTCATGGGAATTTATGATTCTACACATTCCTCCAAGAGAGCTTTCCAGATCGCAAACTATTATTTGTATGAATATTTTTTGCTGATGAAACTCTATATAGCCACAAATTGGCTAGAACCACATAAGACATCATGGAATAATTTTAAGCTTGTGGCTATAAAGCATATACTAGCACATAAATTATTTCTGAAACAAACTAACAAAAATATTAATAACCCGAAAATATGGGAAAAGGTCTTCAATATTATATTAGCATGATACTGATTTTAGGAATATATTAAATATAGGAAGCATTTCATGTAGATATTGTATAAATGGTTTGTAGTAGTTATAGTGTATTATGTGTGTGATGTTTATTGTATTTTTGTAATGTTTTTGGAAAATATATTTCAATAAAAATTTATTATGGAAAAAAAAAAAAAAAAAAAGGAAAAGTGACTAAACAAATGTGTAAAACTTGGGGGATCAAGCAAAGGGTTCATACTCCTTACCATCCTCTTAGTTCTGGAAAAGTCGAAAGAGCTAATAGAACTCTGAAGGAAGGATTAAAGAAAATGATTTCTGAGTACGGGAATCATTGGGTAAAACATTTACCCAACATTTTGATTAAGATGTAAAATTCTCCTCAGGGATGTGGGTTAACTACAGCTGAACTAATGACAGGTCGACCTATGAATTTACAAGCAGGAGAAATCCCTTATGGGATACCATTAGAAAAAACAAAATTGTGGGACCAGCTCCAAGACCAAATCAGTTGGGCAAAAGGGAGAGTCTGGGAAGCTGGACAAGCCCATAATCTAGAACTGAGTAAACAAAATGAGATTTGGGAATCAAGGGAGGTACAATTGGAACAAGGAGATCTTGTAATGGTCCGTCAGTTTGGAAACACAAGTAAATGGGATTCAAAATGGACAGGACCCTACATTGTTACCAAGTTGGGGTTAGTGGCTGTACAAATCCAACCATATAAAAATCAGCCACCAAAAAGTGGTTGGATTCATAAAGATCATGTTAAAAGATTAAAATGGAGGGGAGAAAATTGAATAACTTATGAATGTAATAACTGATATAAAGGGATATAATATCAGATACAACTAATAAGAACATGATTCTTTTCTTTTCCAGAAAATATCAAATCATGAAAACCCTGATGTTAATCGTGATCCTGGCAAGTTTTTACTCAGCCACACAAGGAAAGATAAATTTCAATACCTTTACCAAATCTCTGCAAATGTACTCTGAAACCTTGAAAGCTAAACAATGTTGGATCTGTGCTGAGATACCACAAGATGCAACAGTGGAATTCCATTACAACCTACTCCATTTACCCTTCTGGAAATGTTGACCCTCACTAATCAAGACTGGGTTCCAAGAAATAACTCTTTCCCAAAGACACATCCTTTTTTGAGGCTTGTCCGTACAAATGTGACTGCTGATGTTTGCTTACAAGGAGAAGGAACAAGTAATCACCCATTTCTTGAGAAAAGTCCTTGTCATATTATTTTTGCTACCCAAAATGCCAGTGAACAATGTTTTGAGCATTTTAGTAATGAAACTTGCTGGACATTTAAAAAAGCTAGAACTAAACATTGGGTTACAACATAAATGGTTCCAATTAGAACAGGCATAAATTACATATGTGGTAATAAAGCCTACAAATGGCTTCCTGAGAACTAGACTGGATTGTGTTATTTGGGACATGCAATTCCATCCATTAGACATATTACAACATTACCTGATACTAATATTTGAAATGATAGATTAAAAAGACATATTAACATAGAAAAATGGATGTAGGAGATGATGTCCTTGCAGGAGCAGCAATTTTTCCATTCTATGGAGCAGGGAAAGCTATTTGGGAAATTAGAAAATTGGCAGGATTATTGGTGGAATTAAGTAATGCTACATTTGAAGCAATAGAGGAAGTTACTTTAGAAATGACTGCCATGAGAACTATGGTCTTACCAAACCGCATGGCATCAGACTTTGTTCTAGCTAGTAAAGGAGGTTTCTTGTGCATTGATAGGAGAGGAATGTTGTACTTATATTCCTGATAATGAACCTGAAATCAGGAGTCACCTCAAGCTAATTGAGGAAGTTGCTCAAAAAGCACATATAGAAAAAGAAACATGGTTCTCTTGGCTGAATGGTTCTATCAGTAGCTGGGGAGGAAAAATAATGCAGCTTATACTGGCCATAGTTGGCATTTTAGGATGTATAAGCCTAGTAATTGTTGTTATCAAGTGTGGAATCAAATGTGTAAGATGGCAAGCAGTACAGGTTTGGACAGTGGACCAAATGCATCAGGTACAAGACATTGTATGATTTATGAAGTATTCTCAACCAATGAAGCTTGATAATATGCACTAAACAAAATCAACAAACATGGGCTCTCATGTCTGTTCAGGGGGAACTGTTATAGTATTGGGATCTCAAGCAATGTTGGGACACCAGCTTACAGAAATCTTCTCTGAGCAGCACATGTGAACAATCTTTTATGTGAATGCCAGTGACATAAAAAGCTGCATGGAATGCCTGGCTAAGAGAGCATCAACCAAGATAAGATAGTGCTTATGAATAATTTCTCTCTTTATCAAGGCATAATTATTATTATAAATAAATAGTTATACTGAAAATAATTCCCCTAATAATCAAATGTCAGACAACAGATGTAAACTAGTTATAAGACTTTGCAGTGATTTTTAGAATTGTTAGCTCAGCCATTGACACAGGCAAAAATAGAGTGGAAAGGTCACAACAGCCTGAAACAAGGGTCATACACTGACACACACTGATGTATTATAACAGCAGGAATGGCTCTTCTATTAGAAGTTGTATAAAACATGTATTTATCAGTGCTTTTCTATTTCTATCAAACATTCCTAAACTATATGTGAAAAGAATGCAAATAATGTAAAATACATGATTTGTAAAATGTACATATATATATATATATATATATATATATATATATATATATATATATATATATATATATATATATGCCATTAATATCAAAGAATCAGGAAATGTATATTGTTATATTTCACACATTATCCATCGAATAAATGACAGGAGCAAATGTTGTGCCTTGCATATACATGCTGTAAAACTGCAGACTTCATATTAAGTTTTTATTAAGTTTTTGTATTGTACTACTTTGTGAGTTGCAAACTTTCATTAGTTCTGAATTATTCAACAACAGTAATAATGTAAATATGAACTGCAACTGTAACAATAATAAATAGCATTTCTCATTAGAAATGTTGTGATAGACAATTAAGCAGTAAGAACATATGATGATAAAGCAAGCTGAAGAAAGGAATGCTGACTCTGTACTTGTCACTAAAAAAGGGAAGAAACCTGTTATAGTAGTAACTTTTAAAATAGTCTGCAATTTTAAATAGATGTATAACCTTATTTGGACACAATGTATGTCTAAAGAGGCAGGGCTGTATCGTTCAAGATTGTATAAAAACCCTGTTCTCATCTGTAATCTTTGTCAGTCACTAAACCAAACCAGATACAAGATGAAATAAACTGGACTGACCCTGGGATGCCTTGCTTTGCTAATTATTTATTCTTATTTTTATTCTAACTGCATGTATTTTTTCCCTGATAGGTGCAGTGCTTGTAGATACGTTTACAATACCCCACATGTTAACAGACCATCGCTGACCTTTGTACATCTGTCACTGATGCTTTGTGTTGGCCACTGCCTCTATGTGTGAAGAGGACATGAGCAGAAGGGTATGTTGAGTGAATACTATGTTTGCCTGAGCCCTAGCTTACATATCTCCCCCAAAGCAGTGCATGTCTGTTCACCATTATTCTGCTTACCCCTGAGTGAGTCTACAGACAATGTGCATGTGGCTGTACACACATGTTTGACATGGCTGTCCCTACTTTGCAATGTTGCGACAGACCAGCAAAGGTTAACAGTACACCAGCCTGATGTGTGGCATATGACCTTGCCAATCACTTGTAGTATGACATGTCTTCTGCAGACATGTTAAATGGCATGCATACATGTTTAACACAATGGTGCCCTTTCAAATATACAGTGAGGTAATGGTGTCTCAATGCAGGGACATGCTATACTAACAAGGACCTTCAGCTGACACAATGTTGTCAGTCTGCCCTACAGATATACAGTGGCATACTGCACATTGAGCTGATGTGCATAGCCATTGCAGGGCATCATGTGGCTTCACTATTGCTATACAGTGTGAGTTATAGACACAGTTCATAGCCATGACTGTATTCAGATACAATACCTATCTAATGTGGAATGTGACCCATGTCACTGAGGTGTATACACACTAAACCCTAATATGGAATGTGTGACACAGGTCACTGAAGGGTACATAGATGACACTCCTGCACATCTGCAACCATATTGCTAATGCCTGGCAACTATGCCCAGACATGGCTAACTTAGCAGTACTCCATGTCCCACATGCCATCTGTGTACCTTACACACATGAGGAGCAAGCATGACACTGATGTCTGACACCAGCAAGGTCAATGTGCTGTATCTGTGGCCTGATATGGTTGTATGTGTATGTTGTGCAACACATGTATATATTTGGATACTGTATAGGTGAATGCTTTCATGTCGTGACACACTCATGATGTTCAAGACATGTTATATGGTGGTTTGATGTCATACCTACACAAGCTGTGCACAGGCCTGTATGATGTTTAGTGTTTCACATCTGCAATATCACCATTGCACAAAGGCCATAGTTGCATTATGTCGAGGCAATGTACAACAGGGTGTATACACTTGTACATCACTTCTACTGTGTGTGTTGCTTCATGTCTCTGCCATCCTCCATGGCCATGTGTAAACATGTTTTGTCCAATGGTTGTGATGGGCATCTATTTCACATGTCAGTGTTGCCCCATATGACATACACCCATAGATGCCATATGCTCCACTGAGGACAGGGCTATGTAGACAAAGGGTGGTGTATTTGGGATGTGAGATATGTTTTGCAGGATAGTTAAGCAGTGTTGCAGTCAGCCCACTAAATGTCATGGACATGTCAGATAGCACATGGCATTGTGTGACATTCATAGCAAGGGTATAATCCACAAGGGTGAATCCTGTGGGCTGGTCATACTCCAGCTCCAATTCATTTAGAGTGTGTGCACACATATGCTCTCTGTATAGTACTGTTTGCATTCCCCACATGTCCCTACAGTGAACCACACCTCCGCCATTGTATTCACAGCTATCCACACATATGGCAATGACAGTTTGTAAGGTTTAGTGTAGGTGTTTTATATAGTCTTCAGTTATTCCACATGGGGTAACCACTGTGATGCATTGCAGGTCTGACCTGTATATATTAACAGGGCCACCATACACTATGTGTACGTGTGTCAAATGGTCACATGGCAGATAGCATGCAATTAGTATGATCTGTGCATTATCAAGCCTGATAAATTATAACACTCTCACCTGCAACAGGCTGCTGTCACTACAAAACATCAGCGGCCCCTAAATAAGAGTGTCACAGCAGTAAAATCATTATCCACACCTGTGTGATAGCTACATGGTGCAATGTGCATGTTAGCACATAAGCCAGTACAATAGACTATACTATGGAGTATGCACATCTGTGCATACATTGAGTAGCAAACTATAGTATGTGACATGTGTGCATACATGCCTTGCATATGATGTTACATTGCATATTGTACAGTAACACTGTAATTATATGAAATATAGTTGTGTTATATATGCAGTAGTGACTTACCAGGCAACTCCAGGCTCAGTGGTTGTGAAACACCCACCTCCACAATACCAGCTAAAGCTTGTGGATGGAGTTCTGCAGGTGTCCCCAGGTAGGCCAGTAGCTTCTCGGTATGTGTGAGTGGGGACTGGGTGAGTGGCCCCCCTCCTGTTGCACCTTGTTCCTTGGTGATTGTATTTGCACTCTGTTTCACCCATCTGATGATGTTGGTGCAGTGTCGGTGCACCTGCTGATAGGTGTGATTGTCGCTGCCAACATCATTTACCCTCCTGCACAGTTCCTCCCACTAGGCATCCAGCTGCTGTGCATCATGTGGCACATGGCTGAAGAGTGTTACATGGTTGTCGAGGAGGTATGGAATGAGGACCTCATCCTCCAAGTGGGTGTATGGTGGCAGCCTGGCACGCGGCATACCTGGAAGACATAATGTTGGAGACAGGCCACAGTAACTCACAGAGAAGTACAGAAGTACAGCTGCACATACGTGTGCATCACATTTATTAAGATTACAAATATGTCTTTGCAAATCTACATGACACTAACACCACTGACATGTTTAACTCACACACATCTGATGTTATCACCATATATGTGTGTGTGTGAAGTGATGACATTGCTCATACTCCATGTGGATGTTGTCTTGATGTGGGCATATCTGTTTGCCTCGACTGGTGTCTTTACCTATCAGCACATGCCTGGATGTGTTCACATTAATGCAATAGACCTTAATGCTGTGTATATGTCACAGAAATAGTCATACACAGCCTTAAGGGGCATGACCTGTGACCCTGCAGACTTGCTCATGGAACGTTTTACATGTATGTGTTTTGCCATATACATCTACACTGCACTGTACAGCAGTTTAGCATCGTGCCAAGTATTACCTGTGCTGCTCATGTGAAACACATGGGACAATGACTAGCTTGATGGTATTTGCAGGGTTGGATATCAACTATAGCATGTATGGTCATAGTGAACTAGTAGGCTATATGCCCTGGGCCATTTATGCGCCTAGGCTGAAAGGTTACCTAGTTGTAGGCAACAGACAGTTAAGTTTCAGTGGCCAGTTCAAGCAGTGCCACAGAATTTATGCACCAGGTTACTGATATATTTGCCATGCGGTCATCACACCATGTCTCAAAGAGGGGCAATGTGCAGCTTTGCTGGACAGGGATGCATAGTATGGCAGGAGTATGTAAAGTGTATGGGACAGGGATCTATCAGGCATGTTGCGATCCTTGTACTAGAAAGGTGGATGTCCATGAACATGTGTTTATTTGAAATTAGGATGTGTTAAGTGTTGCATGTCCAACATCTCTGTGTTGGACATGGCTTTATTCAGGGTAGGCATCATGCTACATAGTGGAGCTAGGGATTGGGAAGGCCAGTGTAGGCCATCTGAACATGGCCAATAACCCTTAAAGAAAATATGTGATCTATTATGGGTCACTTGAGTGTTGAGTATGGCTGAACAATGATCTCTATATTCACGGATGGCACCTTTTCATGATTAGGGGTGCCACTTACGACTACCTGACTGGTGTGGTGAAGTAACTATCAAAGGAAAGACTACTGTCCAGCTGCATCCCATATACACACACAGTTTCCATTATGTTGACCGCTGCCTAGGTGGTAGTTCATGGGTACAGGGTTTGTAACATAGGGGATAACAATGCAATACTTAGCTGCCAGATGGTGGCCATACGTCACACACCACACATCTGACCCACAAAGGCCCTTCTGTATGTTTCCCGCAGCACTCATTGAGTCAACTATTGCTCCTAGTTTATAATCATTTGCAAACTCAATAGGCAGATACCTTCTGTGTTAGTCTGTGTGGTATAGATAACAATGAGGGGGAGCACCAGGAATTAACCCTGTATTACTGCAGCTGGCACTGGTTTGATGTGTGTGCATTAGTCAGATACCTTCTGTAGTGTTGGTTCTGCCAGCAGTCCAGTTGCCAACCACTCCTGTGACATAGGACTATACACCTAGCTTACTGAGTGTAGTTGGAACACAGTATGGGTGATGGTGTCCTAAGACCTAGCAAGGTCATGATATACTGTGTGAATCAACCGTACTGTAATCTACATCTGTACTGACTACATCAAATAAGTTGATCAAGGTTCATGGTCTTACAGACCAGACTCAGCAGGGTAGTAGTGCATTATTTCCCATTATCAGTGGTGTCTACCCCTTTGTGGGGTGTGATAACTGTTGCTGTGCACCATTCAGTGTGTACACAGCCTGACATGAAGCTATGATTGAACATGATGTGTATGTGGAGAGCAAATTGTTCTGAAATTTGTGTAGGATACACTCTGGGATGTTGACAGGTCCAATGCAAGCTGTATGTATGGCTTTAGAGAGTGCAGCTTGTACGTGCATAGTTGTTATTACAGGGGCTCTGTAGTGTACATGGATATATAAATATGTGTACCTGTTGGGGAGGAAGTGAGAGTGGGTTTAGGATATCCAAGACCCTATCTGGATGAACAGGTGCTATTTCTTTAGGTGCAGTACTTCTCATGCCATAGTGCTGTGAAGCACGGCAGGTCTTGTTATTGCCATTACGATTCATGACACAGCTATAGAATGCTCTGCGGTTGGCCTCATAATATGTGGCTGATTAGTTTCACAGTAGCTTTGTGAGTTTTATATGGTGTATCTGCATCTTATGGAGGCTGACCAGGGATTACCTCCACTCATGTGTGTTCACTCTTGCAACAGTCACTACCTTATGTGGCACAGTTTAAGGCAGGGTACCACCAGTTTGTCTTCCTGTTTGTGTTTGGTTGAATCTTGGCTCTGTTTCAAAGTCACAATCACTGCACTTATGTGAGTGATTAAAGTGCATTTGTGTAGGATTCAGCATTTGCACATGTATTGTCCATCTGCATGGCTGCCATGACAGTCACCACTTCACTCTTAAGAAGCATAACATTGGCTTTGGAGACTGGCAATGTGTAGCATACTGTTAGTCCTGTTTGTGTTACTATGGTGATCCAGGTCATTGGGATTGATGAAATCCAATTTGCATTGAGCACAGGTATTGGTACATGAGTCTTTCCAGTTCATATGGGATAGTTGAGAGTAGCCATTATTATGGTTTTCTGTCTCAAACCTAATATTGCCCATTAGAGCACAATATGACAGTTGGGAATTATGAGGCATGGTGGGTGATCTGTCACAAGGTGCAATTTGGATTCCCCTTTGGCACAAAGGTAGATGCTCAGCATACTGCATCTGACATTATGTAAGTGCAACTAGGGTGGGGGTGTACATATCCTTCAGGAATATGGACACATCTGTGGCCTGTGTGTTCCAATAAAGGATAATGGTATGTGTTATAACATGGTCATGCAGGGGTGCTCTCCAGAGCATTGAGCCATATCTCAGTCACTGCACAGATATGCTCTCCATGTTAAGGATTGATGTAAGTGAGTCCTTATTAAGTTTCTGAAATGTATCATTGAGTAGCAAGACCCACAGTTTGTTGCTTGGCTGTCCCTGTTACAGCAGTGGACTTTCACTGGAACTTTGCATGTTGAAGGCATTATAGGAGAAGCATGAGCCCTAGCCAGTATCCAGATTCCCAGGGGTGACAGGTGCAGGAACTGTCTGGCAAAGCATCATGGTCTGTCAACCATGTTATCCCAGGCAGAGAGATACTGGATACCCTTTGAATTATACCAGCACATTAGATAATTGCGGAATGCAATCCTTTTTTCCCTGTACTGCAGTATCATTCTGGCCAATGGCAGAATGCTACCCAGACCATGGGACATACCTGCAAGGGCTACAAGACCTGACAGTTCCTACATGTGTATTTCCATGCAGTCCAGGCTACTGCAGCACAGGTCCTGCACAACAACATGGAATATGCCACAGCCATGTGTATAGTTCAAAAGGTGGTCTGAGTGTATGGGTATGTGGCTAATCATAGCAGACAGGCAGCTGACAGCATGTTTGCCCTCGTATAGCTTGGTGTGCAACATAGTGCTGGAGTTTGCATTCACAAATGAGTACTGTTGGGCATGTTTCTGGCCACGTGTTCTGAGGTGTGGCACAATTATGCAAACTATGTCATACAGTTATTGTATGACTATGTCATACAGTTATTGTATTTTGTTGTCTGTCTATTCTAGCTTGGGAGGGCTCCTGCTTAGCCAGATGCCTAGAAGCCTCTGTGAATGTGTGTGATTTCTGGTGGTATGTGTGGGTGTCCTTACTTTGTTCTGGTAAGGGTATGTGTTGGTTGTGGTGATGAGATGTATGTGTTAACCTACACCTCATGACTGTCCAGTCCAGTCATGGCTGTAGACTGGACTGCCTGTTAGCTTACCCCTGTAGCTGCATCCCAGACAATGTGTGAGGTGTGGTGTTAGGTGATTTTGGCAGTGTACATGGCATAGAGATTACATTGCCCCAGGATGGCCACATACACAACGCTGACATTAGTAAACACCAGTAGCTGACTAGTGGACATGCCTGTATGAGCATTCAGTACTACAAGTACCAAGCACTGTATTTAGTTTACTTGTTGCTTATGAAGATGTTTTAGACAGTGCTGCTCACAAGTAAATATCTGTGTTATGAACGTGGCAACACTGGCTATTACAGAAACATAGTAGTTACCTTTAGCAGCAATCCTCCTCTGAGGAGCACATCACATACTGTTAGTTTATTACAGATGATGCAAGTGTCAACAGGTCTGTATCTTTTTCTGGGTATATACTCACATATCCACCAGAACCATGAGCTCTGTTGGGCACAGACACCCACTCCCTAAACAGAGTCAAGTAGCAATAGACTATGCTTCCTCTATCAACATGATAAGGATTTAATCAGATAGTGTAAGACATCACCTATGAAGCAGCTATTACACATGGGCAGCAGTCTCCTACATCTTACACTCCTACTGCAGATGTTACACTGGAGTTAAAGATGATATGCAACCTGTTTCATTACCAGTGCCGTGCACAACATTACATACAGTATTTGCAAGAGGCTGTTAGGCTGGCAATGAGAAGTTAGGCTACACAAACCTGAAAGTTCAACCAGTGTGTCTCTACTCTCAGTATCCACTCTATGTAGGTGTATACATAGCCATTTGGGCCAGCTCTGTAACAAGGGTCACTACATATTTGCATAACATGTACACATGCACAGCTGTTATTACTTGCAAGCAATACTAGTGAGGTGGATATTACATGTGTTATGTGCATGGATAGTTACCTGGCTCTTCCAATTTTCTTTGCTATCATGCTGCTTAACTGTCAGATGAATACAAGTCATATGTATCCTGTTACTGAGTATTGTAATTGTCAATAGACATAACTAATGTTTGCATAGCATAACAGAAATGATATGTAAAATGGAACACAGATCTGCCTAAAATACTGTACATTAAACAGTTATTGGCACAATATCCCACAATGCAAATCATATTTGCATAGCAAGCTGACCTTTGACATGTTCATCTCACTAATACACCCATACATATGTCTACTGTTACAATATATCAGCATATACTATCCCCTGTTATAGCACATACTTGTTGGACCAACCCTGACACTGACAGTGGCTGGAAAAGAATTGGTGTATTCCAAGCTCATATATATCATCCCTTGTGGTGTATTTGGAGTTTGCCTTGTGACCTACAGCAGTACACACATAGAATACTACAAGTATTACTACTGCTCAACAATAAATCACTACAGGATAGCTATTTCTACTATATGCATTGATTACACTCTAATTATTACAGAACAGGTACTACATACACAGACATACTAAATGTTAGACATACCTTCTTAATAATTGGAGGTGTTATTGACTGGTATATTAATCGTTTTTGGTTTTTATTTCACTCTTCTGTTGGGTATTTTGTACTGTTCTGCAGATAGATACAGATGGTATGAATGTGTGACAAGGCATCCTTTTATAGTTAGAGATCAGTAACATGTGCTATCCTGATCACCAATTGGTGTTCCAAAGCAGTTAATTACATGCACATCAGCTGTGCAGCTACTCCCTTTGCCAATACCATGGCAACGGTGGAGTATAATTGAGTACTCCACTTGGGCGTTGTCCCTTTGCCGTACTTGTGAGGAAGACAGCCTGGAAGTGTTGTTTGAAATCTATTGCAACAGCTGTATGGAGACAAACACAAATATAATGTGTGTAATGCCTAGAAGATTCAGTCTAAATGTGAGTACTGCTGTTATATTTCTGTACATTGCTACTTGTACAGGGTTTGTCTGTACCTGATACTTCTGCATATGTTTCAGTCTGGCTAGGAT
Organism: Protopterus annectens; assembly: GCF_019279795.1. Classification (NCBI taxonomy): domain Eukaryota; kingdom Metazoa; phylum Chordata; order Ceratodontiformes; family Protopteridae; genus Protopterus; species Protopterus annectens. Next base: position 858,234,657 of record NC_056729.1, on the reverse strand, counting down.
GTTTGACCAGCTCAAGGCTGTATGGCTATGCATATAATGTTAGGGGGTTTACAGTGTGCTCACCAGACATTTTTAGCTTGGCGTAAATGTGTATCATACTGTGCTGATAATCAGTAATTGGTAACACTTCCTGGTGTAATTACTTTTCAAACCTCTGAAACAGGATTAGTTCAAACAAGCCCTGTAACATCAACAGCTGTTCCATTGTATAACAGCAACTATTTCACACAGGGCCATGTTATTGTGTCTCTGTTCAGGTATGTTAAGGTTTCAGCAGATGTCGTACAGTGGGTGAATAATTGGTTATGGTATGACAGTATGTATTGTTGTAATTAGTTTGGGTGTGGGGGAGATGGTGGGTGTACATAGCAGATGCAGGTGTGTAGGAACTGTTTTTATACATATTCTATATCTGTGTGTGGGTTCTTTTCCAATGTGAACACCTATCCCTTACTGGACTGATACTATGGTAATTGCAGGCTGATTCATTAAGGCACTGTTAACTTCCTGTATAGCATGCAGGTATTGTTAGTCCTTGAATCCTTTTGGTAATACATCTGAATGTAATAAAGTTTTGCTAAATGAAAGATGTCTGTGTATTTCTGTCATGGATATTTGCAGTCATTGTAGTTGTGTTGGTGACTAACCCTATTTAGCTCATGTCCATAGAACATATTTGTAATAGTGTATTGGCATATGCTCTTCATTTGTTATGTTCATATTGTTTGGAGGTGGCAGAAAGTGTGATTGCTATGGTCCATGTTATACTCAGATTTGAACACTTCAGATGCTGTATACACACACGTATGTATATATGTATGTATGTATATATATATATATATATATATATATATATATATATATATATATATATATATATATATATAGCTATATAATATATATTATTGCATACGTTTATATGTACCTCCATAGATGTGTACATGTTTTTAACCTATCTATATATCTACATATATATGTATATCTCTATATATCGACATGTATCTATGTATTTCTCCTCTCTCTCTCTCTCTCTCTCGCTATATATATATATATATATATATATATATATATATATATATATATATATATATATATATATATATATATATATGTAGCATACACCTTTCATTGGGTACATGGTGGTTTGTCCTATTTCCACACAATCCTCCCTTTTGTGTTTTAACCTGTCTAAATACACAGCTAGCATAGTTACATCTCAGGTAGCTTAGTGGTAGGTTTCTCTGAGGATGGTGTACATGGTTGTGGTTTCTAATCCTGGAAGTGGTTATTATTTTACCTCTCAGAACAGGCACTGGTAAGGAAAGTGTGATTAACACACATTTAAGCAGTTGTAAGCAGGTTTGCCCATGGTCTGCGTGATGTTAAGCAAAGGTTAAACCTGTAAAATGCTTATCCATTTAACCGTGTTTAAGCACCCCTTACGGTCACGCAAACCCACACAAAACTGCTTACAACTGCTTAAAAGTGCTTTAATCAACCTGCATCTGACAGCCCTTATACTGGCCCTCAAAATAAATTAACAGCCCTTGAACCCAGGAACAGGAACACCACAGTCACTGACTTTACCACTAAGGCATCTGAAATATGTACAAATGTTATGGTGCTTAGAATATACATTTTACTATGGGCATTCCTCACTACTGAAAACAAATGTGACAGTCAGTTGGTGTACATATGTATGATACATGTTAATGCTCATATGTTTGTGGAGTTAAGTGTTGCAATGTGACCTGACAGGGTGTATTATGGATGAGAATGGTTCTTGTTTTGTTTCTTTTTGATATTGTCCCCATACTCCATGTATACCCCTCCAGTTCACTTATTGAACATCCAATCCAGACTCTTCTTGATGCATAATTTTATTACCCATCATTCCTCCCACCACTCCAATCTCCACATGCACTACAACCATCACTTCTGTGGTGAATTAAGTTAATATGAATAGTTATAATAACAGAGCTTCATGTGTTTTGGATTGCTTCTGTGTCACAAAGTGTGTTCATAGATGTTTATATATATGGCTATAGATGTAACTGTATATATATATTAGTATTTTCCAACAGCTCTGGGTAACAGTTATACATATGTAGACTTGTATATGCTGATTCACAAACTACATTACATTACAATGTACTGTACATATGTACACAAAGTGACTGTTCCATTGGTGCTCAGTACTGTGGAATGCCTATAGTATAAGGTATAATCTAAAAACATGAAATATGTATATAGCTCAGATGGCTTAGTGGAAAGTTCCCATGACTATGGTGTGCATCATCCAGGGTTCGACACCTGTGATGCTTTAAAAATGTGTTTTACTCCAGAATAAGGCTCATTTAAGCAGTGGTAAGCATGTTTAAAGGTGTTTGTGTGACATTAAAGCAGCAGTTAAACACAGTTAAACAAACTCTAAAACATAACCTGTGCGTACAAACATGGCCATATCAGATAACTACTCCGGAAATATACATTTCAGTGAAGTAACATCTCACTATGTGCTTACATAACATTACATTCTCTGTTGACTTTACTCTCCAACACACACGGGTTTATATGTTTGTTCAAATGTTTATTATACTGAAGAATACTACCTAAATATGCAAGCTGTGGTTAAGGTATACTTTTTAACATGAAAAACATCTTTGACTCTATTGAGATTTGAACCAGGAATGCACAGATACTATGCAAATGCTGTACCCATTACACTATTGACATTAACGTTGCTTCTGCCTATTTCCTATTTAGATGATTTCTATGTGTAAGCTAGGCTAAGCAAAGAGCGGAGGTACCCAAACCCACTGAGCTTCACTTACTCTTGAAATAAACACATAACAAATGAAATGAGAGACTAGAATTAAATTCCTAACTACATTAGGCATAGCCCCTCACTGACACACTTTATGAGAAACCTTGATGTGTGAATGGGTAACAGAATATACACCCCTGGGACCATGTGACCCAGAACCATACAGCCAGGGGGTGGGGGAGCCCCTCCAGTTTTATAGCTGCAAGACCTGTTGGGGAAATTGAATAGTGTTGATTTTTCACGTTAACATGCCCTCTTCAGATCACTAAGTGCCCCTATCACCCTCCGCCACTCCAGTCTTCAACAGCTTCTGGCAACTCTGCCTGGAATCACTTCATTGGCTATGCTTGACAGAGGCTCGGTTACTTCATCAATGGTGGGGAGAAAGCCAACACACTGTAGCTATGCTTCTAAATGCCCTTGGGCAGATAGCCTACTACCTATCTGTGAACCTCTAAAGTGCAGGCCATCACACACATAATATGTGAATAAACAGAGCTTTCAGATCACAATATACAGGGAAAAATCACCATGTAGTCAGAAAACAGTTAAGTACAGCAAGAACATACAGAACACTGATACTTAATCACTCCAATAGCCTATCATGGAAGCTAGAAGACTTGTATAAGTTTAAGGCTTTCTATTGCTTACCAGTAGGTTACCTACAAGAAAGATGAGAAACAAGCACAGATAGGAAACATGCATGCAACAATACCATATCGGCTTGCATGTGTCAGCCTTAGGCTTTGGAATACTGGCCAAGGCTATTGGCGCTCCCATGGTGCCTTTTTTAGGCAAGTCTCAAAGGTGAATCCCACCTCCATAAACAGCACAATAGTGAAATCAATGAGAGTTTTGCTACTCAATGCCAGGAGTTGTAATCACAACATGCATGCTCTCACAACACTCCTTAGTATGGACAACGTCAACATCTGTGCAGCAACTGAGACCTGTTTTAAGGCTCCTGAGAGCACACCAGCACTACCGGACTACAACCCTTAGCCCACATTTCGGCCACAGAACATGGAATGACACAGACATGGAGGGGGTGTATCCATATTCATCAGGGTTACCTACGCCTCCAGTTTAGTGGTGCATCATGGTACCTCTGAGATCATCCATGTGCAGCTAACATCAGCCACAACTGCAATGCAAACTGTGGCCTGCTACAGATCACCCTCCATGACCCAGGACTACCACTCCTTCTACCTGGAGACAGTGGAAAACATGACAGTCCTACCGAACACCCTGGTATTGTTCGATGTCAACTACCCTACCATTAACTGGGAAACTTACTCGAGTACTCACTTCCAGGCCCAGCGCTTCCTGGAATTTATCACCTCATATGCCCTGTGTCAGATGGTAAACTCCCTAACATGAGGTGGAAACATAACAGAAGTGGTAGTCACCAACATGGGTGAAAGGTGCACCACAGCAGAGGTAAACCGGTCACTGGTTAGATATGACCAAGGACTATTCACTGATGATTTCCACACCCGACCATCTCCCCCACCCAAGGAAACCACAGTGAATACCTTTCCTACAGCTAAATTCACACTACTAAAGACAGAGGTGGGAGGTTTCACAGCCTCCACACTAAGGGAAAACACTGCTCAAGATACAGAAAGATTTACAAATGCACTCTATAAGCAACTACAAGGATGTATGGATCATGCCATCACTGGTAAACCAAGACTCGCTCCTCCTAGATAAGGACACCAGTCTGGTGGACCCCTGCAATAGACAGGCTATACAACAGAAGTAGGACAGTAGTCCAGAAAAACAGCAAAACCCAAGAAGGGCAGACATCCATGACCAGTATTGGTAAGAAACATAGGTCCCTCATGAAATCATCCAAGGCTAACATCAACAGGAAAATAGGCAGGGATTCAAAAGATAACCACAAAGCCTTCTTTGGCTATGGCAAGGACCTAAGTGGTAACACCCAGATTTGCACTGTGCCAGTGCAATATAGCACAAAATATAGTAACCCTACTGATATCACCAACATCCTTGCAGATACATTCAGTGAAAACTTCACCCCCTAAAGAGCCCACAACAATACCCGGAAAGTGCAGTATCCCAGACAACAGAGACACACAGGTGAAAATGGGCCTTTCAGATGGCAAAACACAGTGTCAATGGAGGCAGATGGTGTACAACACTGCATCTTGCAAACACTACAAGACAAACTAACCTCCCACCTAATTAAGCTTTTCAACCTCAGCCTCTACACAGGCTACTTGTCCATACAATGGTGCATAGCAACAGTTATTCCACTCCACTAAGGTGGAAACACAACTGACCATGGTAACTACCACCCCATAAGATTAGCCTGGTCTGCAAAGCTATGGAGCGCATCCTCATGGTACTCATTGACAAAGACATTGGTAACCTCAAAACACTTGACCCAACCCAGGTCAGTTTGGTTGAGTGCAGATCATGCCTACTGAACCTGTTAGACATCATGCAGGCAGTCAACAAGATGTTAGATGAGGGGAGAGGAGGTTCACACATACTACCTGGACCTCACCAAGGATTTTGACACCATTCCCCACTCAGGTATTATCAATAACCTCACCAGCCTGTACATAAACCCATACATCACAGGATGGGTTGCCAACAGGCTTACACACAGAACCCACATGGTAAGACTAGCAGCCTCCAGGTCCAACTCTTAACCAGTCAGAACTGGTGTCCCACAGGACTCAGTCCTGAGACCCCTACTGTTTAGCATATACTTCTCAGAAGTATAGGCAAACACAGGTGGACTATGGCAGACCATGTTTGGCAATGACTGCAAACTGGGAGCCATAATTGATAGTCCAGCAGGCACAGACATCCTTCAAGGGGCCTCACAAAGACTGGCACAGGATGTCAAAGCCATGGATTTCAGCTAAGTGCCACAAACTGCATGGTCATTCCATTTTGGAAAATTTAAACACCCACATATTAACACATAAGTGGCAGCCACTTTAATACAGATGAGATAATAGGGTGTCTGGGGACTAAGGTAGATAGTGATCTCTTCTTTGACAATCATATTTCCAAAGTAGTTAGGGCATCCTTCTATGTAGGCTATCTGATTATTCAAGGGTTTGCATCTAGACATACTGAGGTTATAGTGCCCCTTTACTAATCACTCATCATTCCCATCATAGAGTATAATAACCCATTTGGGATGTACCTCAGAAGACACTTCCAACAGCTGGAAGGTCCACAAACATACCTCGCCAAGAGGATTACTGGCCTCAAACATATGTCCTATGCAGCCAGACTGAATAAACTCCTGATTTACTCAGTGGTATCTCATTTACTCAGAGAGGATCTCTGCTGGCCAACAAAGCCATGCCCAACTCAGGCTTAATGGATATGCTCCACCTATGGGAATCCATGTCTTAGTGAGCCACACGCTGTAGTGAGCAAAACCTTGCCACAACAATAACTAGAAAATGCTGGATGGACAGATTCCTGTCACAGAAACTCCCCATTCTTGGGAACTGCATCTCTAATTACATTATACAGAGCCCCTCACTAACACTCCTTCAAGAGAAAGCTTGAAGAGTGGATGGGGAACAGTAGATACCCCAGGGATCCCGCCATTGGCTCTGCTCCACAGAGGCACAGTTAATTAATCAATGGGGTGGCAAAAGCTGACACATTTTGGCTAGGCTTATGAATGCCCTCAGGCAGTTAGCCAAGTACCTACCAATGAACCTATACATACAGTATCAGCAAATTCTGATAAGTTAATTTACTTTTCAGGTGTTGAGTTACCGTGTGCCAATAGCAGTTGTGTGTGCAATAGTTGAGGGCTGCCTCTGTTGGATGCACACAGCAGACTGCCTATACATGGAAATTTACAGGTAGTCTTGTGTGTGTGCCATTCATTTTTACTGTGTGTGCAGGTGGATAAAGGTGTCAGTCCCTAGGTGCCTAAACTGTCAGTGTGTGTGCTATACATTCCCTCCTTGCCAAGGCATAGGCATACTGGGCATGCCTCCGTCTGCCTTCTGGGGCTGGCTCAGGGTGTTTGTAGTCTGAGTACCTCTGTGCCTGTGGGGCCCTTGGCAATGGTGGTGGGCTGTGAGGGCCTTCACCATTCTGTCCCTACATGAAGCTGTTTCTACAGGATCATATTGTGTAGCATGACACATACTATGAAGATGTGGGCACACGTGCCTGGAGAGTACTGCAAGGCTCCACCAGATATGTCCAAGCAACGAAACCGTGATTTAAGCATCCCAAACACACTCTATGATAATTCTGGTTTGTGTGAGTGCCTCATTATGGCATTCCGGCATGGGTATGTGTGCATTTCTGATGGGAGTCATCATCCATGGTTCCAGTGCATAGCCAGCATCCTCCACTAAGTGGCCATATGGGATGTACCCCCTGGCAAATAACTGAGACAGCTGTGAGGCATGCCATATGTGGGAGTCATGATAGCTTCCAGGGCTGCCAGTACACACATCCATGATAATGCCCTGGGCATTGCACACAACCTGGCAGTTGATGGAGGGGTATCCCTTGAGGTTTATGTAGCACCTACCCTGCTTACCAGGTAGTGACTTGATGTGTATGTGCATGCAGTCTATTGCACCCAGTACCTCCGGGTATTCTGCCACATAGGTTCATAAGTTCATAGGTAGGTAATAGGCTATTGGCCCTAGGGCCTATACAAGCCTAGCCAAAAATGTACCCTGGCTTTCGCCACCCAAGAAAATTATTTTCCTGTGCCACTGTCAAGCAGAACCACAGAAGTGATCCCCGGGGTGAATTTCCTATTACCCATCCAATCATCAAGATTTTTTTGAAGAGTGCTAATGAGGAGCTCTGTTTGACATAGATAGGTAGTCTGTTCCAGAGAATGGGAAGTCTCTGGGACAGGAATCTATCCCTCCAGCATGTTCTGTTTATTGTGGTGACAAGGTTTAGGTCCCTAGAGTGTGTAGCTTGGAGGGATTGGGATTTCTTTAAGTGGAGCATGTCCAACAGCTCTGGGTTTGACATAGCTTTGTATGTTAGGCAGAGATCGCCTCTGAGTAGGCGATATGTGACGGAGTAAAGCTGGAGTTTTTTGAAACGGTCTGCGTAAGGCATCTGTTTGAGGCCAGTAATCCTCTTTGTGAGGTATTTTTGCGGCCTTTCCAGTTGTTGTAGATGTTTTGTGAGGTACATACCAAAAGGGGCGTTGTACTCTATAATGGGTCTAATGAGTGATGAGTAGAGGAGAACAATGACCTCTTTTTTTCTGGATGAGAAATCTTTTATGATGAGGTGTGCCACGTAGAAGGATTTCTCAACCACTTTGGCGATGTGATTATCAAAGGAGAGACTACTTTCCACCTATGTCCCAAGGTCTCTTATCACACTTTTGGTGTTAAGTAGACTACCGCATATGTGGTAGTTCATGGGTACAGAATTTTTAACAAATGCACTTTTTGGCATTGAGCTTGAGACCATGTCTTTGACACCAGGCATCTGTCTCAGTGAGGCCCTTTTGTAGGATGCCCACATCATTAGGAGTTTCAATTATGGCTCCTAGCTTGCAGTCATCTGTGAATTTAGTTAACCAAATACCTTCTGTGTTAGCCTGTACTTCAGAGAAGTAGATACTAAACAGGAGAGGACCCAGGACTGAACCCTGTGGCATTCCACTTGTCACTGGCCTGCAGTCTGATTTGGAGTCTGCTACTTTCACAGTGTGGGTTCTTTCAGTAAGCCAGTTGGCAACCCATCTTGTGACATAGGGATTTATACCTAGTTTAGTGAGTTTATCTATAATTCCAGAGTGGGGGATGGTGTTGAACACCTTGGCGAGATCCATGGCCTTGGTGACTACTTCAAAGAAGTCTATCGGGTTTAGGAGACATGAGCTTCCTTTTACAAACCCAATCTGTGTGGGGTCCAGGGTTTGGAGATCTCCAATATCTTTGTTTATGAGTTCCATGATGATACATTCCATGGCTTTGCAGACGAGGCTCGTCAGGCTAATGGGGCGGTAGTTCCCAGGGTCTGTTGTGGCCACCCCTTTGTGGGATAACTGTCGCGGTGCACCATTCAATGGGCACAGAGCCTGAGGTGAGGCTATGACTGAACATGGTACTCAGGTGGGGTGCCAGTTCATTCTGTAGTTCATGTAGAAGGCAGCCTGGGATGTTGTCAGGTCCCATGGATGCTGTGTTCTTGGCTTTGGAGAGTGACGTTTTTACCTGTGCAGCTGTGATTACAGGAACTTGCATTCTTCTGTTATAAAGATGGGCCCTTTAGGGGGTGAGAGGGGGGGTAAAGTTAGCACTGAACCTATCTGCCAGGATGTTGGCAATATCAGTTGGTTCTGTATATTTAGTGTCATTGTGCTGTAACTCAGAGCAGATCTGAGTGTTGCCATTGAGATTTTTAACATAGCTATATAATGCTTTGTGGTTATCATTAGAATCAGTGGCACTTTTGTTTTCATAACTAGCTTTGGAGGATTTTATGAGGGATCTCAGCTTCTTACTGAGGCTGACCAGGGATTTCCTCCAATCGTGGGATTTTACTCTTTTTTGCAACAGTTTCTTTCTTCTGTTGTAGAGTTTGTTTATGGCAGAAGACCACCAGATTGGCTTCCTTTTTTTGGAGGATAGCATATTGGTTCTGTTAGGGATAGCATGATCCATGCACTCATGTAAGTGCTTATAAAGTGCATTTGTGTAGGATTCAGCAGTCGTACCTCTATTGTCCATCTGCATGGGTGTTATGAAGTTTGCCACTTCTGTCTTAAGAAGCGTGAAGTTGGCTTTGGAGAAATTTTTTACGGTTGTTTTCCTAATGGGGGGTGGGAGCGGGATGTGGATGTCTAGGGTGATTAGCTTGTGGTTGGATCTGAACAACGAGGAGCTGACCTCTAGTGTGGAGCACCGGTCACCCATGTTGGTGATGACCAGGTCTAGGATATTGCTGCCTCTGGTGGGGGTGTGGATAAGTTGATCCAAAGCGTTGGAATTGATGATTTCCAGAAAACGCTGAGCAAAAGAGTTGCTACATGAGTAGTTTTCCCAGTTAATGGTAGGGTAGTTGAAATCACCCATTATTAGAGTGTTGGGTTGTACCTTAATATTTTCCAGTGTATCAAGAAAAGAGGAGTGGGAGAGATGCATATTGCTGGCCAACTCCTCCTGCATTCTGGGAAAGTATATGTGCTCATTGGCATGTGGTAACATGGCATCCAAGAGGTGGTGAAGTACCCTTGATGCTGATGCCTGTGAGATCCCCATGATATTCCCAGCTGGCCTTTGAAAGTTACCTGTAGCTAGTATTCAGTTGGACCTGACCAACGAGGAGCTGACCTCTAGTGTGGAGCACCGGTCACCCATATTGGTGATGACCAGGTCTAGGATATTGCTGCCTCTGGTGGGGGTGTGGATAAGTTGATCCAAAGCGTTGGAACTGATGATTTCCAGAAAACGTTGAGCAAAAGAGTTGGTACATGAGTAGTTTTCCCAGTTAATTGTAGGGTAGGTGAAATCACCCATTATTAGAGTGTTGGGTTGTACCTTAATATTTTCCAGTGTATCAAGAAAAGAGGAGTGGGAGAGATGCATATTGCTGGCCAACTCCTCCTGCATTCTGGGAAAGTATATGTGCTCATTGGCATGTGGTAACATGGCATCCAAGAGGTGGTGAAGTACCCTTGATGCTGATGCCTGTGAGATCCCCATGATATTCCCAGCTGGCCTTTGAAAGTTACCTGTAGCTAGTATTCTCAGGCTTACACATACCTTTGTATCCACTGGGATGGGTTCCCCCTCTGTTTGTTCTGGCTCTGAGGCATGGCTGGCACAGCTCCCCAATTTGCTGTAGGGTGTCCCTGTTCACCCTGTAATGCTCTACTATCTCCAGATCATGTAGCTCCTGGTAGGTTACCCTGGGTCTGAACACTCTTCTCCTCCTCTGGTGCCTGGGGTGGTTGTGAGCATCATCCTCCACACCACCTTCAGTCTCCAACATATGCTGGTGGATCAAAGCTATAGCAGCCCCTAACGTGTACATATTAAAAGTTCCCCGTCTGTATGCACCAATGGTGCAGAGTGTATGGGAATACACAAGTGTGTGTGAGGTGCTTTTACACTTTATACTATTGTGCTATGGATGCTACTGATGTCATTGGGTGTGTATGAGGAATTTCAGCTGCAGGGTATCTTAATTATGGGTTTTACAGTGAGTACTGCAAGTTTGGGGCCTTTAGTGTGGAGTTATGCTTGCCTGCCTTGATTAATCTGTTACCCTTTAATTCACTTTTATACCATGATCTCCTCCCATTATCAGGCATGCCTCCACCTACCGTCTTTCTTGTTTTGTACTTTCCCTCCCCAGTCATGTGTTACAAAATGTGTCTTATAGCTGATCTGCTTTGTTCTGCTGTGACACTTTACTGTTTACTTTGCAGTACAGCCCTCCCTTTTTCTATTCTGCAGGTAGCTGCTTGCAGCCTTGTTAGTTGATGTTCTTCAAGGATGCATCTGCAGTCCTAACATATGGGTTGTCCTGCCACAGGCAGCCCTTCGGTCGGCCGGATTCCAAAGTCTGGGTCTGGCCTCGGCTGATGTCGCACTTCACCCAACGTCATAGCTGCTGGGGTATAAAGGCATCAGCCGACGCCATTTTCCTCAGTCTTTCTTGTCGCGCGGTGCCCGAAGCAGAAGCTGTTCGCAAGTGCCGGTCAGTCAGATCCAGTGATTTCAGCTACCAAAGACTTCTAAAAAAGCTAAGTACCCCGTTGGGGACTCTTTCTTGCCTCAGCCGATGTCAGACAAAGTAAATAATTGTTTAACTTGTGGGAAACAAATACCTCATAAGGATTTCCACTCTTACTGCCTTCCTTGCTTAGGCCCAGACCACGACGTATCAGCTTGTCTAGCATGTGCTTCCTTCAACCGACGGAAGCTTAGACGTCGGTCGGAGTTTGCAGAGGAGTTTTTTGGTCCTGCTTTTGCATATAAAATGCCATCGGAGACTCCGACTACACAATTAGCTAAAAAGCGCAAGGAAAAGGACTGACACTCGCGGTCCGCGGTTTCGGCTGAAACCATGGTTAGGCCAACCGCGAGTGTCTCGGTTTCGGCTGAAACCAAGTCCTCGGTTCTTCCTTCAGCCGAAAGCATGCGTCCGATAACAGAGGCCTCACAGAGCATGGCTGAATCTGCTACTGAAATTACTGCTACAGAAGCAGGCACCCAGGATTTGTCAGACACTATTCCTTTAGACATTTCTACACCTGCACGTGGGGCTGCTAGACCCCCTGCTTCTATGTCTATCAAGGCCTTTTCCAGGGCTAAAGCAGCTAAATCTTCTAAGGCCTTACCTACAAAAGCTCCCTCACACAGGCCTACCTCTAGTTCCCAGATACTCAGCCTGGCTGAGGATCTTATTTCTTTGATCAGGGGATCCCAACCTCACCCAGACAGGGCCTCTCAACCTCCTCTAGATAAGACGCCTAGGACTGAACCCCCTGAACCTGTATCTACAGACTATTCCTCGGATGACTCAGATATTTCAGACCATCAGGAAGGCCCATATTCTCCATATGAGGATTCTGATGCAGAAGACTCCATTCCTTCTGCTTCTCCTCCTGAAGAATTTTCTTTTGGGGAAACCCTACATTCTATGAGGGAACACTTCCAATGGCAGGGCCAGGATTTTTCAGATTCAAGGAAAAGGCTAAGGACTTTTTTACACTTACCACAGCATAGGCCTTTAGCCATTCCTCCAGTACTATCAGTTGTTGATGATGCATATAATGATGCCAGTACTGCCCCTGATTCTCTTCCTCTGGCCCCTGCCAAGCCTGATAGATATTACAGGGTCCTGGACACACACTACCACTTGTATAAGGCTCATGTTGCAGACCCAGAAACCATTTCACAGGGCCCTAAAGGTGTGGCAGCTGCCTCTGCCAAAACCCCTCTTCCCTCTGAAAGGGAATCTAGAGCATTAGAGAGATGGGGTAAAAAATTTTATACATCTGCTACTCTTTCGGCCAGGGCCTTAAATTGTCAATTTCACATGATTCAATACCAGGAATTTTTGTTAGACCAGCTAAATAAAAAACTGTCCTCTCCTGAACCTATTGACCGCAAGTCCCTTCAGGATTTGGTACATAACTCTCAGCAGGTCAGTAATCATTTCTTAAAATGTGGCTATGATGCACTGGAGGCTTCCTTTAGATCAGCTATGACTGGAGCAGTGATTCGAAGGCATGCCTGGTTAAAAGAACAATCCTTACCAGACCATGTTAAGTCAAAACTCCTAGATGCTCCTATGGAGAAACAAAGTTTGTTTGGCTCCCCTGCACAGGAGGTTCTAAAGAAAGTGGAAGAAAAAGCAAAATCTGTCCAAACAGTCAAGGATTTTTTACAGGTCCAACCTCCGAGGTTTAGCAGAAATTGGCCTTCAAAGAATTGGTCCTTTCCAGACACCTCCAGAGCACAGAGAGGCAGAAATAGACGCCCAAGAGGCAGAGTTCAATCTAGGGGTGCCTACAGGGGACGTCAGTGGCAACCTGCCAACCAGAGAAGTGCTGCCACAGCTGCAACTACAACCACTTCCACAGGACAGACACAATGACTTGGCTCTGGTTTCGCCTACCAGGGAACAACTGGAAGCACCCTTGGGCGGAAAGCTAGCCTTATTCTCCGACAACTGGAATTGCATTACAGGAGACAAATGCACTTTACAAACAATAGCCAAGGGCTACAGGTTTCACTTCCACACTCTACCAAAAAAGAGAGGAATGCCAAACCTTCCACCAAGCCAAAAAACAGAGGCTCAAAAACAAATCAACAACTTACTAAGGATGAGAGCTATAGAAAAGGTACCACCTATGGAACAAGGCCAAGGATTCTACTCCAGGCTTTTCCTTGTACCAAGAAAAGAAAATCAATGGAGACCTATTCTCGACTTGTCCGCACTGAACACATACCTCATTGTTCCAAAATTCAAAATGCTGACCCTCCAGCAACTTCTTCCCATGCTGGGCAAGGAGTCTTGGCTGGTGACTCTAGATCTCAAGGAGGCATACCTGCACGTCCCTATATGACCAGATTGCAGAAGACACCTCAGATTTCTTGCAGGATCAGAGCATTATCAATTCTCAGCATTGCCCTTTGGCTTATCTACTGTGCCCAGAGTATTCACGAAATGCCTGGCATCAGTAATTGCTAATTGCAGGCTTCAGGGATTTCAAATTTACCCATACCTGGACGACTGCCTAATACAAGTGGACAACAAGACAAAATTAACAAAAGATTTGGAAAAGGTCATACAACTGCTGCAAGCCTTGGGATACACAGTCAACATTCAAAAGTCAAGACTAGTACCATCCCAAAGGATAACATTTTTGGGTGCAGAACTGGATAAAACAACTCAGATGGCTTTTCTCACAGAAGAAAAACAAAAGCAACTACCAGTCTATTTCATGACATTAACAACACAAACTCAGCTTACTGCAAGGAAAGTCCTGCAAGCCCTGGGTTACATGGCATCCTGCATAATACTGATCCCGCATGCCAGGCTGCATATGAGAAAGTTGCAATGGTACCTAAGGAATGTATGGTCTCAACACAAGCACAGTCTAGAAGCCCAGATTCCAATAATTCCATGCCTGAAAAAAGAATTCCTGTGGTGGGCTCAGGCCTGTCAGATGAACAGAGGATTACCTTTCCACAAACCACATCCAAGCCAGACCATCACCACGGTTGCCTCAGACCTTGGCTGGGGGGGCACACATGGAGGACAAGTTTATACATGGCCTATGGACCCAAGACCAGCTGAATCTACACATAAACCTAAAGGAGATGCTGGCAGTGAAACATGCAATCCAGGCATTCAGACCATTCCTTCAACAAGGTCGCCTGCTGATAAGGACGGACAATACCACAGCCATGTGGTACATCAACAAACAGGGAGGTACACACTCATATCCTCTATGCCGGATGGCAATGGACCTGTGGAATTTGGCCCTGAATCTCAACATTCAACTACAGGCCAGATTTGTACCAGGAAAAGAAAATTCACTAGCAGACACCTTAAGCAGAACTACCACGGATGCTCATGAATGGATGCTGCATCCAGATATCTTCAAAACCATAACAAAGAAATGGGGAATGCCAGAGATAGACCTGTTCGCCTCCCTACACAACCACCAATTGAAGAAATTCTGCACAAGAGCATACCACCCACTTGCCTGGAGGGTGGACTCCCTTTCCTTCAGCTGGAAAAACCTGACAGCATATGCATTTCCACCTCTTCCTTTGATGTACAAAGTCCTACTGAAGATCAGAGAGGAACAGCCAAAGGTAATCCTGATAGCTCCAGACTGGCCAAGGCAACATTGGTACCCGCTACTGAGAAGCATGTCTCGGACACACTCATGGCCTCTACCTCTATGTCCCTTACTTCTAACACAGAACAACTACAAGACCCTGCATCCAAACTTGAAAACACTGCAGCTAGCTGCTTGGAATATTGCATGAAACAAAATAAACCAGATTTATCTCAGAGGGTTAAGGACATTATCCTGGAGGCATGCAGACCCTCCACAAGGAAAACTTATTCGGCCAAATGGAAAAGATACCTCATTTGGAGTGCAGCAAAGGGAGAAAATGTCTCATTGGCAAACATAGCACACATCCTGGAATACTTAGCAGAGCTGTTCCACAATGGCCTGTCCTACTCTTCCATTAAGATTCATGCATCAGCAATTTCAGCAGAGTACAACATGGATCCTCCTGTCTTCTCTCATCCTCTACTCAGGCAGTTCTTGAGAGGAATCAAAAATGTAAAGCCTCCAAGGAAACCACATTTACCTACATGGGATCTCAACTTTGTGCTGGAAAAATTAACACTTCCCCCTTTTGAACCAGCAGCAACAGCAGACTTACAGTTCTTATCTTGGAAAACTGCTTTCCTGCTAGCAATCACTTCAGCAAGAAGGGTATCTGAGTTACAGGCATTAATGGCAGTACAGCCTTTCCTTATCTTCCATCAGGATAGAGTGTCTCTGAGAACTAATCCTACTTTTATGCCAAAAGCGGTCTCCAGGGTATCATTGAACCAAGCGATTCATTTACCTACCTTCTTCCCCAACCCACAGAGCAGGGGGGAAAGACTACTACATACCTTGGATGTGCACAGACAATTACGCTACTATCTGGACAGAACTAAGACCAACAGAAAAACTGACCAGCTTCTGGTAGCATATGCAACAGGAGTGCAAGGAAAAGCAATTTCAAAACAGACAATCTCAAAATGGATAGGAAATTGCATTAGATTTTGCTACTCTTTTCACGGAAAGACAACTCCTGACAATATCAGGCCTCACTCCACAAGAGCTACAGCCACCACTACAGCTTTCCTACATGGAGTGGCTACCAAAGACATTTTAGAAGCTGCTACTTGGAGCTCCATGCATACATTTGCCAAGCATTATAATCTTCCTTTATACTCCAGATCCCGAGCAGGTTTTGCAACTGCTGTTTTGCAAGGGATCTTAAATACACCATCTTTATCTTAGTGCCTCCTCCCCCAGTTTGGCTATGGTATTCTACCCATATGTTAGGACTGCAGATGCATCCTTGAAGGACATAGTACAGTTTTGTACCTACCATAAATGTAGATGTCCGATAGGTATGCATCTGCAGTCAGGATTACCCACCCTCCTTCCCCTCTGTGGTATTCCTAGGGTACTTACCCCTCTTTTAGCTAGGCTGGGGGACTCTATTATGGTGTATTTGTTTGTATGTATATATGTATATATATCTATATATATATATATATATATATATATATATATATATATATATATATATATATATATATATATATATTTTGCTTTCTACTGTTTGGAATTATTTGCATTTATCCAAATTTAGCCTTCCTAGAGGGCACCTGGCATCTGGGGCAAGAAACACTGAGGAAAATGGCGTCGGCTGATGCCTTTATACCCCAGCAGCTATGACGTCGGGTGAAGTGCGACATCAGCCGAGGCCAGACCCAGACTTTGGAATCCGGCCGACCGAAGGGCTGCCTGAGGCAGGACAACCCATATGTTAGGACTGCAGATGCATACCTATCGGACATCTACATTTATGGTAGGTACAAAACTGTACTTTGTCAATGGCCCACTGTAGGTTCCTAGGTGTTAATTAGTCATTTGTACCCCAATTTCCCTGCTGCAGCATTTCCTTATTTTTTTCTTATATCCTTCCTTTTTTCAGCTCCGGTGTGCACCGCACAAACCCATTTACCGAGTTTAAGCACGTTTTAATCTCCATTCACATGCATACTCAGTTACCTTGTGTGCTCTCAGCTAAGCAAAGCTATAGCCAGTTCAACACACCCCTTTCCTGCAGCTTTTCTTAGCTATGGGAAAACTGGATTAGCAATGCTCCAATCTGCTTACAGCAAAGGTGACACACCCCTCTCTTGATGTCATTTTTATCTCAAGGGCACACCTCGGTGTTATAACGCTATGCCGTGAGGTGCATCCTTACACTAGCAGGGAATCTGTGATTCACTATTACTCCTCTCATTTGCATGGCATTGCCTACTAATTCCTAGCTACCACACCAAACACTGTCACTGCTCCTTAACAACCCTTGCACCATGGTGTGGTGTAACATGCCTGCCATTGACTATTATGGGGAAATCATGATATGTGTTACATTGCAGTTTTATTCTATATTTTTCTATTTTCCTTGCGATCCGGTTTGCATGCCGCTGCCCTGTGCTTAAACTTCACGATAGTGCTAAAAATAAATTTAAATGTTCTTTTTATATTTTGTACATTTTTTATGCCAATGGCTATATATTTAGCCATTGGCATATATTAACAATATAATACATGTGTTTGGCCGGCTGTCATGGTTCCGATTTTATGTTTGCAAAAATGTAAACCTTTTTTTATGATTTACCTTTCTGCATGCTTACACTATGCATGCACCACTTCCTGGATCACTAAATACCTTCATTTGCATGCTACACTGCTAAAAATGGGGTAATTAGCATACAGAGGCCGGGAGCAGTGCTGGCTAAACCATAGACATAGGGAGGGCAAACTGTAGAAAGCCAACTGTAAAGAAGAAGAAATTCAACTCTTACAAGCAGCTAGAATTGCAGTTAACATTCTAAAATCATCCTATTTTGGACCCCCTACCTTATTGTGAAATTCTTTAGAATCACTAAATCACTACGATACCTAGGGACATCATGCTAGTATTCAGCACCTTGTTGCAGCATATCTTGGATTAAATTCTTAAGCCTGTCCTCTTCAGACTGAATATACCCATTATTGTTTGCTAGCACTACAGCCCATAGCTGAACCCCAACAATAAGCAACAGTACTATAGTCCCAATATTATACTTCTTACCCAATAGATGCAAACTCCCAAAACTAGTAAGTTCAGTAATCTGTAAGCTGCTCACACATTTATTTAGCCTAAATCGTATTACCAGCATCATCCTTCACATCTGTAAGTACAGACTTAAATACCATTCTACTACCAAAAACCACAACCACATTCTCTACAACCATTTACTGTCCCATCACTAATATGTGCCACTTAGCAAAATCACAAGAATGTCCTTCACAAGCATATGTATGAACACATAAACGGGTATGGTATCTCTCTGACAAGCAAGGCAATTTTCACCCAGGGTACATTGTCATCACTCCCATATGTCAGTCACCAAACAAATTCACCTTGCATTTGAATGATGCCACTACTTAGCAAGACTTTTTATAAACAGACAGGCTTTTGAAGCTATAGACTATCTGTGCTCAACTGCCTCCAAAAATATACAATGAGAGACTGTATATAGCCATTTTTGAAAAATCTGTCTCTCTCACAGAACTTTCCGAATGATCTCTGGCAAAAAAAAAACCTTATCTAGAAATTTTAGAGCAGTTGTATCACCTAGATTAGAACTCAAAACACTGCTTTTTCTCATTAAATATTAACCCATCTCCCTTAGATATTCTTAATATTAACTGTACAATCCATGGAGATGATATAAAGCTACTTTTGTCAAGAGCCTCCATAAACCTTCTGAAGGAAAGAACAGGCATTTTGGGCTATTTGGAGTTGGATGTACAATAATAATAATAAAAAAAACCTAGAAATACATTGCTGAAAAACTATGGAGGTGCTTTTTCACCCAAGCAATATCAGAAGGCTCCAGTATTACCATAAATAGTCTTCAAGATGCAAGAATCCTGCAACCTCGAAAGTATCTTCATGTCTGGTTTAACCAGAACATAACAGAAGATTATACAAAGCTGTGTTGGATATCAAGTTCATGTGGATTTGGGGATTCCTGATTGATCAGATTCATACTGGCTGAATGTTATGGAATGTTTTATCACGGCATGTCTATAGCTAGTTACTTGATGCATTGCTTACAGAGTAAAAAACATTTTTGACATAATAACTCAACTGCAAAAGTGAGTGGAGGGGTCAGAGAATTCAGGAAGAACTTGCAAATCATATTTTGCTGTGTGATATATTGTTTAATAACTGCAGAATAAAATATTTACTTTGCTAGTGTCATGTGGAGAGAAATAGCTGAGATTACAGGTAAGCTTCTTGCTCTTAAATTTCCCAGCTATAGGCAGAGTAGAATATTTCTATCCATCTAAACAGATTAATGTGTCTAACTGCACCTTCGCCTTCAAATCTGGATACAACAAATCTGTACCTGTCTAGTCCAGGTACAGATTTGCTGTATCCAGGACTCTTTGTAAGCTTATGAGCCCCCCCAAGCCTTTCCGTGTTGGAGGGAAGCCTTCTAGCTTATCAGTGGGAGTGGTAAGCATCAGGTAGCCTATCTACCATGGGAAGAGTGGGTTTTGGCCCATAAATTGTAGGTTATTTGGCTGTTTAGGCAGTTTTTCAATCTCTTTCAACTTGCTGGCTTAAAAGCCTGTGGTTGCGCTTGTTCCCTACCTTTCCTGTAACTAGTCTAGTCCAGGTACAGATTTGCTGTATCCAGGACTCTTTGTAAGCTTCTGAACCCCCCAAGCCTTTCTGTGTTGGAGGGAAGCCTTGTAGCTTATCAGTGGGAGTGGTAAGCATTAGGTAGCCTATCTACCACAAGAGGAGTGGTTCCTGGCCCAGAAATTGTAGCTACTGGCCGTTTGGGCAGTTTTTTGCCATCTCCTTCAACTTTCTGGTTTAAAAGCCGCACTTGCACTGTTACCCACCTTTCCTCTTACTTGCCTAGTCCAGATACAGAGTTGCTGTATCCAGGACTGTTGGTAAGCTTCTGAGCCCCGCAAGCCTTTCTGTGTTGGATGGAAGCCTTCTAGCTTATTGGTGGGAGTGGTAAGCACTAGGTAGTCTATCTACCACAAGAGGAGTGGTTCTGGCCCAGAAATTGTAGTTTATTGGCCGTTTGGGCAGTTTTTTCCATCTCTCTCAGCTTTCTGGTTTTAAAGCCTGTGTTTGCGCTTGATCCCCACCTTTCCCATAACTAGTCTAGTCCAGGTACAGATTTGCTGTATCCAGGACTGTTTGTAAGCTTCTGAGCCCCCCAAGCCTTTGTGTTGGAGTGCAGCCTTCTAGCTTATCAGTAAGAGTGGTAAGTACTAGGTAGCCTGTCTACCACAAGAGGAGTGGTTCTTGGCCCAGTAATTGTAGTTTATTGATCATTTGGGAAGTTGTCCATCTCTTTCAACTTTCTGGTTTAAAAGACCACATCTGCGCTTATTTCCCATCTTTCCTTTAACTAACCTACTGGAAAGCACTAGAAAGCCTTAAACTGATACAAGCCTTTTAGCTTAAAAGAGAGACTTTAGAGTGATTATCAGTTTTTTGTATTTTCTTGCTGTACTTAACTGTTTTCCTCCTAAACGCTGATTTTTCCAGCACTTATTGTGATTTAAAAGCTTGTTCTTTTCACATAATGTACTTATTTGACTGCCTGCACTTTTAAAAAAGTTATTTTTTGTTTAAATAAATTGTTTAACTGTTGTAGGCTACACACTAAAATGCGATAGCCTTTTCTGATCGCTTGTAGTTGTTTTAAGCTGTTTTAAGTGTACTTTTTACTGTTTTTGCCTTATCTTTTCAAAAAAAAGAATTTCTTGTTTCCTGCCTTTCTAAGCTAGTATAGTTCAGTTTTCAGGCTAATGCTGAATTCAGGGCTGTGTTACAAGTTTCTGAGTTGCCCGTACCTTACTTGAATAGAGGGAAGTTTCTCTGTTCACCTGTGAGAGAGGGGAACGTTGAGCAGCCATCTGTCCCTGGAGGAGTGGTTCCAGCCCAGAAGTTAGTAGTTTAAAAACCATGTTTGCATGGTTTTGTGCAGCAGCACTGGTTAGCTAGGGTTAAATTATTCCCGGCTCCACTAAGTCTCCTCTTCAGTTTTTCATTTGAAACTAGTCTAACTCTCAACCTAAGCACTCAAAAAGCATCCTACAGTCCAGCACTTGCTCAGACCTAATAGCAAGCACTAATATACCCCGACAAGTGACTGCCCAGCAAGGCAAGGCTCTTTATCCACCCCTCACCAACCAAGCGACTAAGCAGCTCACCCTACTATTCAGGCATGACCAAAGCGCAACTTCAGATGTACTCTCCAGTCCAGCTGGTGAATCTGGGTATCCTGAGGCAATGTTACAACTGCCTCATGTACACAGACAGCCCTCTCCTCCTACCACAAAACACTAACATATGCGAGAGATGCAGTTATATAGCCAAACTGGAGGCTAAGGTCTCTCCACCCAAGACTGGAACAGACAGTCATGAGGAGAAGGTTAACACTTGCACCACACCTCCAGCCTCACATAGACCTACTAAACCAGCACTGGCAAAAAATACACATAAATACACAAAATCATACTCGTAGGCTCTAAATAAAAACCTGCAAAAGCATCAGAGAGCTCCAAAGCAGACGCCCACAAAACCTGCACCTCCCGTCACAAACCAGACAACACATAAAACACAAAACCAATGTGCTGCACAATCACAGTCCTTAAGGCAAAATAACATACCTAACACAGTAGTAATAGGTGACTCAATAGTCAGGCACACTGATGCCCCACTCACTAGGCTGGACAAGGAGAAGGTTACTGTTAGCTGCCTATCGGGAGCCAGAATCTGCCACATAACACAAGCACTCAGGTCACTCCAGAACAAGTACAAATATGACTCTATCACTGTTCATGTGGTGTGAATGACTTGAAATGTACCTCCCTAGACTACATGAAAAGAGACATGGGAGAGCTCTCTGATCATGTAGCCCAGGCGGGTATGACTCTGACCCTGAGTAGCATCCTGCCCTCACCAAGAATGATACCTCAGTATGAAGAAAAATGTTCAATTTCAACAACTGGCTAAGCTCCTGGTGTCATTCAAAGGGGATCCAGTGTCTGTCAGCCTGGGATGACATGCTCGACAAGCCGCATTGCTTCGCAAGAGATGGCTTGCACCTGTCACCCCTTGGCTTTTGAATACTGGCCAAGGCTCTTGCTGCCCCCATAGTGCCATTTTTAGGCAAGGCTCAAAATTCAAACCCACCACCATAAACAGCACAAGTAAAAAAATGAGGGTTATGCTACTCAATGCCAGGAGTTTAAATCTCAAAATGCATGCGCTCAAAGCACTCCTAAGTATGGAGAACATCGACATCTGTGCAGTAACTGAAACCTGGTTCAAGGCTCCAGAGAGCACTCCAGCACTACTGGGCTACAACTCATACCACACATTTTGGCTACAGAACATGGACCGAAACACAAAAGGAGGGGTGTATCCATATTCATCAAGGATACTCACACCTCCAGGTTAGTGGTGCAGCATGATACCTCTGAGATCATCCATGTACAACTAACATCAGGCAAATCTGCAACGCAAACTGTGGCCTGCTACAGATCACCCTCCATGACCCAGGACCACCACTCCGCCTTTCTGGAGACACAGGAAAACATGAAGATCCTACCAAACACACTGATATTGGGCGATTTCAATTACCCTACCATTAACTGGGAAAACTACTTGAGTACAAACTCCCAGGCTCAGCGCTTCCTGGAATTTATCAACTCAAATGCCCTGGATCAGCTGATAAACTCCCCTACCAGAGGCCACAACATATTGGACCTGGTCATCACCAACATGGGTGACAGGTGTTCTGTACCGAAGGTCAATCCATCACTGATTAGATCAGACCATAAACTAATCATCCTGGATGCCCACACCCCACCACCACCCCCAACCAAGGAAACCACAGTGAAAAACTTTTCTAAAGCAAACTTCACCTTACTTAAGGCAGAGGTGGTAAGTTTCACAGCCCCCATGCTAAAGGATAACACTGCCCAGGATGCAGAATCCTTTACAATTGCACTCTATGAGCACCTACAAGGATGCATGGATCATGCCATCCCTAGCAAGACCAAGACTCACTCCCCTAAGAGAAGGAAACCAGTTTGGTGGACCCCTGCCATAAACAGGTTATACAACAGAAGGAGGAAACTAGTTCAGAAAAAAGCAAATCCCAAGAAGGAAAGACATCCCTGATCAGTATCATTAAGAAACTAAGGTCCCTCATAATATCATCCAAGGCTAACTTCGAAAGAAAAATAGCCAAGGATTCGAAAGATAACCACAAAGCCTTCTTTAGCTATGTCAAGAATCTAAGTGGCAACTTGCAAATATGCTCTGAGCTAGTGCAAAATAGCACAAAATATACTGAACCTACTGATATTGCCAACATCCTGGTAGATAGATTCTGTGCAAACTTCACCTCCCTCTCACCTTCAAAAGGGCCCACAACAATACCGGAAATGTGTAGTGTCCCAGAAATCACAGAAGCACAGGTGAAAACAGCCCTTTCAAAAGTCAAATACACAGCATCAATGGGGCCAGATAGTGTCCCAGGCTGTGTCTTGCATGAACTACAGAACGAACAAACCCCCCACCTAAACACGTTGTTCAACCTCAGCCTCTCCACAGGCTATGTGCCCATACAATGGTGCACAGGAATACCCATTGCTGTGCACCATAGAATGGTGCACAGCAATGGTTATTCCGCTCCACAAAGGAGGGGCCACAACTGACCCTGGTAACTATCGCCCCATAAGCCTGACTAGCCTGGTCTGCAAGGCTATGGAGCGCATCATCATGGAACTAATTAACAAAGAGATTGGGAACCTCCAAACACTTGATCCGACCCAGTTTGGCTTTGTTAGGGGCAGATCATGCCTACTAATCCTGGTTGACTTCTTCGAGACAGTCACCAAGGCCATAGATGAGGGAAAGGTGGTTCACACAGACTACCTTGATCTCGCCAAGGCGTTCGACACCAAGTATTATAGAAAAACTCACCAGCCTGAACATAAACCCCTATGTCACAAGATGGGTTGCCAACTGGCTTATAGACAGAACTCACACAGTAAGAATAGCGGGCTCCAGGTCCGAATCTAAACCAGTCACAAGTGGTGTTCCACAAGGCTTGGTTCTGGGACCCCTACTGTTTGGCATATGTTTTTCAGAAGTATAGGCAAACACAGGAGGACTATGGCTAACCAAGTTCGCCGATAACTGCAAACTGGGAGCCATAATTGACTCTCCGGCTGACATGGACATCCTTCAAAAAGGCCTTACTGAGACAGACACCTGGTGTCAAAGTCATGGCCTCAAGCTAAATGCCAAAAAATGCATAGTCATCCCATTTGGGAAAAACAAAACACCCACGAATTACCACATAGGCGGCAGCCCCCTTAATACAGAAGAGGTAATAAGAGATCTGGGGACCCAGGTAGATGGTATATTGCCAAAGTAGTTAGGAAATCCTTCTATGTGGCCCATCTAATTACTAAGGGGTTTGTATCTAGAAATAAAGAGGTTATATTGCCCCTCTACCCGTCACTCATCAGACCCATCATAGAGTACAATGCCCCATTTGGGATGTACCTCACAAGACACTTCCAACAGCTGGAAAGACCACAAAAGCACCTCACCAAGAGGATTACTGGCCTCAAACATATGTCCTATGCAGCCTGACTGAAAAAACTCCAGCTGTACTCAGTGGCATATCGCTTACTCAGAGGTGATCTCTGCCTGACTTACAAACCCATGTCCAACTCAGAAATGATGGACATGCTCCACCTAAAGAAATCTAAGTCACTGCGAGCCACGAGTTCTAGTGAGCTAAACCTCGCCACAACAATAAGTAGAACTTGCTGGAGAGATAGACTCCTGTCACAGAGACTCCCCATGCTTTGGAACCAAATTCCTAACTACATTAGGCAGATACCCTCACTAACACTCTTCAAGAGAGGCCTTGACAAGTGGATGGGTAACAGAAAATACACCCCTGGGATCATTTAATTGGCTCTGCTTGACAGTGGCTCAGTTAATTAATCAATGGGGCAGCGAAAGCTGACACACTCTGGCTAGGCTTAAAAATGCCCTCGGGCAGATAGCCTAGTACCTACCTATGAACCTATAAACTGTAGCTTTTTACAGTATGTTTGGCCTCTGTATGCCAGGGATAGGAGTAAGGATGGACCAAGTCACATCTTATCTTGAGCTACTTGAATTGTCAGCATTGTTTTCTACAATAATGAAGTTTATTGCTCTATCCACAGATTATGAGGATGTTGTATTTGAAAAGGAGTCTTTGTCCTATAAGAAGTTCGCAGGTCCTAACATGTGTTAAGAAGTATGTTCTTTTTCATTTCTCCGTCATTAGTACAAAACCACTAAGACACTGAAAGCAATTTGTAAAGACATTTATTGTCTGACTAGATAGCAGCATATCTAAACTATACTAATAACAAGATTAGACTAAACACTAACAACATAGTAGAACTTTTATTGACATGAAAATAAAAAATAGACACATAGGTGGTAGCCCCCTAAATATGGAAGACATAATAAGGGATCTGGGGATCCAAGTAGATAGTAATCTCACCTTTGATAATCACATTGCCAAAGTGATTAGAAAATCCTTCTATGTGGCCCACCTAATCACAAAAGGGTCTGCATCCAGATCAAAAGAGGTCATTGTGCCCCTCTATGCACACTCATCAGACCCATCATAGAGCACAGTGCCCCATTTGGGCTGTACCTTACGAGACACCTGCAACAGCTGAAAAGACCACAGAAGTACCTCACCGAGAGGATCACTGGCCTCAAACAGATGCCCTATGCAGCTCAACTGAAGAAACTCCAGCTGTACTCGGTTGCATACCGCCTACTCAGAGGTGATCTATGCCTGACATACAAGGCCATGTCCAACCCAAAATTGATGGACATGCTCCACCTAAAGAAAACCACATCCCCTCGAGCCACATGATCTAGGGATCTAAACCTCACCACAACAATAAATAGGACATGCTGGAGGGATAGATTCCTGTCCCAGAGACTTCCATGTTCGGGAACAAGATTCCAATCTACATTAGGCAGAGCTCTTCATTAACACTCTTCAAGAGAAACCTTGACAGGTGGATGGGAAATAGAAAGTTTACCCTGGGGATCACTTCAATGGCTCTTCTGGACAGAGACACAGGGAACTAATCCCAGGGGAGTGGCAAAAGCCAGCACAATTCCAGCTAGGCTTATAAATGCCTTCGGGAAGATAGCCTAGTACCTACCTATTAACCTATATTAAAATCATGTCTTCTTGTATTCTGCTGCCCTTTAAACAGAATCCTCAGCATACTGTTAGTATTATTTTGTTTCTTATATTCCATGATATCTTATAACTATAACCCATTGCTGAATGCGGGTAATGCTGGATTACCCATAGTTGCCGTGGTTTGGTCATGAGGGTGAAGCCTGAATGATCAAACAAAGCCAACCATGGATACATCTACCACTACCCACATCCATCCATAGGTTATTGCTATTATACAATGACATTATTTAAGAAAAAGTTAGTTACTTTTCTTAAATAATGTCCTTGTATAATAGTGCCACGCTACTCTTCCATGTTTTTCCCCCAGGATCTTGGGGCTTTCCTGATGTACTACATATACATATGGCACTTTCAGTACCATGCTTATACCGTACATCAGTGCTGTGTAAAGAAAGCAATGGAGAAAGGAAGATCTCTGTTGCTTTTTTCTTTGTTTTTAATTTTTTAAAAAATCTGGAGACTTTCAACATATGGGAAAGACAGGACAGAGAAAATAAAAGTATGTTTCTCTAGTTTTGCATAATGTACCTGATTATCCTTTTAATTTTCTCTGTCCCATCTGTCTCTTTCTTTTGAAGTATCTGGTTTTTGAAAGTTTGTTTAAAAAAATAGACTTTCTGTAGCATATATTAAAAGAAGAAAGTCCGGGTGACCAGACTTTTTTCCATTGGTATACGCTTAATTTACAACGGGCATGCTGGTTGGGCTGACCAATCAGCTTGCTCACTTTTGAAAGTTAATGGACAGTCATTCTATAATGCCCATTAAAATATGATCTACAATAGTCTGAATTTCATTACATAACATTTATTGCTCAAGTAACTATCTTAATGGACAGGCTACAATGAACATGTCAGCTTAACCTTCAAACTGATATTTGAATCCTGTCAGCTATGAAGTTGCTTGACCACATGCCCATACTGGTGCATATCATAAAAATCATATACACATCCTGTGCATGTTGTAAAAATCTGGTACACATTCTGTATGTATTATAAAATCATATACACAAAGTGCGCATATCATGGAAATCATATGCACCTGTCATGCATCTCCTAGAAATCACATGCACCTACAGTACATAATGTAAAAATTGTCTGGTAAATCCAAACATAAAACAACTGAATTTTCTATTAGTAAAAGTTTAACAAAATCTTGTTGTATCCTAACAATATCCATTTGCTGACCAGGTATATTCACTGGGCATACAGCTCCTTCTCAGAATCAATTGATAGCAATGTCTGGTTAAGTGAATTGCTCAAAGTCACAAAGTAGGCAAATGATAACAGAGGAGACCAAGCCCTGTACCAGACGAGGTGCAATTCACAGCCTTACCACTCTGTGTGACCTGCCAAACTTCTTGATGATACCCTTTTCTTCAAGAAAAGAAAGCAAATAAATTTGTTTCAATAAACTATTTAGCCCCATTTATTAGTTTTACTATAAAATAAAACTTCAACCACCAAGTGTTTTATACTTCCTATCTCCATGATGCATAGACAGAAAAATAGCTGTCCAATGCATCACATTTAACTCTAAAAGTAGTCCTGCTACTTTTTTCATGAGTTTCAATTTATTTTCCTAACCTTTTGCAACTAGTTTACCCATACCCCAGGATTCATGAAGCTTGCGCCAGGCACAGGCATAGCGTAGGCGGTATAATGCCAAATATGGCCGTCGAGCGATTCAGGTATGATCCAATTCCATGTGCACTACCGGCGTACGCCAGAACTGCGCTGTCCTCGGCTTAGGTATGCTAATCACCCCATGTGCAGTGTCACACCATGCAAATGAAGGCATATAGTGATTCATGAAGTGGTGCAGGTGTAGCGTAAGCCCATGGAAATGTAAACCAAAAAACACAGTTTACATTTTCCCAAACAGAACATCGGAGCTATGGAAGTGGGCCAGACCCATGTATCACAAAGTTAACATATGCCAATGGCGAAATACACAGCCAATGGCATAAGAAAAGATGCACAACATGTAAAAAACAACATTTAATGTCATGTCCACAGTAACGCAAAGCACAACCGCAGGGCATGTGTGCGGAAACTGTAACATAAAGAAATAATATAAAAATGTCATAAAATCGCAACGTAATAGAAATCAGGTTTACAGCATAATACACAATGGTAGGCATGGAACACCACAACCAAGGTGCAAGGGTTGCTAACGGCCTGCGATAGCATCCGGCGCGGTAACTATGAATTAGTAGTCAATGCCATGCAAATGAGGCAGATATTACTGAATTGCAAATGTCCCACCAGATGAAGGTTGTACCATACGGCGCAGCGATATAACACCGAGGAGTGGCTCAGAGGAGATACATGACATCAGCAGAGGGGTGTGCCACAGTAGCAGTAAGCACATTGGAGCAATGCAAATCTGGCCTGTCCGTTGCTAAGCAAAGCTGCAGGACAGGGGTGGGGAGTAAGGTATAGAATCGTTTAGCTGAGAGCACACATGGTGCCCAAAAGCGCATGTGTACGGGGATGAAAATGTGCCCGAAACCCAGTAATCGGACGCACGCACCACGAACAATAGCACAAACAGGAAGGTCAGGGGAAGAAAAAAAGGAAATGCTGAAGTAGGGTAATTGGAATACTAATGAGCAATCAACACCAATCAACTCACGATGGCCAATCGAAGGCAGCTGACAAGTCTGCTTGCAGAAACCTGCAAAACACGATAGGGGAGGCACTGGAATGCAAAGAAAGGAGGGGAGGTATTGGATTGCAAAGATAGGAGACCTGACACAGCAGAGCAATGCAAACCGACAGCAGACCGGCAGTAGCACACATAACACAAGATACGCCAGGTCCAGGAAAGTACAAATGAAAGTAGGCTGCTGGATGCATGCCAGAAAATGGTAGGTGCAATGTGCAGAAATGTAAAGGGAAGGTCAAGAGGTAATCCACAGCAGCCAAATGTAATTCAACACCAAAGGCACCACAATAGTAGTTCCGGGAGTAAAACACATAAGATACCCTGTAGCTATGATCGTACATACACACCCTATGACATCATCGGTGTTCACAGCACAATAGTATAAAGTGTGAAAGCACCCTACACACACCTGTGTATTCCCAAACACTGCACCATAGGTGTAAACACACGGGGAACTTTTAAAATGTACATGTTGGGAGCTGCCATAGCTGTGATTCATCAGCATGTGTTAGAGACTGACGGTGTTGTGGAGGATGATGCCGACAACCACCGCAGGCCTCGGAGGAGAAGGAGAGTGTTCAGACCAAGGGTAACCTACCAGGGGCTACATGACCTGGAGATAGTAGAGCATTACAGGGTGGACAGGGACATCTTACAGCAAATAGTGGAGCAGTGCCGGCCGTGCCTGAGAACCAGAAACAACAGAGGGGAACCCATTCCAGTGGACACGAAGGTATGTGTAAGCCTGCGGATACTGGCCACAGGTACCTTTCAAAGGCCAACTGGAGATATAATGGGGATCTCACAGGCATCAGCATCCAGGGTACTACACCAGTTCCTGGATGCCATGTTACCACATGCCAATGAGCAGATATACTTCCCCCAAACTCAGGAGGAGTTGGCCAGCAATATGCGCCACTTCCACCATGTGGCACACTACCCGGAGGTACTGGGTGCGATAGACTGCACGCACATACAAATCAAGTCACCACCCAGTGAGCATGGTAGGCGCTACATAAACCGCAAGGGATTCCACTCCATCAACTGCCAGGGCATGTGCAATGCCCAGGGCATTATCATGGATGTGTGTGCTGGCAGCCCTGGAAGCTACCATGACTCCCATATCTGGCATGCCTCACAGCTGTATCAGGTATTTGTCAAGGGGGACATCCCACATGGCCATCTTGTGGGGGATGCTGGCTATGCACTGGAGCCGTGGATGATGACTCCCATCAGAAATGCACACACACCCATGCAAGAATGCCATAATGAGGCACATGCACAAACCAGAATCATCATAGAGCGTGTGTTCTGGATGCTGAAATCACGGTTCCGGTGCTTGGATACATCTGGTGGAGCCTTGCAGTACTCTCCAGGTACGTGTGCCCACATCGTCATAGTATGTGCCATGCTACATAATATGATCCTGCGGAAGCAGCTGCAGCAGGGACAAAATGGTGAAGGCCCTCCTAGCCCACCGCAATTGCCAAGGCCATTACAGGCACAGAGGGATTCAGACCGTGAACACACTGTGCCAGCCCCAGTAGGCAGACGAAGGCGTGCCCAATATGCCTACGCCTTGGCAAAGAGGGAACATATAGCACATACTCTGACAGTGTAGGCCCCTATGGACTGACACCTCTCCACCTGCACACACAGTAAAATGGATGGCACACAAACATGACCACCTGTAAATTGTAATGTATAGGTGGCCCAATGTGTGACTCCTACATAGGCAGCCCTCAAACATTGTACACACAACAGCTAGTGGAATACGGAATGTCAACACCTGAACAGTACATGAGCCTTACAGCATATGGTGGTGCTGTGTGCCTGTTACGTTCCCCGCCAGATATATGTATATATATATATATATATATATATATATATATATATATATATATATATATATGTATATATATAATACAGATAGAAAGGGCAATAGAGTGATATATGTTGATATAGATGGATTCAGCAATATCTGCAAATATATATAGATAGGTCAACGACATTCATAATACCTTGGAGATACAAATAAATAGGATACCGCCAACTATGGAATGTGTAACATACCGACATGCGTAACCACGAGCCTGAAAGACCGGTAGAACACAGTACCGGAACAGTACAGCCGCGAGTAATAGTATGATGATATGAAGGGACATTTAGTCACTGCTGCCGGTGTTGCGGTCTATGTAGGTACTGTGTTCAACTGTGTTTGTGAGTGCCGTAGTCTGTGTATGTGTGCATTGAGTGTGCCGTGTGCGTCTCCGTGTGACTGTAATGTGTGTGTGTGTCTGCAACATGTGTCTGTTAGTGCCAAGTCAGAGGTAGATCAGTACGGTAGGTGTGGGTATAGCTAGCCGTAGGCATATGGTTACCACCTGTCCTACAGTAGGAGGGACAGCCCCACCCTGGACAGGTGTATCCTGATATAAAACAGTACAAAGGGCAAATGTCCGAGATTTTAGGACATTAATATGTCCCATATATAATGTAATAGTCGTATTTAATAGTTATGCCTGTATGTAAGAAACGTAAATGTTACATGCAATATGATAAGTAGCCAAAGTCCCACAACAATAGGTATGTATTGAGGATAAAACTATGTGCTAACCTGTGTACTGACCATGGCTACGTGTTGGCCTGTAAACACCACTGTGTGTCCAGCAAGTGTCCAACAATGACCATATGAAAAGGTGGCAACCCATGGCAAACAGGATCTTTTACCAACACAACCGCAATGACTGCAAATATCTGGGACAGAAATACAAGGGATAGCTGTCACTTACACATATCCCTTGATATATCGCTGCAATTCCGGAGGCATATAAGTAGCAAGCTCACCTGCAGATGATATAAAAACCAATTAACAACAGCCCAATGTACAATCCCGTAACATAAGTCTACTAACTGTTAGCTCTCTAATTAGGGATGGAGCCCACACACATATATATGGAATATGTAGAAATGCAAGCCCCACAAACCTGTATATGCTACGTACACCCTCCGACATCCCCCACACTAGAAACTAAAGCAATACAGACTGTAATAGCAGCACAAACATCCAGTCAGTCAATTACATCTGCAGAACCCTCAACATACCGTGTGAGAGACACAATTAAAGGCGTCATGCAAAATTGCAGGCATTGTATAATGGAACAAACAGCCAAGTTACAGGTTTTGTTTGCAATAGTCCGTTATCAGACGTTGGGATGACAGGTACACCCACATGTTGAACCACATACTCTAGCTGTCACACACAATCAACGGGGGACATGAATCCAAAGTATACTTGTCTCCATGTATAGCAGTTGCAATTACACATAACAAAACACAATACAGACAGTCTCCCCGAAGGTAGGGAAAATAGGCAACACCCAAGTGGAGAATTCAATTATACCCCACTGTTGCCATGTAATTGGCAAATGGAGTAGCTGCACAGCTGATATGCAAGTAATTAGTCACTCAGGAACACCAATTGGTGGGATGAAACCACATGTTACATGTATCGACGTATATAAGGATGACTTGCCAGACATTCAAACCGTATGCTCATACCGAATACCAGTTGAAACACTATGAGAGAGATAGAGACGAAACTCCGTAATGATAACAAGGTATGTTATGTATAGCATGATCTGTATTAGTTAGTTTTACTGTATGTATAGCCTGGTTTGCATTAATTAAACTTGAACTGCATAATAAGCTACTCTATCAGCAACTTGTGATAACCCAAAAAATCTTCTATCACCCTAATAATACACCAATCCTCACTAATCTAATCACCCCCTACAAAAATCTCCCTACACTTCACTCAGCTAGCAAACCTCTAGTTTCTAGTGTCAAACCAAACAACAAAGCAGGGGACTCACTCTTTTCCAACACAGTAGGAAAAAGCTGGAATCAACTTCCAATTGAACTGTCTTCACTTGCCTCCACACATCTATTCAAAAAGCATCTTAAACAATATCTAAAGAATCATTGGCTTTGTCCCTGCTCCAACCCTGACTGATTATACCCAATATATAAACATTTCATAACTAATCTTGGTTCCTATTGCTCTTGTAAATATAGTGTATACTTCCCTGATAATAGTGAACTTCTACTCTCATCTGATAAAAAAAAAAAGTCTTACTTCTTTTTTATGAGTATCCCTTACGAAAATTGTTACTAAGTGTTTTTATTTCATGTCATTTTTTTATTGTATCTAACAATTTCTTTGTAACCTTGTCTATTGTTATATTGCATACTTGTCTTTGTAGGAGCTTTTCTCCCTGGGCCTCTACTGAAAATGGACATGTATCCAGTTAGACTAGCCTGGTCAACAAATGTAAAATAAATAAATAAATTAATTAATTAAATGTGTCCACAATGCATAAAGTGGGAAAAGGTATTTATGTAGTGATGTCTTGCTGAGCATACTAACGCTTGTAGAAACTATGCATCCAGCAGTGGGCCACAAGGTACACATCACAGACACCACAAGGCATGCTACATGAGGGCATTAAACAGAACAATTTCATACACCCCGCTGTCAGTGGTAGGGTATGTCCAACAAGTATGTACCATAGCAGGGGATAGTATATGTTGATATACTGTCACAGCACGCATGTGTATGGGCATATAACGTCAATGACATATCTAAGGTAGTCCCACTGTGCAAGTATGCTTTGCATTATGGGATACTATGTGAAATATGTGTAATGTATAGTATTGTAGGTAGATATGACATATATTCTACACAGCATAACAGGTATATCACGCATACCAAAGGTATCGTCTATTGGCATGTACAATAACAGGATACATATGGCTTGTAGCCATGGGACATTGTAATAGCATGACAGCTAATCTAAATGGAAGGGCTACCAAGTAACCATGCACAAAGGACATGTAATAGCTTCACAGGTGCCTAGTGGGGTACTATGCAGTCTGGCAAGTCCATGTGTAAGCACAACTACAGTGTTCACACCAGTGGCACCTCTCTAGGGTAGTGTCCTATGAACAGCAGAGCCATGCGTCACCTGCACCTCTGCACAGTACAGCCACTGCAGTGATCCCAGGCCTACATGTGTCTCCCAACCACCAAGGGAGGTATCACATGAACAGTGCTACTGAGTGTCCCTGCGTGATGTACATAGGACTCATGTTCCAAAGCATGGTGAGTGTCTGGTTTGGGAATGTAACCCTCAAGCACATCCCACTCATTGTGGCGTGTGTGCACATATCCATGAGCATGTTGCTCACAGTGGCTTTGCTTATGTCGTATGAGGAGTATATCCATTAATAATGTTGTGGACATGGGCCCTGTCTGATCAGCAGAGGTCACCCCTGAGTATGTAGTATGCAAATGTGTACAGATGTGGTGTCCATAGTGCAGCCGCATACTTAAACTGTCGGAGCTCAGTAAACGTCATGGCGTGTTAATGTTGTGGTATGCAAAGCTGTAGCTGTTGTGTAAGGTACACCCTAAATGGGGTGGTGTACCCTTGAATGTGTGTAGAAGTCTTGAGTTCAGAGGTATAATGGGTGCTTATGTACCAGCTACACACCCTGTACAGATAGGAGTGGCCACGTAGAAGGATATCCACGCCACAGTGGCAATACGGTAACCACAGGAGTGGGTGCGACATATGTGTGTACTGCAAACATGTACAATGTGATTTGTATGTAGGGGTCTACCACCCATGTGATAGTCAGTGGGTGAATGGTGTAATGCAAAGGTGATGTTCATGCACCTTGTGACATGTAGCTTGACGCCATGATAGTCATATCAGGTATCTGTCACAGTGACACCCGTATGGATGGAGTCAGTATCAGCTGGTGGAGCAATCATGGTGCTTTGCATGCAGGGGTTTGTAAAGCTAGGCAGGGAAAGTCCCCTGTGCTAGCCTGTACCACAGGGAAGCATATACTGAACATGAGGGGCCCTATGACTGAGTACTGTGGTATGCCAAATGTAACTGACATGCAATAGGTACTATGGTATGCTGGCCTCACTGTGTGTGTCTTGTCCATGGGCCACATTGCATAACATCCTGAGACATAGGGTATGATGTGCAGGTGGATGTGTATGTTGTCAATACCAGAATGGAGAATGGTGCTGAAAGGCAATGAGAGGACAATGTAGGATGTGTGGACTCCCGTACCATCAACAACTGCCCTGGTAAATGTATGAAAGGAGTCCACCATGTGTTGGGGCCATGCTCTGGCCCTAACAAGCCCAACCCGGGTGGCATCAAAGGACGGGAGCCCAACAATGTCTCTGTGAATGACGTCCTTGATGATGTGCCCCATAGCCATGCAGAACAGTCCAGTCAGGTATGTAGGACTATAGTCCCACTCGTGCATTGTGGTGCTACCTGTGTGGAGTGCGATAAATGCTGCTGTGTGCCATTCAGGGGCTACAATGTCTGAAACAAGGCTATTACTGAATATGGTGGCCTAGTGGGGAGACATGTCATTCAGAGGTTTGTGGACATCACAGCCTGGGATGTTGGAAGGTGACATGGGGCCAGTGTCCCAGGACATATAGAGTGCAGGTTAGTACTGTGTAGGTGTGACCACAGGGACACCACAATGTTCCTGTATGGATTGTGGCCCTGTAGTGAGTGAGAGGGTGTAATGTTAGCATTGAATCCATCCTCCAGCATGTTGCCAACATCACCTGGGTCTGTAATGTTCCTGAGTGACTGTTGTATGTGACAGCAGATGTGAGTGTTGCCATTGATTACTGACATACCACCATAATGCCTGGTGGTACACCCCGGAATGTGTTACAGTAATGTTTACATAGCTAGTCTTGGAGTATGTGATGAGGGATCATGTGGCCCTACCAAGGCTGACCAGTGAGCTACCACACCCATGGGAATGTACACCACTGTGCAACAGCCTACACCTGTTGTTGTACATCATATGTCCATGGAACATATCCACCAGAGTGGCATCTGTTATCTGGTGTGTACCATCATGGCTCTGTGTGGAATAGCATGATCCATGCAGTTGTGTACATGCTAATGAATTGCACTGGGGTATGTTTCAGCATTTGTATGTGCATCGTCCGTCTGCACGGGTGTCATGACGTTAACAACCACTGTCAGAAGACGTCTGTAGTACATGTTGTAGTACTCATGTACTGTGTATGCTGTGATGGGTGTGGTGCCGGGATGTGGCTAACAAGGTTGATTAGCATATGTTCGGAATCCACCAATGAGGGGATAATCCCAGGTGTGTAACACCAGTCACATGGTGGTAGTGTTCATGTCAAGGTTAATTTTGGTCTTGGAGGTGGTGTGTATGGGTTGATCCAGCAAAGTGGAGGTTATGACTCATTGATGTGTCGGTACATGAGTGGCTATCCCAGTTAAGTGTGGGGTAGTGTCAGTCACACATGAGTAGTAGTTTTCTGAGCCCCACTGCCCAATATACCTACAAATGAGGTATGTTAACCGTGGGGTATGATGTTGACTCTGTAGCTTGTTACAATGTGTATAGCGGTCCCGGACACAGTTAGTTGCACGTGGAGCACCTTTGATGCATTGTGCTAAGTAACTAGCCAGGATGTGTGCACAACATAGTGGGATATGGGAACCCCTCAGCTGTGGGTGTGCCGGTCCAGGTATGTGCCTGAAAGGTATGGTCTGTCTATAACCTGTCATTGCAGGTGTGCTCTGCAGAGCCTAGAGGCAGGTCCCAGTCACTGCAGAGATATTGGAATGGTGCATTATAAGGTGTGCCTTGCCTGCATGCATCACAGAGGAAGATGCAAGCATTGTGTCACATGACCCCATGTCGTGCTTTCCAGTTCCCGTTCTGCCAGTGACTGTTATTGGAAACTGTGCAAGACAGGCAGTACAGAAGCAGCAAGAGCCTTACATGTGAACTGTACTCCCAGGGCTGACAGGTGCAAGTCATCTGTGCCACAGCATTGTGTTTGACCAGGTCAGTCAAAGCGGACAGATACCAGATGCCTGTGTAATGACAATAGGAGCATAGGCAACTGTTGAAGTGACACAGTTGGTCGTTGTACAGTGGTATCGTGTCCGGACGAATGCATAATGCTCCCCAGGGCTTGGCCCACACCCTCAGGGCTATAAGACTGGTGAGCTATTGCATGTCCCTGCACACGTAGTCTGTGAAGTGGCATCTCAGGGCAGTCACACTAACATGGAGAATGACAGTCACATCGTACCTGGTGAGGTGTGGCATGGGTGCATAGGTTATGTTGCAGAACCAGTTACCCGACAGCAAGATGTAAGCGACTATCGCCTTGTGTAGCCTGCTGTGTGGAACTGCAGTGTGACTCCCTACAGAGTCACCTATGACTGGTGTGTTGTGAATGTTATAACTCCCTATTGGCTGTATGTGATGGGCACACATGAGTCTGTGGGCTATAAGTTGGTGATGTTGTTTTCCATGATGGGGGCTACCTCTGGTGCCTACACAGAGTATGGAGACGTACTCCACAAGTTTTCCTCATAGGTGTGGCCTGTGGTGGAGATCATGTGAGACTATGTGATGGGTGGGGTGTGTTGCGAATGTTACACATCCCCAGATGACTGTCAGGTGCAGTCAGGGTTGGTGACAGCATTAACCCCAGCCATAGCTGTCAACCTCCTGTCCCCAAAATGAGGAACATTAGCCCTCATAATGTGTGACAAATGGGCAAAACATGGAACACTTACTACTGGCTTACTAACAGCTTCAACTAGGAAGGGCATATGATGGCTAAAATAGGCTGGTTTTACATATAAAAAAGATATTCTAATGAATTAATATGATTCCCATCTATTTAGCCATGGCTAGCAGTTAAACAATTTCCAACAATGAATGTGTGACAGACCCTTTCAATGTGGAACCTTGAGGAACATGCACTTTTTAAGACCCCAAATGATGTACGTTCCTCGTAATGAGGTACACTTGAGAGCTATGCCCCCAGCACGGCTGCAGTAGTGCATCCCCCACAGGCTGTAGTGTCGTATCTTGGGAGGTGAGCGTTGAATGTGTACATGAGATAATTGTTCTATTGAGACATATCCATCATATAGACAGGCAGTAGCACTGGTACATGACAGTTGGACATGCCTGTATATACAACCATGTCCCACAGGATATGTGCGTTACGTGTGTACAACAGCTGTTGTACCATAAGCAAGCTGGGAAGTGTAGGACAGCCAGTGTACCTGTGGGAAATGGTATGGAATGGGTGCTATATTAATCAGTAGTTCATGACATGTTCACAAGTTCTGAACAAGTGCCTAGCATGACCATACAATACAGATAGGGTTTTGGATAATATCAACCCACAAGTGGTGATGACAGTCATTATGGGTGGCACCGCACTATAACCCTGCTGAGTATGGTGTGCATGTCCATGAACCATTATCACTGTAGATGTTAGCAGTACAGATGTACAAGACAGCATGGATGTTTAATTACAAATACCTTTGTATGTCACAGGAGTGTTCCACCAGTGGCCTGTTGACAGACTCACAACTACAAAAGGTGCAAGAGTGACATGTGCACATCACACCAGTGCCAGTTACAGTAGAACAGGGTTAATGTGTTGTACTCCACCCTCATTGTAGCCCATACCACACAGACAAATGTTAGGCATCTGTGTATGTAAGGCTGTGAATGGCCATGACCTATGAGTATAGCTGTGTCAGTGTTGTGAACAACATACAGAATGGGCTGTGTGGGTGAGGTGTGTGACATATGTGCACAGTCTGATGGATGATACCAGCATTGTCACTGCTAGGTAAACATCCCTGTACCCATTAACTACTACCTAGGCTGTGGTCAACATTATGGACACTGTGCAAGGGATGGTGCTGTGCAGTGCACCACCTGACTTGGTAACGTCTCCATGCCCCTTAGGTAGTCATATGAGGTACCCATGTCATGTCAGGGTGCCATCCATGAGCACGGAGATCACTGGACAGGCATATACAGCACTGTGGTGACCAATATTGGATCACATACCACCTTTAGGGGGTAATGGCCATGCGTGGATGGTTGATACCAGCCTTCACAATCCTCACCTCCACTATGCAGCATGCTGTCTGCCTTGCAGAAAGACATTTGCTACACCATGATGATGGACATGCTACATGTCCATATCCTGATCTGTAAGACATATGTCATGGACAGCCACTGTCCTAATACTAGGATCGCCACAGGCTGGACAGATCCCTGTGCCATATATGTGACATACTCCTGCCATACCATGCAACCCTGTCCATCAAAGCTGCACATGTCATCCCAGTCATACATGGTGTGATGGCCGCATGGTAGATGTACTATCAACTGACTGGATCAGTAATATGGCACTGATGCACCTTGCGGTGGCATAACGGCTGCCTGTTACAACTTGGAAACCATGCCCGCACATGCTATGGTTGATAACCATCCCTGCAAATGACGTCTGACTAGCCATTGTCCCATGTCTATCACATGTGTAACACAGGCAATCCGTGGCAGGATGTTGAACAGTTGTACAGTGCTGTGTAGATGTATATGGCAAAACACATGCATGTACAGGTGTCCATGCATATGTGTGCATTGTCACTGCTCAACTCCATTACGGCTGTGTCTGTGTTTGTATGTGACATATACACAGCATCAAGGTCAACAGCATTACCGGGGACACATCCAGGCATGTGCAGATAGGTAAGAACACAAGTGCAGGCAAATAGACATGCCCACAGCAAGACAGCATTCACATGGAGTATGAACACTGTAATGAGGTGACACACATATATGGTGATGATATCCAATGCATAATGGGTGTGACATGTGTGTGACACAAACACTTCAGTCGTGTCAGTGTCATGATGCTTTGCAAAGATAACTGTGCAGATGTAGTAGATGTCATAGAAATGTATGTGTAGAAGTACCTCTGTACATCTCTGAAACTGTGACCTGTCACCATCATTATGTCTTACAGATAATGCCCCGTACACGCCTTCCAGCATACAGCCACCAGGAGGATGATGTCCTCATCCCACAGCTCCATGAGAACTATGATTTGTTGTTCAGCCATGTGCCACAGAATGCCC
The DNA here is from genome assembly GCF_019279795.1 of Protopterus annectens. NCBI lineage: Eukaryota > Metazoa > Chordata > Ceratodontiformes > Protopteridae > Protopterus > Protopterus annectens. The sequence goes on along the minus strand of NC_056729.1, from coordinate 858,194,418 downwards.
ATCAGCGGGATGACCTGTGGCAGGATCTACGCAGGAGGGTGAACGATGTGGGTGGCCATAACTGCACAACTGCACCTACCAGCAGGTGCGCAGACACTGCACGGACTTGATATGACATGCAAAACAGCATGCCACTGCAATCGCCAGGGAACAAGGTGCAACAGGTGGTGGGCCACCAACCCAGCCCCCACTCACACACACCGAGGAGCTACTGGCCAGTCTGGGGACACCCAGGGAACAGCATCCACAAACACTAGCTGCCATCGTGGAGGTGCGTATCTCCCAACCAATGAGCCTGGAGTTGCCTGGTAAGTCAGTACTGCACATATGGCTATTATATCCCATTTAGTTGCATGTGTCACTGTACATTATGTAAAGTAACAACATATGCAAGGTATGTGGACACACATGCTTCATACAACAGTATGCTACTCTGTGTATGCACACATGTGCATACTATATGCTATTACACAGGTGAATGTGTTAACATGCACAGTGCAACCTGTGGCTGTCATACAGTCATGGATAATGTTCATACTGCTGTGCCACCACTATATAGGCACCTCTGGCATGCCGCACAGACATGAGTCCGCTGCAGGTGAGACTGTCATCAGTATCAGGCATGTTACAGTGTAGATCTATTTGCCATGTGGCCAGTTAACACTTGCACACTTTATGTTTGTTCCAGTCACGATATACAGGTCGCATCACCCATCATTCACACAGGCCACCATGTGCAATATATACAAACAAAATGATACACCGACTTGAAACCACAGTACTTGTCATTGCGACATGTGTGGTCAGCTGTGCATACAACGGTGAAGGTGTTCTACAATGGAGGCATATGTAGTATGCATTGGAACAACATGTGTGGCACGCACACAGTACCACACAGTGAGCTGTGATATGGGCAGCCCACAGGTGTCACCATTGTGTCATACGCCCCTGCATTGGGTGCACACATCGTGATGTGCCACCTGACATGTCCCAGACACGTAGTGTTTTGCCTGCAATATTGTCACACTATCGCATGACCTATACCCCACATACCAAACATACAACCCATTGTCTGCATAGCCCTGTGGATTGTGACATATCTGACATCTATGGGTGTATGTCATATGGGACAGCACAGACATGTGAGATAGATGGCCATCACACACATTTGGCCAACACATGTGCACACATGGCCATGGGGGATGGCCAGAGAAATGTAGCCACACAGTACATGGGATGTGTATACACCCTGTTGCACATTGTCCACACATGGTCCAATTATAGCCTTAGTTGACCGCTTATACAGTTGATGTGGTACACTGGACATCCTAAAAGCCTGTGCACAGCTACTGGAGGTGTCACTGAAGTCTACCATATACGATCTGTTGAACATCACGACTGTGTCATAGCATGCAGTTATGGCTATGTAATGTGTACATATTATGCATTCTACAGCAATATAGATGCCTCATGATGCCATGCAATGGCACAGTGTCTGTACTTCACACTGTATAGCAATGTAGGCGGCTCACACTACCCTCCCATGCTCATGCACATTTGCTAAACATGCATTCTATCTGTAGGGCATACAGACAACACTGCAATGGGAAGCCCATTATGATGCTGTACATGTGTCAGGACACCATTGTGTCAGACATGTATGCATGTTAATGCACATGTCAGCAGATTACATGTCAAGGTCATGTCAGCCATGTGTACTGTTATCCTGTTCTGGGCCACATGGTGTATCATGAGGATGCATGCATACTACCATGATTGTGTGAACTGCATGGCTACTGATATGACACCTGCTTGCTGTAGTGTGCACCCCAGGGAGGTATGCTTACTAACACTATTAATGTCTGAGCTGCATGCCCTCTGCTGTATCACAGGCATGCTGCATGCTATCTGTCAAATCACATGCATGGTGTGTGTGTGTGTGTGTGTGTCTGTGTGTGTGTGTGTGTGTGTGTGTGTCTGTGTCTGTGTCTGTGTCTGTGGGTATGTGTCTGTGTGTCTGTGGTATGTGTCTGTGTGTCTGTGGGTGTGTGTCTGTGTGTCTGTGGGTGTGTCTGTGTGTCTGTGTCTGTGTGTCTGTGTCTGTGTGTGTCTGTGTCTATTGTACTACAGTATTTCTTTGCATTCACAGGTGATGTAGGTGCATTACCCTCCTGCGGTCCATCTGATGTTAGTGTCCCCATAGATACTAGCATTGATGAACATATGCATGAGGTACAGGCAGGGTTGTCAGGGGCTGAATCTGTGCCAGTGGTTACCATCCCAGCTATGTCCCCTCTTCCCGCACACAGTTCTTCTGCTAACACATACCGCATCACCAGTGGCCATAGAGGAAGGACAGTCAGCGTCTGTTAGCGTGGAACAGGAACATGTGGTGGCTACAGAAGGTGTGTCTACACACCATGGTGTCAGTGTAATGACTGCAGATGTACCACACAGGCATGTGGCGGTGGTGCTGTAGGAGGACCTCTGGCAGACAGGCACCTGCAGGACAGAGCACAGCAGCTGGTATCACCAGACGCATGTTCCAGACTGTAATGGCAGCACAGGCGCGTGCTGAATGGCAGAACAGAGAAGGGCAGAGGCTGCAAAGGGCTGCTATCCATACCTAAATGACAACATCCAGGCATTGGCAAATGCTCAACAGCAGATTGCTGATGTTCTGGATAGGCGATTGGGGGACATGGTCAGAATCCTTGACCGTGGCATGTCAATCCACGAGCGTGAGCTGTCTGTGCTGGAACATCTGGTAGGAGTGGCGTAGGCCACGTGGATGTAGGCCAACAACACCACCTACTGTAGGTCGGCGTGGCGTGCCACCTCACATGTCCGCTCCTATAGTGCGGTAGCAGTGGCAGTGCAGCTGGTGCTGCGCTGTGCACACCAGGACACAACAGGCCACGTGGATGTGGCCATGGACATTCTCAGCGGGGACACAGTTCCAGTGGACATGTGTCATCGGACAGTAGCCACTCTGTACCTCCACCTGGTAGTGCCCGTGTAACCCCAGGCAGGCACAGGTCATGTGGCAGTGGACGGGCACAGTGAGCTGTACAACCTGGTCTGTACAATCTGGGGTTGTCAGTTATACCCCGTGTAGGCCTCACAACTGTAGGGCTCCACAACATCCACGTGCATTCTGAACAGACATGTCCAGTCAAATCACCGGCCCTTACACACACACATGATGTCATCCATTGGTGCAGCCTATGCCCTGGCAAACATATCACCCTGTGCATATGATGAAGCCTGTGCCATATCCCTGTCATCCACACCATCGGTGCAGGGATATGGCCAAATATTCTGATGCACAGGGTGAACAGAATAGTGAGAGGTGTATGTAATATTACCTGTGTATGCATAGTGAGGGATGTGTATGTTGCAGTGGTTGTGTGTGAATACTGAGAGATGTGTATGTGACATAGGTTGTGTACTGTCGACATGCACTGGTCATACCATGTAGTTCAGGTGCAGCATGCATTGTGATGTGTTCACGGTATGTGTCTCGGTTACATCTGTAGCACCATGTTGGTTGTGATACCCTGGTTCCCTCCTATGTTGTACTTGCATGTGCCTACAGGTAGCAGTGTTTGCAGTCCCCCACGTGTAACTGTGGATTACTCACAGGCATGTCTGGCAATATCAGCATGCTACATGTACCCTCAACTTGACTGTTGGAAACACCAACATGACACAGATGTCCACACATATACTGCACCTGACGCATTCAGTCAGTGCCACAGGCGACACTGGACAGTGATGTGACATACATAGCAGGACACATTACAGGTATGGTGACATGGTGCAGGGGTTGTACACAGCGGTCTGGCCAATGATGATGTGAGGTGTCACTTGGTAGCTGGAGGCCACACTGTGTAGCAGTAGGACCCTGTAACAGTATGGGAACATGGCCACATTCACTGGTGTACACCACTATAACGCATACCCCATAGTGTTGAGGTGGGGACCCTTGCCTATGTGGTCATCACCTTCACAGTACTATGCACCTACACGATGTGTCACAGAGAAGGAACATGCACAGGTAGCCAGTATGGCTGGGACCTATGGCATCAACAGGGTAGTGCACTGCATCACCATTACGGGTTAGTCACCATGTGGGGTTAGTGATCATTTCTCACTGTATATTAGCATACACCCTCACACCAAGCACCAGACATACATACATACACACACACACACACACACACACACTGTGGTGACCACACATGTGTATATGGACAGCCGGCGAGTGTGATGCACTACACCGGCCGACGTCATGCTTCCCACACTGACGTATGTACAGATCTCTACAACGGTGTACAGGGATGTGTAACAACTGAGAAATAATCCCCATGATATGTGGCATCTCTGGTCACACATTTGGACACACATGGCAGTGCTGGGAATGATACACCTGCCATATGATGACACGTTTGATAGACATGCAGCGGTATTGATTGCATTATGTGTACCAACGCTATGTCTGGCAATTGTGCTGCTATATGCACACGGGAGGTTGTAGATGTTACAGGTGCCATGTGACATATAGTTGGTAACACCTGACTGCTGTGTATGCGTTATGTCAGCACCATCACGTAACAGTGACATAGCGTACTGTTTGCACATGGCATGATGGGATGGTGTGTGACACAACTGTGAGCCACCCCCTGCACACATACATCTACACAGGTGGTTCACCACTTTATGTGCACACATCCCTCCATAAGTGCTGTTTGTATGTCACCGTATACAGGTGTCAATGATGGGGCTGCATTGCAACTGCATGTCGTAGTTAGGTGCAACTATGTTATGGACATCGGCCACTGCACATGCATGGTTGCTGCATGCACAGTACAGATGTCACATGTGTCTCCTGTTGCCATGTTTGTATGCATTGCTATTGTTGGACATGTGTGTTGACATACATAACACATGGACTGTGGTATGATATCATGGGTGTCACAGGCGACCAGTACAAGGGTATGTGTCGGTCAACATTGCTACCCCCTGTAGTGTGAGCATTCAACAGACATGGACCCACCTTCCATTTGCATGTGTAGCATTGATTAGGCCACTGTTATGCACGAGGTACATCAAAGGCTATGCTATGTATGTATGTGTTGTGTGTGTAGTCCATGCACACATCCACACAATCACATGTATTACATATCCAGACGTGTGTTCATTGGTGCACAGAAACAGTCATGTGTCACAGCTGTGTAAGGGCCGTGGTATGTCTTGAGCTGACCTGTTCATGTATACTGGTATCGTTGCAATGCATAACACCTGTTGGATCCCTGTCGGTACATGTGTACTCTGCACAGCTGGTGTACACCTCTATACAGCCCAGTGGTCATGTGTCACATGGTGTTGTGGTACTGTAAGGCTGTGTATTGCTGCACCAATGACAAGGTGATGACTTGACAGCTACAGTGTACACTGCAGTGTGTACGTGTGTGACCTGCACCTGTGACAGCTGTGATGGCAGCTGTGTGTGTGTACAGGTCGCTGCATGTGTGTGACCGCCCTGTACGTGAGGACCATTATACCTTACTGTGCCCTTCTGTACTGTGCCCTTCTGTGTGTACACTCCATCTGCATGCACGACAGCCCTTTGCAACAGCTAAGTGTGTGAGCATGCCCAGTATGCTGTTGTGTAGATGGACACACAGTACAGTCCATGTATGCAGTTGTGTAGATGGACATACGGTACAGTCCAAACTGAGACCTTCCGTGTTTACACTCCATCTGCATGCAAGGCGGCCCTTTGCAAAAGCTAAGTGTGTGAGCATGCCCAGTACACCATTGTGTAGATCGAGACACAGTACAGTCAGTGACATATATTACCAGGTGTGCGGCCATGGCCAGTGACACCTTGTGTCGGTGATGTCCCTCTGTGCATGGGCATGGCCGTTGACATCCTGTATTGCCATGGTGGTCATCCAGGCAACAGATTTCCATCTTCAACGTCAGGATGGATGCCTAGCGAGTACACACTGGGTGAATATCTTGAAGGGTGTACTGTCTATGGTACATACTGTGTCTTTGTATTGTTGTTGTAGTGCTCCATACATGTATAGTTGCCCTGTGTACACCACTGCCGTGTGTTTGTGTATGTCTACTGTGGGACAGTACTATGTCTGATCGCACACTCTCTATACAATCCCTGCCAGCATCCTGGCATTTGCAGATGATGACACGCATCTAGAAAAATGCCTGTGGGACTGCTGTGTTTAGTAATCTCAGTAGCACATTCTGTAAATGCGTCATGCTGTAGTGTGATAGGGTAGTTAGGTGTATGTTCAACTCCCAGCCCTGCCAAGTGTGTGTGTGTGTGTGTGTGTGTGTGTGTGTGTGTGTGTGTGTGTGTGCGCATGCTCCCATCTGCCTGGAGACTCAGGTTATGCTTTTAGATGCTTCACACCACAGATATATCCTGCTGACATCTTTGCCTTTGTGGATGTCGACACGCACCTAGAAAAATGCCTGTGGGACTGCTGTGTTTAGTAATCTCGGTAGCTCGTTCTGTAAATGTGTCATGCTGTAGTGTGATAGGGTAGTTAGGTGTAAGTTCGATTCCTAGCCCAGCCAAGTGTGTGTGTGTGTGTGTGTGTGTGTGTGTGTGTGTGTGTGTGTGTGTGTGTGCATGCTCCGTCCGCCTGGGGACTCAGGTTATGCTTTTAGATTCTTCACACCACAGATATATCCTGCTGACGTCTTTGCCTTTGTGGATGTCGACACGCACCTAGAAGAAAGAATGCCTGTGGGACTGCTGTGTTTAGTAATCTCGATAGCGCGTTCTGTAAATGCGTTATGCTGTAGTGTGATAGGGTAGTTAGGTGTAAGTTCGATTCCCAGCCCTGCCAAGTGTGTGTGTGTGTGTGTGTGTGTGTGTGTGTGTGTGTGTGTGTGCGCGAATGTTCCCGTCTGCCTGGGGACTCAGGTTATGCTTTTAGATGCTTCACACCACAGATATATCCTGCTGATGTCTTTGCCTTTGCAGATGTCGACACGCACCTAGAAGAATGCCTGTGGGACTGCTGTGTTTAGTAATCTCGGTAGCATGTTCTGTAAATGCGTCATGCTGTAGTGTGATAGGGTAGTTAGGTGTATGTTCAACTCCCAGTTCTGCCAAGTGTGTGTGTGTGTGTGTGTGTGTGTGTGTGTGCGCATGCTCCCGCCCACCTGGGGACTCAGGTTATTCTTTTAGATGCTTCACACCACAGACATATCCTGCTGATGTCTTTGCCTTTGTTGATGTCGACACGCACCTAGAAGAATGCCTGTGGGACTGCTGTGTTTAGTAATCTCGGTAGCATGTTCTGTAAATCGTCATGCTGTAGTGTGATAGGGTAGTTAGGTGTATGTTTAACTCCCAGTTCTGTCAAGTGTGTGTGTGTGTGTGTGTGTGTGTGTGTGTGTGTGTGTGTGTGTGTGTGTGTGTGTGTGCGCATGCTCCCGCCCACCTGGGGCTCAGGTTATTCTTTTAGATGCTTCACACCACAGACATATCCTGCTGATGTCTTTGCCTTTGTGGATGTGACGCACCTAGAAGAATGCCTGTGGGACTGCTGTGTTTAATAATCTCGGTAGCATGTTCTGTAAATGCGTCATGCTGTAGTGTGATAGGGTAGTTAGGTGTATGTTCAACTCCCAGCCCTGCCAAGTGTGTGTGTGTGTGTGTGTGTGTGTGTGTGTGTGTGTGTGCGCATGCTCCCATCTGCCTGGAGACTCAGGTTATGCTTTTAGATGCTTCACACCACAGATATATCCTGCTGACGTCTTTGCCTTTGTGGATGTCGACACGCACCTAGAAAAATGCCTGTGGGACTGCTGTGTTTAGTAATCTCGGTAGCGCGTTCTGTAAATGTGTCATGCTGTAGTGTGATAGGGTAGTTAGGTGTAAGTTCGATTCCTAGCCCAGCCAAGTGTGTGTGTGTGTGTGTGTGTGTGTGTGTGTGTGTGTGTGCGCATGCTCCCGTCCGCCTGGGGACTCAGGTTATGCTTTTAGATACTTCACACCACAGATATATCCTGCTGACGTCTTTGCCTTTGTGGATGTCGACACGCACCTAGAAGAAAGAATGCCTGTGGGACTGCTGTGTTTAGTAATCTCAGTAGCGCGTTCTGTAACTGCGTCATGCTGTAGTGTGATAGAGTAGTTAGGTGTAAGTTCGATTCCCAACCCTGCCAAGTGTGTGTGTGTGTGTGTGTGTGTGTGTGCCTTGTGAATGTTCCCGTCTGCCTGGGGACTCAGGTTATGCTTTTAGACGCTTCACACCACAGATATATCCTGCTGATGTCTTTGCCTTTGCAGATGTCGACACGCACCTAGAAGAATGCCTGTGGGACTGCTGTGTTTAGTAATCTCGGTAACGTGTTCTGTAAATGCGTCATGCTTTTTTTTTTTTTTAGTTGGGGTAGTCCTCATCCACAGCTCCAGAACAGGGCAAAACAGCATGCCACTGCAATCGCCAGGGAACAAGGTGCAACAGGTGGTGGGCCACCAACCCAGCCCCCACTCACACACACCGAGGAGCTACTGGCCAGTCTGGGGACACCCAGGGAACAGCATCCACAAACACTAGCTGCCATCGTGGAGGTGCGTATCTCCCAACCAATGAGCCTGGAGTTGCCTGGTAAGTCAGTACTGCACATATGGCTATTATATCCCATTTAGTTGCATGTGTCACTGTACATTATGTAAAGTAACAACATATGCAAGGTATGTGGACACACATGCTTCATACAACAGTATGCTACTCTGTGTATGCACACATGTGCATACTATATGCTATTACAGGTGAATGTGTTAACATGCACAGTGCAACCTGTGGCTGTCATACAGTCATGGATAATGTTCATACTGCTGTGCCACCACTATATAGGCACCTCTGGCATGCCGCACAGACATGAGTCCGCTGCAGGTGAGACTGTCATCAGTATCAGGCATGTTACAGTGTAGATCTATTTGCCATGTGGCCAGTTAACACTTGCACACTTTATGTTTGTTCCAGTCACGATATACAGGTCGCATCACCCATCATTCACACAGGCCACCATGTGCAATATATACAAACAAAATGATACACCGACTTGAAACCACAGTACTTGTCATTGCGACATGTGTGGTCAGCTGTGCATACAACGGTGAAGGTGTTCTACAATGGAGGCATATGTAGTATGCATTGGAACAACATGTGTGGCACGCACACAGTACCACACAGTGAGCTGTGATATGGGCAGCCCACAGGTGTCACCATTGTGTCATACGCCCCTGCATTGGGTGCACACATCGTGATGTGCCACCTGACATGTCCCAGACACGTAGTGTTTTGCCTGCAATATTGTCACACTATCGCATGACCTATACCCCACATACCAAACATACAACCCATTGTCTGCATAGCCCTGTGGATTGTGACATATCTGACATCTATGGGTGTATGTCATATGGGACAGCACAGACATGTGAGATAGATGGCCATCACACACATTTGGCCAACACATGTGCACACATGGCCATGGGGGATGGCCAGAGAAATGTAGCCACACAGTACATGGGATGTGTATACACCCTGTTGCACATTGTCCACACATGGTCCAATTATAGCCTTAGTTGACCGCTTATACAGTTGATGTGGTACACTGGACATCCTAAAAGCCTGTGCACAGCTACTGGAGGTGTCACTGAAGTCTACCATATACGATCTGTTGAACATCACGACTGTGTCATAGCATGCAGTTATGGCTATGTAATGTGTACATATTATGCATTCTACAGCAATATAGATGCCTCATGATGCCATGCAATGGCACAGTGTCTGTACTTCAAACTGTATAGCAATGTAGACGGCTCACACTACCCTCCCATGCTCATGCACATTTGCTAAACATGCATTCTATCTGTAGGGCATACAGACAACACTGCAATGGGAAGCCCATTATGATGCTGTACATGTGTCAGGACACCATTGTGTCAGACATGTATGCATGTTAATGCACATGTCAGCAGATTACATGTCAAGGTCATGTCAGCCATGTGTACTGTTATCCTGTTCTGGGCCACATGGTGTATCATGAGGATGCATGCATACTACCATGATTGTGTGAACTGCATGGCTACTGATATGACACCTGCTTGCTGTAGTGTGCACCCCAGGGAGGTATGCTTACTAACACTATTAATGTCTGAGCTGCATGCCCTCTGCTGTATCACAGGCATGCTGCATGCTATCTGTCAAATCACATGCATGGTGTGTGTGTGTGTGTGTGTGTCTGTGTGTGTGTGTGTGTGTGTGTGTGTCTGTGTCTGTGTCTGTGTGTCTGTGGGTATGTGTCTGTGTGTCTGTGGTATGTGTCTGTGTGTCTGTGGGTGTGTGTCTGTGTGTCTGTGGGTGTGTCTGTGTGTCTGTGTCTGTGTGTCTGTGTCTGTGTGTGTCTGTGTCTATTGTACTTTACAGTATTTCTTTGCATTCACAGGTGATGTAGGTGCATTACCCTCCTGCGGTCCATCTGATGTTAGTGTCCCCATAGATACTAGCATTGATGAACATATGCATGAGGTACAGGCAGGGTTGTCAGGGGCTGAATCTGTGCCAGTGGTTACCATCCCAGCTATGTCCCCCTCTTCCCCGCACACAGTTCTTCTGCTAACACATACCGCATCACCAGTGGCCATAGAGGAAGGACAGTCAGCGTCTGTTAGCGTGGAACAGGAACATGTGGTGGCTACAGAAGGTGTGTCTACACACCATGGTGTCAGTGTAATGACTGCAGATGTACCACACAGGCATGTGGCCGGTGGTGCTTGTAGGAGGACCTCTGGCAGACAGGCACCTGCAGGACAGAGCACAGCAGCTGGTATCACCAGACGCATGTTCCAGACTGTAATGGCAGCACAGGCACGTGCTGAATGGCAGAACAGAGAAGGGCAGAGGCTGCAAAGGGCTGCTATCCATACCCTAAATGACAACATCCAGGCATTGGCAAATGCTCAACAGCAGATTGCTGATGTTCTGGATAGGCGATTGGGGGACATGGTCAGAATCCTTGACCGTGGCATGTCAATCCACGAGCGTGAGCTGTCTGTGCTGGAACATCTGGTAGGAGTGAGGCGTAGGCCACGTGGATGTAGGCCAACAACACCACCTACTGTAGGTCGACGTGAGCGTGCCACCTCACATGTCCGCTCCTATAGTGCCGGTAGCAGTGGCAGTGCAGCTGGTGCTGCGCTGTGCACACCAGGACACAACAGGCCACGTGGATGTGGCCATGGACATTCTCAGCGGGGACACAGTTCCAGTGGACATGTGTCATCGGACAGTAGCCACTCTGTACCTCCACCTGGTAGTGCCCGTGTAACCCCAGGCAGGCACAGGTCATGTGGCAGTGGACGGGCACAGTGAGCTGTACAACCTGGTCTGTACAATCTGGGGTTGTCAGTTATACCCCGTGTAGGCCTCACAACTGTAGGGCTCCACAACATCCACGTGCATTCTGAACAGACATGTCCAGTCAAATCACCGGCCCTTACACACACACATGATGTCATCCATTGGTGCAGCCTATGCCCCTGGCAAACATATCACCCTGTGCATATGATGAAGCCTGTGCCATATCCCTGTCATCCACACCATCGGTGCAGGGATATGGCCAAATATTCTGATGCACAGGGTGAACAGAATAGTGAGAGGTGTATGTAATATTACCTGTGTATGCATAGTGAGGGATGTGTATGTTGCAGTGGTTGTGTGTGAATACTGAGAGATGTGTATGTGACATAGGTTGTGTACTGTCGACATGCACTGGTCATACCATGTAGTTCAGGTGCAGCATGCATTGTGATGTGTTCACGGTATGTGTCTCGGTTACATCTGTAGCACCATGTTGGTTGTGATACCCTGGTTCCCTCCTATGTTGTACTTGCATGTGCCTACAGGTAGCAGTGTTTGCAGTCCCCCACGTGTAACTGTGGATTACTCACAGGCATGTCTGGCAATATCAGCATGCTACATGTACCCTCAACTTGACTGTTGGAAACACCAACATGACACAGATGTCCACACATATACTGCACCTGACACATGTGGTCAGTGAAACAGGCTACACTGGACAGAGATGTGACATACATAGCAGGACACATTACAGGTATGGTGACAGGGTGCAGGGGTTGTACACAGCGGTCTGGCCAATGATGATGTGAGGTGTCACTTGGTAGCTGGAGGCCACACTGTGTAGCAGTAGGACCCTGTAACAGTATGGGAACATGGCCACATTCACCGGGTGTACACCACTATAACGCACACCCCATAGTGTTGAGGTGGGGACCCTTGCCTATGTGGTCATCACCCTCACAGTACTATGCACCTACACGATGTGTCACAGAGAAGGAACATGCACAGGTAGCCAGTATGGCTGGGACCTATGGCATCAACAGGGTAGTGCACTGCATCACCATTACGGGTTAGTCACCATGTGGGGTTAGTGATCATTTCTCACTGTATATTAGCATACACCCTCACACCAAGCACCAGACATACATACATACACACACACACACACACACACACTGTGGTGACCACACATGTGTATATGGACAGCCGGCGAGTGTGATGCACTACACCGGCCGACGTCATGCTTCCCACACTGACGTATGTACAGATCTCTACAACGGTGTACAGGGATGTGTAACAACTGAGAAATAATCCCCATGATATGTGGCATCTCTGGTCACACATTTGGACACACATGGCAGTGCTGGGAATGATACACCTGCCATATGATGACACGTTTGATAGACATGCAGCGGTATTGATTGCATTATGTGTACCAACGCTATGTCTGGCAATTGTGCTGCTATATGCACACGGGAGGTTGTAGATGTTACAGGTGCCATGTGACATATAGTTGGTAACACCTGACTGCTGTGTATGCGTTATGTCAGCACCATCACGTAACAGTGACATAGCTGCACTGTTTGCACATGGCATGATGGGATGGTGTGTGACACAACTGTGAGCCACCCCCTGCACACATACATCTACACAGGTGGTTCACCACTTTATGTGCACACATCCCTCCATAAGTGCTGTTTGTATGTCACCGTATACAGGTGTCAATGATGGGGCTGCATTGCAACTGCATGTCGTAGTTAGGTGCAACTATGTTATGGACATCGGCCACTGCACATGCATGGTTGCTGCATGCACAGTACAGATGTCACATGTGTCTCCTGTTGCCATGTTTGTATGCATTGCTATTGTTGGACATGTGTGTTGACATACATAACACATGGACTGTGGTATGATATCATGGGTGTCACAGGCGACCAGTACAAGGGTATGTGTCCCGGTCAACATTGCTACCCCATGTAGTGTGAGCATTCAACAGACATGG